>NW_016808678.1:1849929-1859523 GCF_001698545.2 Rhinopithecus bieti | reverse complement strand
AAAAAAAAAAAAAAAAAAAATGTGTATGTCTCAAAGTCCTGATTCCCAGAGAGAAACTGTTTTCACCAGGAGCCACATTGAGAGTATCATTGACCTTTAAGCTATGGTTGCCATAGAACTTGTTCAAGAAACTAGAAGATATGGAAAAGACGGCAGAGGTTATTGATCCCGATCACCAAGAGGAAGTAGGATCACTATTATAATATAGGGCTAGAGAGAAATATGTTTGCCATGCAAGTGTTTGAGTAACTCTTAGTACTCTCTTGTGCAATGTGGTGTGAAATGGACAAATGCATAAAGTGTGGCCTGGGAACAGCAAGGTGACTAGACTCTCAGATCTCTCAGGTAAGAGCGTTAGTATCACTCTTCCAGGTAAGCCTTCTAGATTATCAGTGTTACCAACCAAGGGTGAGGGGAATCTAGAATGAGTAGTAGAGGAGGGGAAGCAGGAGTGTTAATTGCAGCCTTGAGACCAGCTGCAGGGATGGGATTTATAGTTTCTCTCACTCTCACTAAGCTGCTTTGTCCATGGTTTGCCAAGGAACAAAACCAACCAGAATCCTGGAGAAGTTTTCCCCAAATGGCGTAAATTTACTCTAAGAAATAAGTGGATCTAAGTTGCATAAGGGGTGGGCCAGAGTGAATACCATTCTACTTTTTCACAATCATGAAGGAGATAGATTCACTCATTCCCCAAGCTACTGAGGGGTTTGGCTGCTGGCTACCACCTTGCCCAAGGTTATGCCCCTTCTTATCCCCAGAGGCAGCTCAGACCCAAAAAGTGAATGATGGAAGTTTTCCTAGGCCTGGCCTCCTTGCCTCAATTGGCTGAGGCCTCCATTGTAATTGTATCACAGTTCAATTCAGCTTATCTCTCTGTCCAGTTCAGCTTCCCTCAATTCTCTGTTGGGGGGATGTTCTTTCCAATAGGGCCCCTGTCCCAGTCTCCTTCTCAGAGTCTGTTTGCTGCAGAATATGACCTAAGATATGCCAAAGTGCTTTCAGCAAAGGATGAATAAAGCCTTCAAGTCCACAATGTCACCTACAAACAGATGTCCATCCTACTCTCTGGTTCTTAGTAACCATCCCCTCTGTGAAACTGTGAAAATGCCCTTGTTCCCACCTGCATGGTCCCTTAGGTTTTGAGGAGGTCCCTCTTGGGCACATGAGGATTGTTCTGTTACTTCTGTGCAGTGCCAGAGCACCAGAACGTGTACAGCAATCTCTCACCTGGGATGCTTGGGTTTACCGTGTGGCCATCCCCCTTCTCTCTCTCTGTCTCTGATTTTGCTGCCTGCTTCAGCTCTTGTTTTTCTACTGTCTTAGGCTCTTCTTGGGAGACTGATGGGCCCCTGTGATGAGCATCACCTACATCTCTCTTCTGATCATTTATGTTTTGTTCCCTTCTTTCCTCGTGTCCAGAGTGAGGTTTTGGTAAAAGAATTCACTTCTCAAACCCTCAGATTCAATAAAATCAGAAACGTCTCTACTCCCTTCAGAGTACAGGCTTTTAAAATAGAAAAGAGGCTGGTGGCCTTCAGTCTTTGTGCTTGAGGTCTGGCTGCAGCCCTGCCCGGAGGCAATGACTCAGGCTGGTGGGATTGGGCAAAGGGTGAAAAGTGGAGGAAGAACCCGGTATCTGCGGTTTGGCTTTCCATGGTTTTAGTTACTCATGGTCAAACGTGGCCTGAAAATATTAAATGAAAAATTCCAAAAAATAAAAAAAAACAATTGATCAGTTTCAGATTGCCCACTGTTCGGATCTGGTGTCATCCTCCTGTGTCCTGCCCAGGGCGTGAATCCTGCCTTTGTCTGGAACCTCCATGCCATAGACGCTCCAAGCCTACCAAAGACTTAGTAGCCAGCTGGGTTACTGGATCTACTGTCCTGGCATCCACAGTGCTTGTGTTCAATGAACCCCTATTTTACATAATAATGGTCCCATAGTGCAAGAGTACTATGCCTGGTTTATAAATTACACTTTATTGTGGGTATGCATATATAGGAAAAAACAGTATATATAAAGTTTGGTACTATACGTGGTATCAGGCACCCTCTGGGGGTTTTAGACCATAACCGTGTGAATAAGGGTGGGAGGTTCCATACTCAGAAATACCCTCAAAATATCAGTTAGTATAATATTTCAAAAATACAGTCTCATTCCATTTAACACTCTGTTGTAGTGAATATGTCCTTGCCCTTCAAAATGGTATTAAAGCATCATCAATGTCTTTTGTCTTTTTTTTTTTGACCCTAGAATCTAATGTACTATTCTCTGTGTGGAAGATTCGAATTGTTTTTATTGTTGTTCTTATTAATGAAATTATTCACTATAACTGACACACAAAATAATAAATGTATAATTTACAATGTAAACATTGACGTTAGATTCTTGAAAGTCAACATTGACCACACAGGCCATGGTGAGGGGAATTTATAGTATTCTCCTCATGGCTTACTGACTTATGTTTCCTTTTATATTTTGAAATTTATAAATGTCTTCCTTAGTATCCACAAGAATCTATTTATAATGCTCACATGCTTCAATGATTCACTGTAGTCAACACCTGTAAGTAAATATCTTAATTCCTGGTTAATTCGATTTCATGAATGAAGCTGGTATTATGAATGAAAGGGTTACCAAAAAAAAAAAAAAGGCAAACCAAATCCAGGATTCATGTATGCCAACCTTTTCTTTTTTCATATGTCCCTGAGATGAGTAAGGAAGGTGCCAAATAGATTTCAGGTGACAACAGTTTGATTTTATCACTAGAAGCGAATATTTGAGCAATAGAAATCGTAGTATTCAATCATGGAAATGTGAAGGAAATGAATGTAGAACTCACAATGATGTACCATTTATGACTCTTAAATTGCCAAGGATAACTAAAACAGTGGTTTCCATGGGCACAGAAAATGCTTGCTCTTCTCTCAGCTGGTGAGACTAAATTGACCCAGTCTTTCAAAAGGCTAATTGATAATTTGAGACAAGAGCCTTAAAATATGTGTTTTCCTCTTGACTTAAGATAAATCTCTGACTATGAAATTACTAAGGACAACATCAGAGATGAGGCCAAGATTTATGTACTAGGATGCCCATAGAATATTTATGTATAATACTGGAAATTTAGAAACAACCCAAACGTGTAGCAATAGAGAGAGGGTTGAACAAACGATTCATGACTATACTATGGAATAATATGCATCAATTCAAAGTTTTGAAATTCATCACACTACCTGGAAGGTACTTACTATATTAAATGAAAAATACTACATTTACAGAATCATCCGATTTTTGTAAGAAAGAATAATCTTTATAAGTGTCACAAGAAATTCTAGGAGAAACCAACCCTGACAATACCTTGATTTCAGACTTCTAACTTCCTGAACTGTGAGACAATAAATTCCTGTTGTTAAAGGCAAAAAATATATATAATGAAATAAAATTTAGGAGGACAATGCACTAACATGTGATCAATGTTTAACAGAGTGAAGAGGAGTTTTAATTTTTTCTTTATAATTTCTGTACTTCTAAAATTGTTCACAGTGGCAATGTCTTACTTAAAATTGTTAAATAACAATAGAAGTACTCTTATATAAAGGAGAATTGTCTTTGGTGGTAGCATTTGTGACTCTATGTGGTGAAGAGGAAAACACTCTGTATGCATATGGTACCAAGCAATGAGGAACATATGTGAGGTTCATTTCCATTACCTAGGTACCCACCATCTTTTGTCCTGCTTACAAAGTTCCAGTCCTGGGTTTTTTTTTTTTTGGCATGTATGTATTGTGAGTATATTATTAAAGTTCAATCTCTTCTTTTGTAGGGTACAAATGTAAATTGATATCTTTTCTTATTTCTTGATGATTATTTACTAAAATGCTTATGACAATGCATAATTCTCTTCTCAGAAACGGCAAACTTCTGTTACTTCTCTTCTCAGAAACAGCAAACATGTTAAACTCTCAGCCCAAGGAGAGGGCTTAGAGCATAGAATTTAAAGCACAGAATTATAGGGCCCATAGTCTTTCTTAACTGCTATGGTAGGAATTTTTGACTTACATCCAGGCGGATGTTTATGAGTAAAGAATTTGAACAGCACTGGGTGGAAGGAGAAAATGTCCACTTCCGGAAAATCAATAGCAAGCTCATGGTGTCTGTGTCAACCAAATTAGAAAAGAAATTACTCGTTATTAGGAACAGAATCAATGCAATGATGAATGCAGTGCAAGGATGCAGGGATTAGTATTTCTTTAAGGAAACGTTTTTCTTCATCTGGTTCTATATAACCCTTTCATTTTGATTCATTATTCTTAAGTTTTCTCCTAGCATAGGTATTACCGAACATGATTCAGGAAATGAAGAAAACAAATAAAATGCTGAAAAGTCCCCATATGTTTTCTATGAATAAAGTATTTTAGTGCTGCTACAACAAAATACCACTGACTGGATAATTTATAAAGAACAGAAATTTACTTTCTTCTTTTTGAGATGGATTCTTGCTCTGTCTCCCAGGTGGAGTGCAATGGCACGATCTCGGCTCACTGCAACCTCCACCTCCTGAGTTCAAGCAATTCTCCTACCTCAGCCTCCCGAGCAGCTGGGATTACAGGGGTGAGATGCCATGACTGGCTAATTTTTGTATTTTTAGTAGAGACAGGGTTTCACCATATTGGCCAGGCTGGTCTCAAACTCCTGACCTCAACTGGTCTGCCCACCTTGGCACTCCAAACTGCTGGAATTACAGGTGTGAGCTACTGCACCTGGCCAGAAATTTATTTTCTTACAGTTCTGGAGGCTGAGAAGTCCAAGTTCTGGGTGCTGCCAAGTTCAGTTGTCTGGTGAACTTACAAGATAGCACCTTATTGCTGCATCCTCATACGGCAGAAGGCAGAAAGGCAAGCTAACCAAATGCTGCATAAAGCCTCTTTTATAAGGGCTTTAATCCCATTCATAAGTGAGGATCCCTCAAAGCCTAATCACCTCTTAAATGTCCCACTTCTTAAAACTATCACATTGACAACTCCTGAATTTTGGAGGAGACACATTTAAACCACAGCAATAAGAAAAAATAGTTTTTCCTTTCCTTCCTCTCTCTGTCTCTTTACCTCTCCCTTCTTCCTGTTGTTCTTTCTTCTCTTTTTCTCTTTCTGTTTCTTCTTTCTTTGCTTCCTGATTTGGGTTGTTACATAAAAATCTGATCATGCTTGTTACTTTAGAGGCAAAAGCGTACAAAATCTTTGGTTTTTATAAACAGTATTTTAACATGCGTAAGACATAACTGCCGCAATATGAATATGTTCTCCTGTGTAAAAAATGGCATATTTGTTTGGAATTTAATTATGGCGTGTCATTTTCCTGGACAAGGATACTCACAAAAGAGTGTCTTTTCTAATTTTTAGAGACTTTGAGATGCCTTATGGCTGTTTTTGAATGATAGACTCAGTGTGGATTCAAAACAGGGGAAAGTCTTTTTTCTTGTTTCTTTCAATAATTTTACCAAACATCTGCTAAGAGCTCCCAGGGGGTATATTTTGCACAGGACTGAAAAATGACTGCTGGTAATGCTAAGAGCCTGCTACTTTCAGAATACGTAACACAGATAATATGCATGACGATTTAATACATCTATGAATGGATATTATATGGAGATTGCAGACCAGCTGTTCCCTCCTAAAACAAGCCACAGGAACAAGGGCTGCAGCTAGAGAGACTCAGTGTCAATATAAAGAACTGGAAGAAGTTGCTAGGGAGGTTTCTGCGTCCCTTAGGAAGATTCTGACTTAGAACATCGAATGTTGTCAGTTCTGGCCTGTGATTCCCAAGTCTTGCAAGTTAAAAAAAAAACAAAATATTAACTTGGATTTTAAACTTAGGTGAAAATCACTTTATTTACTGGAATAAATTCTTGATGGGTACTTAAAATGAAGAGAAAAAGACTTTCGACTCAAAACTTCTGGAGTTAAATTGTTCACCCTCTCCTTCGTGGCAAAAGCGGAATCCCCGCAGACTGTAGAAGCAACTCGAGGCTTCCTTGCACTAAACTTCTGTCATTACAGCTTCCTCACTAGGACCTCTCAACAAACCCCCTGTCTATTAACCCTACCAGCCAGGGTGAGTCCTGCCATAAGACTGTGAAGCAACAGTGGTGTCTTTAATTCCTGCAATGATCTGTTAATGTCAAATGCTTTCCTGTTTAGCTTCTTATTTGATCTTCTTCATGAACATACAAAGCCATCATTATTATCCCATTTCCAGATGAGAAAAATGAGGATCATGGGGTGACTTATCCAAAACTACCCACTTCGTAAGTGGCAAAGCCAGGCCAAAGCCTAAAGTCTTTGGAATCTCAATTTAAGGGCTCTTTGTACTGTAGTCAGTAATTTTGATTCTCTCATCATCTTTGTCAGAGGTGCTCTTCTTTCTAACATTGTGACTGGTTGGTCTGGTATGTCCCTGGATCTCTACTCTTCTAACAAATGGCAAGATAGATAGTCAGACTAGAGCCTTCCAGAAATCATCCTGTGAAACAGAAAGCTCCTGCCCATCCCTCCACTGTAAACATGGATGGTCTGGCTTTCCACGTGCCCATTGTGTCACCTTGGGCAAGTTGTTTAACCTCTGTCTGTTTCAGTTTCCTCATCTGTATAGATGGAAATAATAATATGACCTATCATATAGGGACGTCGAGAGGGAAATGCATGCAAGGTATTTGGAACAGACTGTTTGAAACAAAATAAGTAGAGTAAAAATGTTACTTAATATTATAAATTTGCCATCAATTCTAGACTCCAAGCCTGACGTTCCCATGTGACAATATGGCATTTAACTAATTATATAAAAATCATCTGTATATATGCCTCTTTTCAAGGTAATGGAAGAGCACAGGGATGAATAAAACTAGTATCTTTCCCCAAGAGGCCTATCATTAAGAAAATTGGGAAATATACACATTTTGTGTGATTTTGAATATCTTTTTTTTTTTGAGACAGAGTCTCACTTTGTCACCCAGGCTGGAATGCAGTGGTGCGGTCTTGGTTCACTGCAACCTCTGCCTCCTGGATTCACACCATTCTTCTGCCTCAGCCTCCCCAGTAGCTGGGACTACAGGCACCTGCCACCATACCTGGCTAATTTTTTGTATTTTTAGTAGAGACGGTGTTTCATCATGTTAGCCAGGATGGTCTCGATCTCCTGACATCGTGATTCACCCACCTTGGCCTCCCAAAGTGCTGGGATTACAGGCGGGAGCCACTGCACCTGGCCTGAATATCTTATATGCCTTAAACTTCCATGAAACCTGGCCCAGTGGCTGCTACACACAAGATACTCAGAGAATAAATATGGAAGAGTTGAATATGGTGAGTGAAAGTTAAGATTTAGGGAAAGCTCCCTGGAAGCAGAAACAACATAAGATACACATGGAGGCATAAGAAGGATCCATTTAAGAAGTTCATGGTGGTAGATTCATGGGTTCAGGGTTAGTGTATAAAAAAATTGTAATGATAGATTTCAACCTGGATATTGGGTGGCCTTGAATGACATCCTATCGGCTTAAGTGCTATGTGGTATCCAATGGAGGCAAGCAGGACATCAGATGGTTCACAAAGAATCTGGTGTGATCGGATATGAACAATAGGATCATGTCTTTTATGATTTTGAGGACTGTTAGGACTGGTAGTCTGGTATACTAATCTTCACAAGATCATAACCACTCATCTCAAAAGGTTGCCAAGGGAAATGTTCATGCTTGGGGTCAAATGCAAAGAAAAGCAAAATAATGTGTTTTTTTTATTGGTTGGACTTTTTATCCACAACTCCATAACGCCAGTAACTCTGTTAAGATGGGCTTGCTATATGGCATGTAGACAAGAAGCCCAAGATACCTTCCTGCTATTCCTAAGCCTAGACTGTAACTTGGATGCTGTGCTCCAACTTGCCTCAAGGACAAGAAGTTTTGAATCTAATGGCTTAAATATACATGAAAGAGCAAGACAACTGGATGACTCCTCCGCGTGGAGAAAGGCTTGGGCCACTTTGCTATTCCTTGGCCATAAAAGGAGAAAGCAAGAAAGCAAGAAAGCAAGAAAGGAAGGAAGGAAGGAAGGAAGGAAGGAAGGAAGGAAGGTAGGAGGGAAGGAGGGAAGGAAGGAAGGAAGGAAGGAAGGAAGGAAGGAAAGGGGAGGGGAGGGGAGGGGAAGGGGAAGGGGAAGGGGAAGGGGAAGGGAAGGAAAGGAAGAGAAAAAGAAAAGAAAAGAAAAGAAAAGAAAAGAAAAGAAAGAGGGAGGGAGGGAGGGAGGGAGGGAGGAAGGAAGGAGAAAAGAACCACACCTGTGGATGTGATGATTAATCCACAATAACCATGCATGTGCAGGCCAGGCACATGCTTGGAGTCTGACTCATTAAATGTGTGTCCCTCCTCATAGAAGAATAAGAAGATATGGGGGAAAGTAGCTGTTTGTTTTTCCAGAAGCCTACCTGGAAGATGGGTTAAGGAGGCTAAATATTAGAGGTAGAAGGAATTTGAGCTAGGTCAGTGTCTGTGGGACTGAACACTGTCTTTGATCTCAAAGGCATTGAGAATTCTGATTTAATGTTGAAGTGAGAGATGTAGAGACACTGAAGATGATTATTAGTTTCTAGTTTTCTGTGTCTGGGAGCATGGTGCTGCCATTAACTAAGAGAAGCAATGAGGAGGCTAAGATGACTTCTCTTTTTTTTGTAGTTTTAGTGTACCCTTTAAACAAAATACATCTGCTAGTACCTTGAAGCTACCTCAAGGGTAAGCAGAGCATTAAGTTAATTGACAAGTAATATTACAGTGTGAAGAAAAAGGGAAGGATGAATACCACCTTTTATCTTTTCCTAGAAAATAAGTAACAGGAGTGTAGAATTATTCATGAGGCAGGTGGACGTAGGGTCCTGTAGTAAATGGCTGCTTTTTAAGCATCCTTGCTGTGTTTCAGATGATGTTGTAAACTGTCTAAGAGATGCTGAAAACTTTTTCAAGAAGTATATAGCAAAACTTTTGAAAGGGGCTAGTCACAGAAATTGATTCCTGTGATGGTTAATTTTGTGTGTCAACCTGACTAGGCCACAGGGCATCCAGGTTAAGTGTTATTTCTGGGTGTGTCTGTGGGGTGTTCCAGATGTGGTTAACATTGAAAATTTGAATTGGTAGACTTAGTAAGGTAGACTGCACTCCTTAGGGTGAGAGGATAGTATCCAATTCATTAAGGGCCTAAATAGCACAAAAAGAGGAGGAAGGGAAGACGTACTCCCTTCCTGTCTGTCTGTGTGAGCTCAGGTATTGGTCTCCTACCCTTGAACTCGGATCTTCACCTTTGGTGCCCTGGCTCTCAAGCCTTTGGACTCAAACTGGAGTTACACCACTGGCTTTTCTAGGTCTTTTGCTTGCACACAGCAAATTCAGGGACTTCTCAGTCTCTATGCTCGTGTAAGCCAATTCCTTATAATCTATCTCTCCATATGTATATGTATGTGTATGTATGTGTGTGTATATATAATATATATAATATATATAAGTTATATATATAAATTAAATTATATATTATGTATAAATTAAATATATA
>NW_016808678.1:1757251-1849875 GCF_001698545.2 Rhinopithecus bieti | reverse complement strand
CCTTAGGGTGAGAGGATAGTATCCAATTCATTAAGGGCCTAAATAGCACAAAAAGAGGAGGAAGGGAAGACGTACTCCCTTCCTGTCTGTCTGTGTGAGCTCAGGTATTGGTCTCCTACCCTTGAACTCGGATCTTCACCTTTGGTGCCCTGGCTCTCAAGCCTTTGGACTCAAACTGGAGTTACACCACTGGCTTTTCTAGGTCTTTTGCTTGCACACAGCAAATTCAGGGACTTCTCAGTCTCTATGCTCGTGTAAGCCAATTCCTTATAATCTATCTCTCCATATGTATATGTATGTGTATGTATGTGTGTGTATATATATAATATATAATATATATAAGTTATATATATAAATTAAATTATATATTATATATAAATTAAATATATAATATATATTATATATACACATAGGTGTTTTCATTGGGTTCTTGTTAAGACAACAAGAACCATATACACACACACACACATACGCACACACACCAGAGAAACAGAACCAATATGTTTATATATATATAAACATATATATATATATAAACATACATATATATGTGTGTGTGTGTATATATATATAGGTTCCATTTCTTTGGAGACCTTAACTAATAAACCCTCCTAGCAGTATTTTCATAGTTTAGCAGAGGGACTTAGCTCTGGGAGTTGTTTAAAGCCAAACTTAAGTATGTGAGAGAAAAGACGCCACTTAAAGTCAACAATAGTACTTAAAAAAAAAAAAAAGGAAAGAAGTAATATGATAATCTGGGCCCACAAGAAAAAAGATACACATGTGTACCCTGGCATTTTACCTGGAATCAACAACTGAGAGAAGAAGTGCTGAAGGGTAGTTGGTATTCCAAATGAATAGTTTAGAAAGATAGGAAAAAGTCTGGATCAGTGATTACTAATGGGTCATGTAATTCAAAACCAAACACCACATGTTCTCACTCATAAGTGGGAGTTGAACAACGAGAACACATGGACACACGGAGGGGAACATCACACACCGGAGCCTGTTGAGGGGTGGAGGACTAAGGGAGGGATAGCATTAGGAGAAATACCTAATGTAGATGATGGCTTGATGAGTGCAGCAAACCACCATGGCATGTGTATACCCTTGCAACAAACCTGCACGTTCTGCACATGTACCCCAGAACTTAAAGTGTAATTTAAAAAAAACCAGATCTTCTTAAAAGCACTATAACATATTAATGAACTGTGATTAAATTAAATAAGTTAGGGAACAAATTGGTTATTACAATTCAATCAAAAAAAAGAGCATTCATAGTTAATAGGGGTCAAAATCAGGCAGAAATCAGAAGGCCTGAGAGCTGAGTACTTAGGCAGTGATATGGCTCAGGTCCTGTCCCTGCCCAACTCTCATGTGAAATTGTAATCTTCGGCATTGGAGGTGGGGCCTGGTGGGAGGTGATTGGATCATGGGGTTGGAGATCCCCCTTGGTGCTGGCTCTAGTGATAGTGAATGCTCGTGAGATTTGGTTGTTTGAAAGTGGGTGGCACCTCCCTGCCCTCCCTCTTCCTCCTGCTCTGGCCATATGAAGACCTGCCTCCTTCTCTTCACCTTCCATCATGATTGTAAGTTTCCTGAGGCCTCCCCAGTCATGCTTCCTGTACAGCCTGTGGAACTGTGAGCCAATTAAACCTCCTTTCTTTATAAATTACCCAGTCTCAGGTATTTCTTTATAGCAGTGTGAGAACGAACTAACACTGGCAGCAGTATGACAAAGCATGCACAGACAATAGCCAAGACCCAAAATGGCAGCTGGAATATGAGGGAGAAGGCAAAGGTGGGGCTGGGACTTCACCACGTGGCTGGGGAAAATTGTAAGAACCCAGTGTAGAAGCAGGAAGCAGGACTTTATAAATGAAATAACTCAGGTGTTTTCATTTGGTTCTTGTTAAAACAAGAGGCAGCCCTCAGGATGAGTTGCCTTAAGCCCTTATTTAAAAAATGAGTAAGCTCTTCCTGTGTATGCAGAGAATGATCCTACAGAAAAGAACAAAAGAAATACAGAGCCCTGGGGTACTTGTAGTCATATGCTAGCAATTATGTAAATTAAAAGGGCACAGTTTGCAGTATGTATATGTATATGTCAGAACTTCTAGAAAGATCCATAAAAATCTATAATAGTGGCTGATGGTTGCTTGGTTTAGTGGTAATCATGGTGGCAATGGAAAACTAGGCAAAAAGAAAAAAGGGTTGGAAGGAAGACATTCACTTACACCTGTGAGTTGGTATATTACCTATGGAAAAAAATCAGACATTTATTTTAAAAAGAGTATCTTGCTTGGGGATTTTATGTGCCAGTAAATTAGATTATGTGTCTTGGAAAAGATAGGTGATCAGGTGAGCAGTCATCTTATATATAATAGAAGGAAACATTTTGTTTTTACTGGTTTCAAGTATGCATCATCAATAATTTGTGTTTAATTTTTAAGTTAAAACTTCATAAAATCAAATGTGTGAGGTGAGTTTAGAATAGATAATTCTTGGAGAATTTAAATAAATTGTAATCCACCCACTTTTGGGGCTGCATGGAACTCTGTTTCTTGCTACATTTAGCAGTGTAGTTCAAATTCAGGAACGAACCTTGCGGGATGAACAAATGTTTAGTATGTAAAACGTGAAGTAAATTTCACATGATAATAACTTTGTGAGAGGGCTCTTCCTGCTTGTGTTGTCTTTAATGTTTGAGTTTAAAGCCGTCAACAAATCAACTCACCAACTTAACCAAACTGAACAAAACAAACCAGAAAGAATAGACAAAGGTGGTGGTGATAAGAAGAAACATTTATATGTACTTCGCTGCTCTGCTCAGGACGAGTTTTGTCTGACACATTTTTTACATAAAATCACAGCAGCTTACAATACCAATTCATGGTTCATTAAAAACCTTTCTCCTGCTTGTAATTCTTATTGAAATCAGTGGGGACAAAAAAGGAAATGGATTTTGGAGTGATGGTGAGCAGGCTCTTGCTATGAATGGAATCCCATTCATGATGACTGAAGGATTGATTTGCATGAGTTATGGAAGCAGCATTGACTCTAAGTGTTGGGTTCAACTTTAGGAAGAACTGGAAATCCTATTGGTGTATAGATTTATATTCAAGTGTTACTATGTCAAGCCAATGCTAAAGTTATGGTCAACCAATATATTTTAGCAGTGTAAAAGAAATAGCGTTAGTTAAGTAGATATAAAGAAAATATTAAAACAAAGATTTTATATTTAATTCTGATTCCGGCATTTTCTCATCTTATTTTTGTCCTCAATAACCTTAATGTCTCAGTTGTTACCATCTCAGAAATGGGGATACCAATGCTGCTTCATAATGATACTAGAAGAAACCATGTAAATGTTATTGCAGTCATTCTACGAGAAGAAAATATTAAAATTTTAGAAAAATTTATGTCTATGTGAAAACATTTTCTGTTGGATTTATTGATAACTCTAATGTTTTACCTGTTCTTTTGAGTTTTTTTTTTTTTATTGACACACCAATAACTTACTTAATTGCTCTTTTGGAGACATTCTCATTGAAAAATGAAAACCAGCAATGTTCCTTTCTTTCTTTCTTTAAGTTCTTTTTTGAGTTTTAAACATCTCTTTTTTTAATCTAAAGCTATCTTAAGAGTCTTTTTCCTCTCCTAAAATGTAGGATAGATTCATGCAAGAGAATTTTCCCCAGTGCTTCAGTCTTGTTTATAATAGCAAATTCCTTTTAAATTTTATAACTGGTGTCTCCAAGGGTTCACAATTAAACATTAATGTGTTGGGGTTGAACTACCCAACACCAGTTTTTGAGGAAAAGAACCAAATGATCAGCAAGCCAATGAATGGTAAAAGCTATTAAATACTCTGAGATTCCAGCTATTTATCACTGATGTTTTGGTAATTGTGATTTATTGGGGAAGTTACAAAGCTTCCACTTCTATATTGTGGTCCAAGCTTACTGCTTTTGTTTGTGACATAAATCATGTCCGGATACCAAAGACTCCAGATCTGCTAACCTCTAAGCTTTTTGTTTTATTTTTTTTCCCCTATTCTTTATGTTTCCTTTTTAGGAAATGTTGATGCAGTGATTATAGGCATATTACTTCTTTCATGCCTATTTCTAAAATAGGATCTAGAAATATTATTTTGGGTATAAAAGTTACTAGGAGACAGGTGAGGTTAAAATTTTTGGCATTTGACTTTTTTCTCTCTTTTTAAAAAAACTATTTGGATCATTTTGAATCAGAATCACTTAAATCATAGACTTGTTTTCTTCCGAAATCCTGGCAATAAAGTAGATAATTAGAAAATTAGTCTTCTAAATATTGCTTTGAGAAGTTACAGGTTACAATCTCTCTTCTTTGAAGAACCCTACTAGAATTACTACTTGCCCGTAAGTGTTTACTTCCTAGGGTCTTTTCTGTCATTCACAGTTCACTTCAAATGCCATTTCCTCAAAGAGGCATTTCTAGTACTTTCTAAGGTTGTCCCCTGACACTGTTCTCTATTATGTTCTTGTTTTCTGTCAATATCTGAAATTATCTTACTTATCTATTTTCTCTGTCACTTTCTGTATCATCTTAGTAGAAGCAAACTTCTGTGTGGGCAGAGACCTGACATCCTTGCTTTCAGTTGTATCTTCACTTCACAGCACAGTCCAGGACTCAGTATGCAGTAGATATTCAATAAATACTTGAATAAATTCAATACATAAATGAATTGAAGTTCGAAATAGATTTTTCCCTGCAGTTTACTGCATGTGTAATCTTAAGCATATTACTTCATCCCACTCACCTTGTATCTTCTTTTGAAAAATAGAGTTGAGTGTTATGATTTAAAAGGTTGCTTTAAGGTAGAGAAGTGCTATACCTTTAACTTTAAAAATTCCATCTAGTTAGTATTGCTTATAGCAAGAAAGCCCATTAGTTGTGTCACTCTACTAATGAAAGTTTGCAAGTGTATTTTATATTTTATTTTTATTGAGACAGAGTCTCACTCTGTTGCCCAGGCTGGAGCGTAGTGGTGTAATCTTGGCTCACTGGCAGCCTCTGCCTCCCGGGTTTGAGTGATTCTCATGCCTCAGCCTCCTGAGTAGCTGGGATTACAGGCGCGAGCCACCACGCCTGGCTAATTTTTGTATTTTTAGTAGAGATGGGGTTTTACTATGTTTGCCAGACTGATCTTGAACTCCTGAACCTAGGTGATCCACCTGCCTCAGCCTCCCAAGGTACTGGGATTACAGGCGTGAGCCACTGCGCCTGGCTGCAAATATATTTCAGTTGACTTACTGTTTTACTTTGCTTTTGAGAGATAATTGTCCTGATTTTGTTTTTTTCTTCCTCAGTGGATACATTCTGTTGTATTGTTGACCTGACATCATGCTCTGAAGAAAAAAGATCACTGTTTAAAAGGATACCTATCTCTGGTTGCACACTTTCAGGACCTGATCAAATTTGGCTTAGTGCTACTGAAGTTAGGCTTGAGAGATGTCACTGAATCTCTTGTCTACTCTAAGTGACACTTGAGGATCATTCTTGGGAATCATCACTAATATCTACTCTTCATTTTTTCCATGATTCAAATTTAAAGCCTAGATTTCAAGTGACTAAAGCAAATGAATGACAACTGACTTTTTCTCCTCATATATTTTTTTAATCCAACTATATCTGTTCATGCCCATTCTTAAGATATAAATAATTTGAATAACACTGTTTAAAATAGGATAAGGAATCCAGCCCTTTTATTCTGTTTTGTGTTACTTTTCTCCTGGGTATATGTCAAGTTATTGCCATCTAACATCATATACATAAACACACAATTTATTTGTTGATCTTGAATTTTCTGTTTCTCACCAGCAGATTATAATTTCCACAACAAATATTGTTTCCATTTTTATCTGATGGTTCCCTGTTGGGTCCTTAGCACCCATGTCCCGTGTGTCTACTGTGTATCTGTCACATAGTAGAAATACAGCAAATGATTGTTTAATGAATAAATGAGTGTTCTCAGGCATCATTTCTAGATAATTCTTTTTACTTAATCTATTGCCAGAAAAGTAGGTCCAATACCAATGACTTCTTATTGTCTCTACTCTTACACTGGGAATCTATGAACAAATTGCGATTCAATAAAAATAAATCAGTAACTGTGCTCGAACTTCATTTCATCATTGTGTAGTGCACACTATCTGTACATCACAATTTTATTTTGGAATGGGACTTAAGAAAAAAAAAAGAAGATATTTAAGTTAGCTTGAATGCAAAAAGCCAACCTTAGGATTCTAATGAATAAGAGAGAGTGCACTTAAAAAATCATTATGCTTCCATGGGTATATAATTAAATGATCCCATATAAAAGGCCTCTTATTTTAAAAATTCCTCATTAAGAAAGAGGAAAGACATTGTGTCTATTCTTTTGACCACCATACTTCTTTCTGTGTTGCCTATGAAGCAGGAGAAAAGGTTTAATTTGTTTTTTTCCACGAGTTAAAACATTCATAAATTTGATTTTTTTTCAGTATAATTTGAGCTTTTTGTGTGGCAAACACTTGTTCCTTTCCTCATATTTAACTAGATTTAGCACAGGAGGAAGTGCATTTGAGCAGCATTTCTTTCTTTCCAGTAAATCAAATTAAGAGTTGTTCAACATTTCAAGCAGGATGGGGCGGCTCTGTGAAGCTTTTATTCCAGAACTCGACATTTGCTATTCACAAGACTCTAGTAAGCAGAACAACAAAGAGAGCTAAAGAGGCAATTGCCAGGACTTAATAAAAATCAGAATGACCTTTCTTTCTTACAGGAAAGGGTCACTGATCCAAAGCATGCTATTGGTACCACCAAGAAAAAAAAGATGAATATGTGGACTCAGAAAAGCGAATTTTAGGTTAAACTGAAACCACCTGTTGTCTCCAATTCTTTAATTAAAAAAAAGAGAAAAACCCAAAGCTTATAAATCCAAGATTATGAGGAGCTATTTTGGGAGTTACATGAGGCAAAAGCAGTAATTTCCCCTTCCGAAACACATCCCATTTATTCATTTACTCATTCATTCATCTATTCAACCAGTGCCCATCACCTACTAGACAGACTAACCTGGAAATAATTACAGTGATATAACAAATGTCTTAACAAAAATGTGAACGAGGCACAAGGAAGGATTTGCTTAACTCAGCCTGCAAAATTCAGAGAAGGCTTTTGTCAGAGAGTGATATTTGAGCCATGCTGTAAAGAATAAGGAGGATTTTTCAGCAAGACAATGTGGAAAGAACGTATTAAGTAAAAGGAAATAGCTTTTCTTACAGCAACTGAGATGAAAAAGAGCAAGTCAAACATGTGTAGTGTTTTCTTGGTTCATGAGAAAGGTTGTCATGCCATTATCCTGCATGCTAATCTTAAATTTTCTTCTCACAATTATATGACTGCTTTTCATGTGTAGCTCAGCTGAGTCTCCAATAACCCAAGTCAGATTATTAGAACTAGAGAGTCAGGGAGAAATGTTTTCAATGGGAATCATTTATTTGGATCACTATGGTGAAGCAATGTGTTTACTGACTGGCCAATTAAATAGCCTAAATGTTCTGTAAGCATTTCCAGGATGGCTCTTCTTGATGGTTGGTCCTCCCATGGTTGAAATGCTGCTGTTCCCCCATTGCTGGGGACGGAATGTCTTGATTAATATCTCTCACTTTTCTTTGTTCTACCTCCTGGGTGTTTTGGCCATGACTTCATGGGAATTAAACGGTTGCTTGGTAGAAATATTTGTACAGTTAGGACAACTCATATCTTCTTTTGAAACAGATATTTGTTTGCTCCCTTCACTCCTTCTGACCTCTTGACTCCTTTCTCAGCTGCCTTCACCTTTTCCCATCACTTTCTTCCCATTCCCCAAAAGGAGTTCAGACTTGACCATGCCAAGATCCAGGATCTTGGTTCATTTTTCTTAATCTTGATTATTTACTCAATATTGTAGACATGATAAAATTAAATGAAACTTCAAAATCTGGTTATTCTTGCTTAATACTTTAGGAAAATGTAATCATTTGAGTTTTAAATTTACAATAGAAGTGTTTTATTGTATGGAAGCACTAATAACAGTAATTCGTACTTTTATGATAACAGTGTTTTACATTATTTTATAATAATGTTAAATTTGTCTTAAGACATCTTTCTAAATTAGTATAACACCATAAAATTATATTTAATGCAATGGAATATTAATCTTTACACAGAGCTTATTAGCATACACTTATACATAGGGGATAAAAAGGAAAAACAATAAGCAGAATATTTTTATGTTTATAATATTCATCAAATCTAAACTTAAATTATGACAATTATTACTTATGTCCATCAACATTTATTTCCATAAATGGAACATTTGGATTTTTACTTTCCTTACAAATTCCTAAATATTTGAAATGAGTACAGCCTACTGATTTAGCTAGGAAAAGAAAAAAGGTACTTTCTCAAAATATAAATAAAGATTTAAAAAAGTCCTTGTGTTTATAAAACTAGTAGATGTCAATCATATTTAAAATGGTATATTTCAGTTATCCCATTTTATATCCGTATTTAAACATAATTAAATAAGGTCTGATTAGTTTGGAATGTACAGTTAAATTCAGTGGCATTGTTTAGCTGAAAACAAATTGTACCCTGAAGTATAATTTTTGTGTGTGATGCAACTTAATCTCACAGATCCTTATTTCCATAGAATCATCAATTTTTTAATGTTACATAGTAGTTGACACTTACTTTAATATAGGTTTCATTCTAAGTCTCTTTCGTGTTTATCAACTTGTTCAACAATCAAAATAACTTTCTGAAGAAGGTACTATGGACTTCTGGTTTGCAGATAAGGAAACTGAGGCACAGAGGGGTTTAGGTCTAGGTCATATAGGTAGTGAGTGGCCAAACTGGGCTTTCAGCCTCAGCTCTCTGCAGAGTTTCTGCTGTTAACCACTGAAATCTATTGTTTTTAGTAATTAGGAATCTAATTTGATTGCTCCTTCTACTAAATTAGCTGTGTGTTTTAGGAAATTTTAATGAGTGACAGAGAATTATATATAGGATTGTGACCAATAGAAAAATGGAGGAGACAGGCATGAACTTTACACTTAATGGGGATTTTACTTTGTGGATGTCTTATTCCTCTGGTCTTGGTGTTTTCATCTATGAGACAGCAATAATGATGTACACTTCACCAGGTGATTTAAAAAAGCCAATAAGATAACTTAAGATTAGATATTGTAATCTGCAAAGTAGCTTTTGTGAAGGAGAAGTTATAATTAATACAAAACTCAAAGCATGTACATCCTGCTTCTGCTGCACTGAAAATGTTCACTTCTTTGTAGCTTCTGTTTCTGTTGATAGTGGAAGTCAATTAAACCTCTATGTTCAAGTTAAGATGGAGCCATTTCAAATGTCAAGAGACTGTTGGGAGTTGCTGAAGTATTACTGATTTTGTATTTTTTTTCTTTTACAAACAACTGGGCTGTAATAAATATTTTGGCCTCTTTCCCTGGTTAAAATAATCAATTTGATCCATTTCTATTTCTCCGAGCATCTTAATGTTATGTGCTTGATAACTTGAGAAATTTTGGAAGGTCTACCACTGACAATTTCATTAGAAGGGATTATGGTGACAACTCAAAGAAAAATTCTCATTTAAATATCTATTTAACCCAGTATTTCCCTGGCTCTTTTTTGTAAATAATGTGACAGGAATGAATAAAGCAAGTGAACTTCGCAAGAGTTAAGCATGCTTGCAGACAGATCTTTAAGCTTTTTTGTACCATTGGCTGGGTAAGTATGGTGACAGTTGGGTATTATTGGAGGAAGGAGAAGTATCTTCAATCCAGACTTCTCGGAGGAGATGAGACTTGATCTGAGATTGAGAGAAGAGTGAGACAGCACAGCAGTGGTGGGGTGGAAAGGTGTCCTGTCCAAGGGCTCAGCCTATACAGTGGAATGGAGATAAGAACAATCTTGTCATTTGAGGGACTGAAGCATTTAGTATGCCTGTAATGAGGGACTTAAGAGAGAGCAGGAAGAGACCAGATTAGGGATTTCAGCAGATCTAGACCTTTAGTGCTGATATGGTTCAGCTCTGTGTCCCCATCCAAATCTCACTTTGAATTGTGATAATCCCCACATGTCAAGGGTGGGACCTGGTGAAGATAATTGAATCATGGGGGCAGTTTCCCCCATACTGCTCTCATGATAATGCATGATTTCTCAGAAGATCTGATGGTTCTGCAAAGGGTTTCCTCCTTCGCTTGGTACTCATTCTCTCTCCTGCCACCCTGTGAAGAGGTGCCTTCCACCATGATTGTAAGTTTCCTGAGGCCTCCCCAGCCATTCAGATCTGTGAATCAATTAAACCTCTTTTTAAAATAAATTACCCCAGTCTTGGGTATTTTTTTCCCAGCAGCATGAGAATGGACTACTACAAGTGCCTTGGGCACTCACCTACTGTTAGAACTTGATCCTAAAACCTGCAGGGAGTCATCGAAGGATTCATCACAATTATATTACCAGATTGTCAATTAGAAAATATAACTGTGGCGGTACAGTAATGGAAAAGTGCCCATCCTGGAGGCAAGAATGGAGAGAAAACTTCTGTATTAATCCAAGTGAATTGTGATGAGAGCTTGAGAGGAGGGTAGATAGAAGAGATGTGAAAGATGGAATACTTTTGATTTGGTGATTGCTTGAGGGTAGGGGAGGATTGAAAGGGTATAGTCTTGAGTGATTCCTAGGTTTCTAGCCTGAGCAATTGGAAATGGGTGGTAGGATAGGACAAGAAGGGAGAAGCAGCCATGCTTGGGATTTGAAAGTTTTTAAAATTCAAGGTAGTAGTTTGGGATCTACACATGGTTTTGAAGGTATTCTCTTGCATCTTAGACTGAACTTCAGCTAGGCAAGAAGAACGGGATCCTTGAAAGCTTAGATGCTCCCATTTGACCTCATTTGGCCCCTTTAGTTACACTTCTGATTTCTGTAGAGCATTGAGTATCAGCTGTATTCTTGCCTCAATATAGAATGAAGGCAATTAGCAATCAAGGCAATTATTCGCTTCCAAAAGACTGATCTGGTCCTTGTGGAGATGTGCTTCATTGGCCTACCACAGGCAGAATTCCAGGTAAGAAAACTTTGGTAATTTGGTCTTAGCTGATATTATGAATAGTATCAGCAGAAGTTTAGATGTAACATAATAAATATGAGGTAGGTGTAAGGAAGAATCAGAGATTTATGTTGACTCTTACTATAGATAAAACAGAAGAGATACTAGAATTTGAGAGGACCCATGTGGTAGCCATGGTGTTGTGTCTCTCATCTCTCTTTTCAAGAGAATTGCTATGGGAAACAGAGTCATCTAGCAGCCCCTGGCTACCAGAACTTTGGGATCTATCGAGACATTCACAGCAAGGTCACTCTTGCCTCTAGCTGCTCACACCCAATAACTAAGCAGGATGAGAGAACTAGATCCAGACCAGTTCTACCAGACATGGGAGTCCTCTCATGGTCATTCTTTGCTTAGGGGCTTTTATTAACCCTACAAGACTTTTTCAGAACCTCACTATGGTCTGAGGCTTCTCCTACCTAATTAACTTCCCACTCTTCTGGCATAGATGTCAGACCTGCATTGTGCTAGACCAAAGGGAAGATGAGTTTGATGAAGCGGGGTTTGAATCCAAGTTTGGGAGAGAGTGGATTACAGTAGGACTTGTATGTTGGATAGAAGCCAAAAATGGCAAAGAGGAGGGAGATGGGGGCACCGACACATCTAAAGGTTTGGAGTAGAACTTTGGTATAAAGTTCTTTTTGTGCTAATAGACCACTGGGCGTAGGGAAGGATGTTGTTCTCTGTGTGATCTTATGAGCAATATGCAGCCATTGCTTATCATGAATATAGAACATTGATAAAATGTCTTTTGACTTGGCAAAGCTCAGAGTTGCTTAAAAAGAATAATGTAATTAGAATCTAATAAGATGTTGTCACCAATTCCTTTATGACCCACTGGATCTAATGAGCTCAAATATTTGCCAAATGACTGCTAGTGCTCATCCACATTCCCTTCTTCCTGGTCACACATCTAGACTACATATTCCAGTCTTCCCTCCAATTTAAGTGTAGTCAAATGACTGAGTTCCAGGCAGTGGGGTTAACAGAAATGATGTATATTGCTTTTGGTTCTAGCCCACTAAAATTCCCAACACCCCTTTCCCTAACTGCTCTTGGAATGGGGAGGTCTCTGAGGATGTGGTGGAGTGAGAGGCAAAAGGAGTTTAGAGCAGTCTTCTTTTCTCACTGCCCTCAAATAACCCACATTACAATGGGACATTGAACAATGAATTTTTATTGTGTTAAACTAGTGAGAATTGGGAGTTATTTACTATAGCAATGGTCTTACCTAACTGATACAGTATCTGTGGAAACTATGTTTGTTGTTTTGAGCATGTGGCAAGCTCTGTAGAGGTTTGGAGCAAAGCCATATTTTCTCAGCAAGTAATTGTATTTTAAAGGAGACAGACCGTGGCTTGTTACTGGGACTTCATAGAGAGTAAATGCAAGGTGACCATGCTATCCAAGCTGTGTCCATCATGCATTCAGATTCATCTGATTGACTGAGCCATGAAACCAAGTGTTCCCATGGGTGCTCCTTCAACTCCTTCAGAAGTTGAATTCATGGAACATGACTCAAGCGTGTCATGTTGGCACAAGGTGGCTAATAATCCCACAGTGCCTATTTTTGCCACACTGCTCCTTCTTTCTCAAAATACTATTGTGGCCTCAAAAGCAGTTTCCAAATGACAGTGGAGAGAAAAACAGATTCATTTGAGATGATTCAACATGATATGCTGGCACCAGTATCACAACCTGGGGCATGGTTGCTCCTGAGAGCAGTCAGGGAGGAGAAATCCTCCAGGTCGGTAGAATTTTTTATACTTACTAAATTTTGCGTTCATAGATAAAGAAGATACCCTCAAAGCATATTCTCTACATTATGAATAGTCTTTAAATATTAATTGGATAATATCACTTGCTTGTACAAAATTATTCTGTGGCTTACTATTATACTTCACATAATTTTATACTCCTAACTTCTGTCTACAAGACTGTAGGGGGTATAGCCCTGGCTGGACTCTAGAACTTCAATTTGAACTCTTACTTATTTTGCTGCTCTAGCTGCTGACTTTATTTCAGTTCCCCAAAGCACTGAACTCTCAGCTCATTGAAGGTTCCTGTGCAGACCTTCACCTTGGCTAACTCACAGCATGGCTGGGCGTTTCTAATCATTCAAGTTTTAGCTTGTGACCCCCTCTGATAGATCCTCACTAATCTTTCAACATAAATTAAGCTTCCTCTGTTGCTCTACCTTTTCCAACTTTTCTTTGGCTCTCTGTTCTTTCCCTTCATAGAAGGTACTACTATCTATATAATTGTTTATGTGTTATTTTACTTAAAAGTCTTCTTTACTGTATCATACATTCTGTAATAGTGAAGTCCATGTTTGTTTTGTCCACCGTGGGATGTAGAACACCTACACAATGCTTGGCTCATAGTGGGTAGATGAGAAATTTTCAGTGAAGGAAAAAAATGAACAACAAAAAAAATGAATAAACAGCTATCCATTTGGAAAGTAATTAAGCAGAATGTGAGTCTCTAGACCAAGTGCAAGTGTGCAGGTACTGGGAGAGTCATTTGATTCAACAGAGCCATGGGGAAGAAAAAAAATAGAAAGCTGGTAGAACAAAATCAGTGATTCTGCGTGGGATGTGAAGAGGTAGATAAGACACAGATATGGAGGGTGGTGGAACAAAGAAGGTGTTATAGATATCAGGATCTAGCCAAAGATGAACAGAAACTTTCCCAGGCCCTCCAGTGGCACTTTGAAGGGATAGCTTACCTAACCCTGACTGGCTTCCTACATGCCTTCATTTTCTCATTCTTTTATTATTCTTTTTCTTTTTCTAAACCAAACAAGAAGACATAAAGCAACTAAAAAATTGAATTTTCCAAGATTTTTGACCAAATTATTGAGGAAGATAAAGGTAATAGCCAATGAAATTTCCATGAGCCTCCTAATTTATTCATTCAAGAAAAATAGTATATACATTACTGTTCACCAACAAAATAAAGGTTAATTTTCCTAATAGTTTTTTTTCCTGAAAACTATTGTAAAATGTTTTATAGGCCTAGACATTCTGTGAAATACAGCTTGTAATTAAGATCCTAATAGCATCAAGAGAGAAAATTCCAGATTTCCAACTGAAAGTCATCCCTTAAGCTGATTAAATGCTAATATCAAACAAACAAACACCCACATATAAAGAGCAGACCACTAAAGGTCATAATTTTGAAGGTGGAAGGTTAAAAAAAGAGAAATCCCTGAGGGTGACTGGATATTACTCTTAATTTCAAAATGCTTTCAGTTTCAGTCACTGTTTTCAAGATGCCAGAAAATCCTGTAGTCATTTCAATCATTTATGCCTAAAAATTTTCCCATAGTAATAACATAGTTGCTAGGACATCATTACAAAAGGAATGACAAGAAGTTTTATTAAACATCTATAGAAGATCTGTGAGATTAAAGAACTTGGCTGCTTTGTGATATGTGTATTCCTTTCTCCTTGTGACAAAGGCATTTTCCCCACCAATATTAAAAAAAGAGTGCTCTGATGTATATTTAAACTCAGGAGTTATACCTGTTTAAACAGCCAAATACGACTCCCATAAGAAATTTGTTGTAATCATGGGTGTATCAGACAGCGTTATTAATGACAAGCAACAGAAATGAACTAATTTAAGTAGTAAAGAAATTTGTTAGGAAATAGGCACCAGCTCATAAAGTCTTCAAGAGGACCAGAGACCTGACTTGTGGGATATGCAACCAGGAACAATGCCTGAACTACACATAAAGCTTTTACAGCATTACTACTGCACACAATCATGGCGCCCAGTGCCATCAACACCTTTTGGGCATTTCTGTCCCTACAAACTGGATGCAGGTGCTCATTCTGCTGCTCCTGCCCTGTCCCCAGTCCACCACAATGGATTCTATGTGGACACTGTTTTCTTGCATCTTTATCATGAGATTCAAAGTTCAGGGAAGATTTATCTGATTGCAGGAGCCTGGGTTATGTCTGTGCCATAGCTTCTCAGATTCTGTATTGAGAGGTAGTCTTTTCCATAAGGTAGACATGTATCTTGGACATAGGGAGCATGATAGGTTCATGGATGATCTAAAGGAATGAAAAATGTCTGCATAGTGGAGTTTGATTTTG
The DNA here is from genome assembly GCF_001698545.2 of Rhinopithecus bieti. Classification (NCBI taxonomy): domain Eukaryota; kingdom Metazoa; phylum Chordata; class Mammalia; order Primates; family Cercopithecidae; genus Rhinopithecus; species Rhinopithecus bieti. The sequence continues at coordinate 1,834,578 of NW_016808678.1, read as the reverse complement.
ATTTTACTTTGTGTAGTTTTCTTCTTTTAAAAATAAAAGAATCTCCAATTTCTGAAGTATTTAATAAAATCAAAATGTTTTGGGAGTATAAAACCTGAGTTCAGAGCAAATCTTAGGTACTTAAGCTCATCAAGTTTCAGTTTTCTCGTGTGTGTGTGTGTGTGTGTGTGTATTTCAAATTCCCACATTGACAGGAATTTTATTTCATTTTTCTGCTTCATATTGATACTGGGATATTCCAATGGAATTATGTGTATGAGAGCAATTTGAAAATTTAGATGAAAGGGATTTAGAGTCAAACAAAACCAGATTCAAATTTGAGCTTCATCCGTTATCACATGTATGACATTAGAGTTGTTATTTAAATTATCCAAGCTTGAGTTCCCAGTGTTAAGTGGGGATAAAATGGCTTTCAGAATTCTTAGGAATGAAATGGGATAATATGATTAAAGACTTGGAATAATGCGTTACACATAAAAGGAACTCAACAGAGGGTCATGTTTGTATAGAAACACACACATACACGCACGTGCACACACACACAAATTTAAAGAAGCATGGCAATGATGTTAATGCTTTTCCTAGATGGGAGCTGTTGGAGCTGAAATTAACATGAGGATAATTTCCTCTCCTAATATGTAATCATCAATTCTTATATGGTATAGTTAGAAATAAGAAATATGTTATTTTTAAAAAAAAATTTCAAGTAAATTTTTAATTGCAAAATATTGTCATTGATGAAAATATACAATTATAAATATGTTACCACTGAGAAAATCTGCTCAAATTCTGAATATAAATAAAATCTGAAAGTGCCAAATAACTTTATAAAAGATAAGTAAGGGAAAGGACCTTCTCATCAAGGCATCATTGTTACTTTCTCTTCATCCATGTTTTCTTTTGCTATTTTGCAAACAATAACAATAGTAATTATGATAAAAACAATTTTTGAAAAAATGCCATCTTTTTTTCTTTTCTCTTGAGACAGGGTTTTACTCTGTTGCCCAGGCTGGAGTTCACTCATGCAATCTTGGCTCCCTGCAACCTCCGCTTCCCGGGTTCAAGCGCTCCTCATACCTCAGCCTCTCAAGTAGCTGGGACTACAGGTGCACACCACCACACCTGGCCAATTTTCTGTAGTTTTAGTAAAGATGGGTTTCACCATGTTAGCCAGGCTGGTCTTGAACTCCTGGCCTCAAGTGATCTGCCCACCTCAGCCTCCCAAAGTGCTGAGATTATAGGCATGAGCCACTGCGCTCAGTCAAAAAATACCATTTCACAACTGTATTATCTCTTAGGTACTTTACACAGAAAGAATAAACATTATACAATTTACATTTCTTTAAGTGCATTCTAAGAAGTGTCTCTTACTCAAAAGTCAGATCAATATAGAACCTCAGAATTTCCATCCACGTTAAGTGCTACACTTTAAGGTCTCAAACAATAAACCCTGTGAATTTTCTATTTACTGTATTAGATTATTTTTTCTTCTTTTTAAATGTGGCTCCTCTGATTTTGACACAGAGTCTCAATCTCTCATAAGTCAAATAGTGTTGCCAAAAGAACATTTTTAAGTTTCATAGTAAGCAGTTCATTGTTGACATCGTTCCTTGCCAGACATGTCATTTTTATTTCTGCAACGTAGTGAATTTTTTTTCTTTTAAAATTGTGTATATTTAAGGTGTACAACATGATGTTTTGATAAGCACATACAAGGTGAAATGGTTACTATAGTAAAAAGTTTTCTCTGTTGAGGTAAAATTTGCATATAGTGAAAAGCACAGATTTAATGTGTACAATTTATTATTTTGACAAGTGTAAAACATTGGCATACTTAACACCCCAATCAATACCTAGACTATTTCCACCCCTGTAGAAAGTTCCCATAGGTTCCATTCCAGCTAGCCACTACCCCCACAGCCTGTGGGCAAGCAGTGTTCTGATTTGTATCACCATAGATTCGTTCTGGTGTTGTTGAACTTCATATAAATGGATTAATTCAGTATGCACTCTTTCATCCAGCTTCTTTTCTTCTTTTGTTGGAGATATATATATATATATATATATACACACACACACACACACACAAATATATATGTATATATATATTTTAGATTTACCAATATTATTGTATTTATCAACAGTTCATTTTTTTACTGGTGACAGGTACATAATTGACAATTTATTGACATTTTTCTATTGATGAATTAGAAGGTTTCTGTTGTTTCACTATTATTAATAAAGCTGCTGTAAGCATTATGGCTCAATTCCATTTGTAGACACATGTTGCCCTTGTCCAAATACCTAGGAATAGATTAACTGTGTTATATGATGGATGTATGTTTAAGTTTTTAAGAAATTGTAAGATGGTTTTCCAAAGTAGTTATGCCATTTTACACATCTACTATCAATGTATGAAATTACAAATTGCTTAGCCAATATTATGTGATTTCAGCGTTTTGCTAATTTGAAGTATTCTAGTGATTATGTAGTGACATCTAATTGTGGTTTTATTTTGCATTTCATTGATGACTAAGGACGTTAGTACCTTTTTCTGTCTACTTGGATCATTAGAATATCTTCCTTTATTAACCCTCCAGGTTTCCCCTACTTTTTATTAGGTTGTTAATCTTTTATTAATGACTTACATGGCTTTTAAGTACATTCTGGACTTAAGTCTTTTGGCAGATACATATTTTGCAGATACTCTGTTCATTTCAATTTTTCAGTCTAATTTTTTTTCTGTTGTTCATATTGTGTAATTTCTATTCTCTCTTCAAGTTCACCGATTTTTTCTCTGTCTTCTAGTGTTGAGTGCACTCAATGAGTTTTTATTTCTGTTACTATATTTTTCAGTTCTAATATCTTCATTTGGTTCTTTATGTCTTCTACTGTTTTATGAAACATTTTTTAATTTGTTTCAAGCACATTTGTAACTGCTCACTGAAGCAGTTTTATAATGATTTCTTTAAAATCTTTGTCAGCTAATTAAAATATATGTCATCCCAGTGTAGGCATTTATAGCTTGTCTTTTACCATTCAACTTGAGATCTTTTCTTTCTGGTTCTTGATCGGATGAGTAATTTTCAATTGAATCTTGTATATTTTGAGTATTTTGGTATAAGACTTTGGATCTTATTAAGATCACCTCCTTTAATAGGCCTCCTCTATACTGCACTGGTGGGAGGAGTGACCACTCACTGCCTACTTAACTGCCTGAGAGAGATGGAATTCCCAGTTCCCCTCTTAGCCGCCATTGACACTCAAAGGGGAAGAAGTGCCTCATTACTGCTGGGTAGGGGTGGAATTTCAGGCTCCTCATTAGTAATCACTGACACTACCCTGGCTGGGATGAGTAGCAGTGACTTTTTACTGCTCTCTCCACGTCTTCTAATGACACGGCAGATGGTTGACCTCATTACTGGAGGTGCCACTAGGTCTCCTTTGATACCACCTGAATGAAGAGGGGTAGGGACATTTCATTACAGTCAGGTGACTATGTCAATCTAGGCTCTCCATTCAACTTTTGATGATGGGGTTTGGTGTGGGATTGCAGTTTGTATTCTTTGGTATTTGCTTGGAGTAGACAGATTATGGTCTAAAAGTTTTCTGTCTTGCTAGGCTGTCCCATTTCTGGTCTTTTCATAACTGATGGCAGACTTTTTGGGATTTTTTTTTTTTTTTTTTTTTTTGTCTGTGTCCATTAGCAATTCCACATTGTTGGTTTCTCTAACACCCAGCCTGGATATGTGAAACAAAAAGAAAACCTAAGGAGCTCACCGCCATTCTGTCCCTTGGATCTTTAGCCAGCTTGTTTTTTACTCTTCACCTCTTAATGTCTTTTTATGTTTACTTGATATATAATGTCTAGGGCTTTAGGCTGTATTTAGAGAGAGGAAGAGGGAAAAGTGCATTGACTCCATCTTTCCAGACATAGAAGTAGGCAGGGCAGGTCAATTTTAATTTCGTTTCTAGTCTTAGGCCTTTACCCTCAGGCCTAGTTCTTACCCCTACTTGTGGCTTTTCCTGGGTTTTCACGGAATGCCTGAGAGCCCATATCACGGAATGCCACCCAGCCCGTATAAGTTCCCCTATATGGGCTGGGTGGAGACTCCTATAACCTCCTGGCTCTGGATGACCTCTGTTACGTTGGTTCAGATTCCAGTCCCATACCAGTCATTCTGTGCCCCACCATGGATAGTTTTGCTCTGAATATGTGTATCCTGATTTTTGGTCAATAATCTTAGAAATTCCACATACAGGCTCCTTAGATCCACCTCTGTATATTTCTTGGCTCTCTTGTACTTTGCCTACGAATTCTAGGTGCTTCTGCAACCTCAAACTCTAGTCTTTGCCTCTTCAGGTCAGGGAGGTCACTACCCCCTTGTTAGGCCTTTTTTCTCCATTGTAGTTTGACCATTACCCTAGACAGAAAGGCTGGAAAAATATGGGGCTTACCACATTTCTTTTCTTTAACGATCATGGTATTTCCTTTATTTAAGGATCATGGTTCTGAGATGCCTGTAGACCAGCACCTGAAAACAATTGCCTCTTTTTTTGTTGTTCAATTTCAAACTTATTTACATGTGGGTAATGTAGTACCACTTATAATGACTAGAAGTAGAGATCTTTACACTGGCTTTTAATTTTTCAGTTATTGAGTAAATTGTTAGCAAATATATGTGACAGAGATACTTAGATTTGGATTCATTCAACAAAAAATTAAAACTTTTCCAAGTTTACCCAGTGAGATCTATTATGTGGCTGACAGGGAAAATATATATTATGTGTTAGTCAGAACTCTCTAGAGAAACAGAACCAATAGGATGTGTATGTGTGTGTAGACAGACAGAGAGAGAGAGAGAGAGAGAGACTGGGGTTTATTGTAGGGTATTTTCTCACACAATTATGGAAACTAGAAAACCTAGTATCTGCAGGGTTGGGGTTGGCAACCTGGATCTCCAGTTCAGATTGTGTAATTTCTATTCTATTTTCAAGTTCAGTGATTCTTTTCTTTGTCTTCTTGTGTTGAGCCCACTCAATGAGTTTTTATTTTAGTTACTGTATTTTTCAGTTACTACTTCCAGTCTAAGCCTGGTAGACTGGAGACCCAGAAAATCTCATATTCCCATTCAAGTCTGAATGGTGTCTGCTGTAAAAACAGGAAGAAAGGATGTTGAAGATGAAGTCTGAAAGCATTTTTCTAGGGTGTTCTCTCTTCCTCAGGGGAAGCCAATCTTTTTGTTCTGTTTCTGCCTTCAACTGATTGGATGAGGCACACATACATTATGAAGGACAATCTGCTTTATTCAAAGCCCACTGATTTAAATGTTAATGTCTTTCAGAAACACCCTCAAGAAACACCCAGAATAATGTTTGACTAAATATCTGAGTACCCTGTAGCCCAGCCAAATTGACACATACAATTAATCATTACATATTATTTATGTACTTTTGAATATTTTCTGGTTGTTGCAAGTTAATAATTTTTAAAAAAATATTTAATGTGCTTTAACTTACCTAAAAACATATATCTCATTTTACATACAGTGTGCATTAAAGTAGAATCCCTACTTTCCATTTATCTCTCTTCTCATCTTCTCTCAAATACACTCTGTTTTTTATAGACATGCTAAATGTCATAGGGTAATGTCATACATTTTTTTTCACTTAACAAATGTTTACGCACTTTGTACTGTGGTAGTCACTGAATGCTCAGTAATGAGCTAAAGGGACATCACTTAATGATGGAAACAGAAAACATAAACAAGTAAATAGACATTGTGAACAAATCAGATCATGTCATTCCTGTGCCCCAAAACTTCTATTGGCTTCCCATGTAATTCAGCATAAAAGCCAAAGTCTTTATGGCGGCCTCCAACGTCCTGAAAAGTCTTCCTCTGGCTCTTAACTCCACGAGCTCACTTTCCGCTGGTGTCCCTATCTCTCATTTCATCTCAGCCATTCTGTCATCCTTGGTTCCTTGATTGCAGAAGGCATGCTCCTACCTGAGAACTTTTGAACTGACTGTTCCTCCTGCCCAAGTATGCTCCATAGGTATTCTTGCTCACTCCATCTGTATCCTAAAGCCTTTCTGAAATATCATCTTTCTGCGATTATTTTAATTGAATGATTAACCATTCTGCTTAGCTGTAGCTCTTCCCACCTCCCTGTTACTCCTGATACCTCCTTAACCTGCTCTGTTTTGCTCCATTGTACTCATAACCTTCTATCATTTTATGTACTTTCTTTATATATTATTATTGTTGATGTTTATTGTCAATATCATCTCAGAATTTGTTATATGTGAGCAGGGAGTTGCGCTGACCTGTTCATTACTGTGTTCTCAAGTGCTTATCACATCTGTTGGCCCACAGTAGGCATTTCATACGTATGTATTGAATAAGAGAATAAAAGAAAGAAACAATTTTGGTATGCAGAATTGCGAAATAAATAAACAAGACACCAAGAGAAAGGCTAACAGGTTAAGGGAGGCCTACCCTATGTAGGATGGCCAGAAGAGGCCCCACTAAAGATTAACTAACTGCTTTGTCAACATAGACTAAAGGATATGATGGGAAAATGTCCCAAGAGGAAGGATTGATATGAACATCGAATCTACTGCAGAGAAGATAGTTCTTATTTGAAGAACTTGGAAAAAGCTTCTGTGGCTTGGGCACAGGGGAAAAAGGGAATGACCCTGAACGCTGGTAAAGGGCTAAGCAGAGCCCTTGATCCTGTGTAGGCCTTGTCAGCCAAAGTCAGGTCTTTGGATTTTCTGGGAGTGCAGGAAGAAACACTTTCCAAGGAGGAGAATAGTGTGTTTTAATTTATATTTGCAGAAGATTATTCTGACTGCTGGGTGGAGAACCCCAGCAGTACAGAAGGCAAGAAGACTTTTTAAAAATCTATTAAAATTTCTAGAAATGGAAAGATTTACAATATATTTTGTATATAGGAAACACAGTTCTTGCTGATGGGTTAGATTGGGGTACAGTGAGAGAGACAGGAATAATTAATGATTCCTTCCACCTTCCTCTAAAATCCCCAAGCACTAAATGGGTAGTTTCACCTTCAACTTATAAGAGCAGGGTGGGATGACATTTTTAGATGGAAAATCAAGAGTCCCTTTGTGCACATGTTAATTTTGAAATGTTTTGGGAACATTCAAGTTTACATATGTAGTAAGCATTTGAAAATACAGAAGTCTGGACTTCTGAGGAAAAATTTAGGATAGAGATGTGAATTTGGTAATTATCATCATAAGTACATTGTTTAAGACCATGAGAATGTTTGTGCACACCCAAGAAGCAAGTGTAGAGATGAAAGAAGGGACCTAATTATAATTCTTAGAGTTTGGGTTGAACTGTAAGCACTGGCCAAAATGAATGATACCAATTGGCAACTAGTAAGTAGGAGAAAAGCCAAAGAGAAGAAAGTATCCTAAGAAGGAGGAAGCATTTTCCAGAGGTTCTTGGAATTATAAGACAAGGACAAACATATGTACATTGAAAAAGAAACTCACTGTGGACATTCACAATGGTATTTTCAGAGGAGAGAAGTGTTAGGGTATAATCATATTGCAAGGAGATGAAGAGTGAATGAAAGGGGAGAATTAAGGATCTGAAAGGGAGCTAAGAAAGGAGGTGGTAGCTACAGGCATATTGTTTTTGTTTTATATTATTTATTTATTTGTTTATTTATTTTTGAGACAGGCTCTCAATCTGTTGTCCAGGCTAGACTGCAGTGGCATGATATTGGCTCACTGCACCCTCGACATACTAGGCTCAAGCAATCCTGCTTCAGCCCCTCAAATAGCTGGGACTACAGGTACGTGCCACCATGTGTGGCTAATTGTTGTATTTTTTGTAGAGACAGCGTCTCACCATGTTGCCCAGGCTGGTCTCAAACTCCTAGGCTCAAGCGATCGCCTGCATTGGCTTCTCAAAATGCTAGGATGACAGGCATGAGCGTATTTTTTTTTTTTTTTTTTTTTTTTTTTTTGTACTGAAGAAAGTAGAATATGTTGGTACATATTCTGATGATGGTAGAGAGGGAGTTACAGCTGGTGCAGCAGAGTGAGGCTAGCCAAAGGAGCAAAGTCCTTGGCTGGGCAGGAATGGAGAAATGATGTCCTGAGAGAACACTTTGTCTGCTAAGGGAGGAAGCAAAAGATGGGAGCAGATGCAGACTGCTTCCACAACGTGTTCTTTCTGCTCTCAGCTGGGCTAATTCAGATGTCTGGTGGTTGACTGGCTCTTTAATGGAGTGCTGGAGACAGCTGGGTCACACGTGTCATCCTCTAGCCGATAGTTCAGGCATCTTCTCACAATGTTGGCAAATACAGCAGGAGTCCAATCACGTGAAAAGTTCTGTTGTATCATATTTGATAATATCCCATTGGCCAAGCAAGCCACATGATCAAGGTTAGAGTCAGAGTTAGGGCAAACAAAGTTACATGGCAAAGAGTGTGAATACGGGGACCAGTGAAGAACCTGGGCCATTAATGCAATCTATTCTAGAACTGGTTAGGGCAGATGAGGGAACCTGGTCCTATGGAATGAGGCAAATTCATCAAATGAATGTTGTGAGAAGGAAAGGTGAGAGCTTAGAGCAGTGAGGGAAAGAAAAGAAATAAACTTTATAAGGAGGGAGAGAGATAACCTTTCATAGAAACTAAGTATAATTTTTGAGTATCCTTTTGTGATTGACTGTCATGAATTTGATACCAATTTGACTACATGCATGATTTTCTTCAGCAGAGATTTGCTTCAAGAATGCAAATATTGGAGAAGGTGAATTCTTGGGTTAATTCAAGGTTGTGGATGTTTTATCCCAGCCTATGGAGGTAAAGGGAGTTAAGGAAGTTTCAGTAGTTACTAGGGCATCATAATGATGGACCACATAATTTAATCTGAACAAGAAGAGAAAGAAAGACAAAGGAGGCTGGGCACAGTGGCTCACATCTGTAATCTCGGCACTTTGGAATGCCAAGGTGAGCAGATCACTTGAGGTCAGGAGTTCAAGACCAACCTGACCAACACGCTGAAATCCTGTCTCTACTAAAAATACAAAAAATTAGCTGGATGTGGTGGTGCACACCTGTAGTCCCAGCTACTTGGGAGACTGAGACAGCAGAATCACTTGAACCTGGGAGGCAGAAGTTGTAGTGAGCTGGGACTGCATCGCTGCAGAGCAAGACTCTGTCAGAAGGGAAGGGAAGGGGAGGGGAGGGGAGGGTGAGGTGGGAGGAGGGGAGGGAAAAGTAAGATTGGTGAACTGGGGACTTTAATGAGGTGCAGACAATGTTTCCATGAGGACTAACTAAGGAAGTATATTGGAAGGACTTCAAAGTTGTGGTTGGAGGGTCTAATGAAATGCCATGATGTTGGAGGTCTATTGTGTCCTTTTATGCCTGTGCTGCAGATTGTTCCTGCCCTGTATGTCTGTGGGCTTTTACCTTCCTTGTCCCACCTAAATAACTAGTCTCCTTCCCTAATTTTATCAGGCTGGATTACATGTCTTTCTCTGTTCCTTACCCATGCACATCCTATCAGCTAGGGATATTACATGTCTCCGTTAATTGCTGATCTCATAATAACAATCCAACTGCACTGCTGACTGGGAACTCTTTGTTGATGTCTGCCTTTTCTAAATTGGCTAAGACACAGTGCCTGATGCTCACCATAGATTTAGCTGAAAAAAGGAAAGTTGAACAATGACTTTCGGTGATGGAGCAGTTCATCGCAGGGTAGACGCTATCTGTCTAGGGCAGTGCTGGACAACATGGTAGGACCCCATCACAAGTTGCTATGCAAACCTAAATAATAATATAATGAAGTTAATTAATATAATTCAAAATTTCATTGCTCAGTCACGCTAGCCACCATTTAGGTACCCAATAGACAAGGTTGGCTACTGTGTTAGAAAAGCACAGAGATCTAAAATGTCCATATTAGAGCAGAAGTTTCAGCTGGATTGCTCTACATTAACAGAGCAAGAAGTTTGGGGGTGGCGTGGGCAAGTTGCTTATAGAAGATATAAGGGAAGGCACTGATAGAAGGGGAGAGGGGATCAGAAGGAACAGAGTGCTAGGAAGTGGGCCCTAGGGATGATTTTCACAAGAATTCTTGTAGGTTATAGGAAAAACTCACAATTGCACAAGAAACTTAGATGTGGGTAAATGGTAGTGTTACAGTAACAGTGGTAGTGTTAAGAGAATACAGTAAAGTGGTAGTGTTAGGAGGAATGTTTTTTTGGGGGGGGGGATGGGAGAGTGAAGTATATTTCAAAGAGAAGTTTTGCTTACTAAGGAAAACGAGTGAAGAAGGGAAAGGATGGAGGTCATCAAGAACGCAATTTCCAGAGGCCAAAGGAAAAAACTGGAATCTAGGGCGTGAGCACTAGGTTAGGCCTTGAGAAAATGCACATATAATTTTTGTTTCCGAAAAGCCAGACATCCATTTATTCAACTGTATTTATTGAGCACCTAATTTGTGCCCAGGCACTTTTCTATCGATGTTAAGAATTCAGCAATAAGTAAAACAGAATAACTGGTTTTATGAAGTTACATTCTGACATTGGAGACAGTGAAAAGAAAGAAGTAAATATATGGCATGTTACAGAATGATAAGTACAATTAGAGCAAAAGGAAAGCACCAGCTGGAGGATGGGAAGTTTCAGAGGCACAGGATCGGTGGGTTATGGTTGTTAATTTCAGATAGGTGACCAGAGACATCTCAATGAGAAGGGTGAGATAGGAGGGGACAGTCCTAGAGTATGATGTGGCTATCAGATAACTGTGGAGGTAGGGAGAGAAATTGAAGGAGTTAATTTTTTTTTTTTTTTTTTTTTTTTTTTTTTTTTTTTTTTTTTTTTTTTTTTTTTGAGACGTTTGTCTCACTCGTCTCACTCTCTCTCCCAGGCTAGAGTGCAGTGGCGTGATCTCAGCTCACTGCAAGCTCCGCCTCCTGGGTACACAGCGTTCTCCTGCCTCAGCCTCCCGAGTAACTGGAACTACAGGTGCCTGCCACCCGACCGGCTAATTATTTTTTGTATTTTTAGTAGAGACATGGTTTCACTGTGTTAGCCAGGATGGTCTCGATCTCCTGACCTCGTGATTCTCCCACCCTGGTCTCCCAAAGTGCTAGGATTACAGGTGTGAGCCACGACGCCCCGCCTGAAGGAGTTCATTCTTAATGATACTTGTTGCCTTGGAAAAATCTTGTGCTGTGGATGATGAGTATGGCAGAAGGTTTGAGTGGGTTTGAAGGAGGGGTGGTCCACTGCAGAAAGTCAAAATATCATCATCAATAAAATTAATTAAAATATATATTTTTTTCACCCTGCACTAAAGATGCAGCAATGTGCTTTTAATTTGCATATTATTTTTGGTCATACTTTACCCAGCCACTGTCTGCTGCAGTCATTGAGTGGAAAATATTACTTGACTCCTATCAAAGGTTGCCTGTTAAGTTTGTAAATTTTGTGAACTGATACCCAACTTAAAATTTTTTATTATTCATGGGAAAAAAATCACATAACTCAAAAACCAGATGCTAAATTACTAAAGGGTCCAGAAGACTATGAACTTGCATGATTGAAGAACTCGAGCAGAAAGGGTATTACAGTTACAGAATGGAGTCCCAAGTTATGTTCTTGAATAAATTTAAGGGACTTAGCAGAGCATTTGAAGATTTTTGTTCCATTTTCCTTTACTTAGGATAAATGAATATATTCATAAGTCACTAAGGTGATTCAGAAAAACAAATTAAAAATGTATCTTGTAGGTTAAAGATTATATTAGAAGTTAGATTGTCAAAAGAGTGAGGCAACGTTGAAACAGTGATACTTGCTTAATGTAATATGAAGGATTCTTGATATTCTTGATGAAATGAAAAATGGACAACTTTCTCTGAACAGTTAGGATTGTAGAGTGCTGTAAAACTAATCAGAGGCTATTTTCTTTTAGAAGCAGAGGCAGATTTTTATAATTTAATAAACATGCTAGAAAACTGCATAAAATGGACTTGAGGGAAAAGAAACATCTGGAACCTTTGCAGCATATATCTGGGAAGCAGGGCTGAGGAATCTATTGATGGAATAAATGACTGCCTAACTGGGAGATCCTGTACCCAAGTATTTCCTCACAGGTCTCTTTCTATTGTGAAATTCCACTATTAGTAATTTATTTCTTTGTTTAAGCTTTGTGCGTGTGTAGGGTCCAGAATTCGTTTTGTCTCTCTTTCCTTCTCTTTCTTTCTTTCCCCATCAAGTGTCAGTGCTCTTCAGCACTGACGCCTCCACCTCAGGCCTCTGTTCTGGTTACTGTGTATTTTCTTCTGCTGCCACCATCTTGAGCCAACTGTGTAGTTGTGATTCTCCAAACCTCATTGACTGCTCTGGACTCACTCAACCAACAGCCTACTGGATATAATAATAGTAATAAATAATAATGAATGCCCTTTCTGAATGGCTTACACACACCATATATCAGGCTCTTGACTAATAACTTTAAAATATGATCCCATTTGATCCTCATTAGCCTGTGAGGTTTGCAGAGAAGGAAACCAAAACACATTAAATATAGGTAACTCACTCACGATTTCATGGCATACAACAGCTGTGACCTAAACCCAGATCTGTCTGATTCTAAAGCCCTTGCTTTAATCACTACCTTATACTAGCTTTCCATTTAGCTATGCCACAAGAACTTTAAAATCAACATATCCAACCAAGTATCATTTTATTCTTCCCTCATCTACCCCTTCTCCTGGGTTCTGGATCCTACTTAATGATCTCACCGTCTACTCAGGCACTTTAGTGAGAAGCTGGGAGCAGGGCCAGCTTCATGGACATGTGACCTGTGTAATTGCCCAGGTGCCATGCTCAGAAGGACCCTGTGCTTGGCTTCCTCTCAGCCATCTCCATCTTGATATTCTTAATAATTTTAAAATAATATCATTTTGCGCTGGGCCCCACACATCACATAGCTAGTCCTGCCTAGAAGTTATCTTTGACACTTTCCTTGCCTTCCTGTGTTCCTCTCACCCTTTCCTCCACCTCTGATTCGTGATGCTGATTCTTTCTCTTAAACCCCACTTGAGCCTCTACCTTCTTCCCTATAGTACTAAATTTCATTGTCTTCATTTAGGTCCTCAATATGTGTTTACTTGATTACTACAGAGTCTCCTCTCCCCCTGTTTCTAGTCTCAATTTTCCATAATTGGTGCTATGCATTATTTCAGAAGGAGCTCTTAAAGTATACTTGTTTATACTATTCCTCTTCTTGTAGCCCTTCAATGACTTCCCATTTCCTGTTGGAATAAAGTTGACTCTTTTTCATGGCATGCAGTGCTCTCAGAACACTGTCCTTTGCCTGTCTCCTTAGCTGTGTCTCTCACTGCCTCTCTGTTAGTGCAGTTTTCCAGTCATGCTGAAATGAACACTGGGTTGACCATTTCATGCGTATGCACTTGATAGTCCTCATTCCTGGACTTCCCTTTCCTCCCTTATCTCTCATGATATAGCTTAAGCATGTCTTCCTAGGAAAAGGCTTTCCAGAACTTTCTCTGCTTTTTCCCAAAGGCAGTTGATCATCCCATTCTTTACAGCACTCAGGACTTGTTATATATCTTTATTAAAGACATAAAGCAAATACTGTATTAGGCTAAGCCATTGAAATGGCTGTTTCTGTAGCCCTTGTAGCCATGGTTGGACATCTGCAATTTTTAGTAGCTTGACCTGTACTCTGTTGTGATTTCTGGAAATTTTATTTAATTGTGAGTTAAGGACAGAGACTTTTGTATTAAACATTGTGCTTCCATCGTTGAGGATAGTACTTGGCACAGAGTAGGTGAATGAACTTCATGGAAAGAACAACAAAATGGAGAACATTGTGAGGACATGATTAACCTGAATTAAAAATGGTCACGTGTTATAAAATTATTTGTTCTAGATAATTGTGGAATGTAGATAGTTTTACATAAAGTGCAATCTCTGAGCCAAAGGAAGCCCAAGTATTTCAGTATAAGGGTTCCACCAATCGGAAATGTTTCTTATAGAGTCCTTGTCAAAACTTTGTTTATAAGGCCAGTTTGTAAAGCTCAAACTTTTACTGTTAAAGGAAAACTGTGAGAAAGAAGCTTTCAGGGATTTGAAGTGACTAGTTTTCTTTAGAGCCTAAGCAGATATACCTGTGGGCTTGGAAGAAAGCATTGCCATCTGACACAGGCACCCAGGATTGATAGATGATGAGAACCCTAGGGATGGCGAAGGAGGACAAAGACCAGCCTTAATGGGCTTTGAGAACCCATTTTGGTGCCACCTTCTAAGAAAAGTCTATAACATTTACTGATGTTTTGTGGATCGCCATGAACCCCCCACAGTAATTTCTAAAGTTTTCAGATTCTGGTTCTAGATTTAGCCTTAATACCTGCTTCAGGTTCTGTTCATTTTATCACCTTTGAGGAAATTGAAGCCCTGAAGCGTTCTCAGTCTGAATGTTTCTGTAGAAATCCCTCCCAGGAGAGTGCCTAAATAAGGGAAATGAAGCCTACTTGTCTAGGAATAAGGAAGGCATCCTAAGTGAGTGTTTCATGTTCCCACTCCATTGATTTTACATTATTTTGTTTTTCATCGATCATTGTATTCATCACACACAAATGTTGTGCCCAACACTAGTCCATACATTGTGAAATATGGAAAATAAAAGCTCAGATGCATCAAGAAATTTATAATCTACCTAGGATGCCCAATGCAGCCCTCCAGCCTCCCAGTTAGAGAATGATTAGAGGTAAGCTTTTGTGGTACTGAACACTTACATAGGAATTTAGGTAAAGATGTGGTTCCTTTGGGTTGTAGTATCAGAAAAGACATGGAGATGCTGAGCCTCCAGGTGAGCCTGACACTAAAGAATGGACAGGAATGGTTGCTGTGGGCTTGTTCCCTCAACCATTAGGCTTTGATGAGAGGATGAGGGCTTGTAATAGCTGGTGTTCTCCAGAGAGAAAGAACCAATAGAAGATCTATCTATCTATCTATCTATCTATCTATCTATCTATCGATCGAAAGAAGATAGACAGATAGATATAGATGTATATATAGAATAGAAGATGTAGACAGATATATATATAGAGAGAGAGAGAGAAAGAGAGAGATACAAGAATGGCTTTATTAGGGAAATTGGCTCATGTGATTATGGTGCTGAGAAGTCCAGTGACTGACTGTGTGCAGGCTGGGGACCCTGGACTGCCAATAATGTGGCTTAACAAAGTCCAAGATTCCTTCAGAATCAAGGAAGTTGATAGTGTAATTCTCAGTCCGAGGCTGAAGGCCTGAGAAGCCGAGGGACCACTGGTGTAAGTCCTGGAGTCCAAACTCCAGAGAGCCTGGAGTTCTGATGTCCAAGGATGGGAGAATAATATATTCCAGCTGCAGGAGAGAGAGGAAATCACCTTTTTCTTCTTTCTAGGCTCCGGCCGATTGGATGGTGTGCATCTACATTGAGGGTAGATCTTCCCCATTTAGTTCACTGACTTACAGACTGATATTCTTCAGAAACACCCTCACAGACACAGCCAGAAATAACCCTTTACCAGTTCTCTAGGTAATCCTTATTTCAGTTAAGTTGACAGCTAAAATTAACTATCACAGTGCTGAAAATCACTGTGGGGTCATGAGATGGGGAGGGGAACGGTGAGTCTGGGGCATCTTTTCATATAAGGGGAAACATAAGACTTCCTGAGAGACTGATTACAGGCCATCAAGAAAGCAAAATTCAAGGTGTCTAACCTAAAACCTGTCAGAATAGCAGTCCTGCTGGAGTTATTTGGAAACGGTAGTTGACTGGACTTTGTTTTGGGAAAGGGATGTGGGAGAAGGAGAGGATAATGCTTGACATGTAACTTGAGGAGCTAGACTCCAATGGGAAGCAGTGCTTCCCAGCATGTGATTTGAGAAATGTAGATTATGACAGGATGTTAATAGGTGCTACCTAAAGATGGATAAATAAATAAGTAAATAAATAAAAGAGAGCTCTATGGCCAAAGACGCTACAAAGATTTCGTATAAAACCAAGGCAATTTAGGTTTTTTCTGTTTTTTGTTTGTTTGTTTGTTTGTTTTGTTTTGGTATGGTAGGACTTCTCAGATTTTCTCCCATGAGAATATTCCCTGTAAGAATAGTCAATGTTCAGCAATTCCTTAAGTTACTCGATAGTAGTCCAGTGGAGCATTCCCTGGGACTCATTTTATAGTAGATGATTTATAAAATAACAGAGAATCTCAGAGAATACACTGAGCTAGGCAGTGGAAGTTGCAAGGAGAGAATGCAATGGAGACCATGCATTTTAAGAAGCAGGCAGTCATCACTCCCAAATGATTTGAGAAAAAAAAATTTCTCTTCCATCCTTCACTATAAATAAATAACAGACGTAAAGATAATTTGAGGATGAAAAGTGAGATTTGCAGCTGCCCCAGTAATATCCAGAGACATGGCCAGTGAAGAATCTGTGAGTCCTGGATGATGTAGCTGAAGGAAAGAGGGCTAATGATAGCAAGATAAACAACTAATGTTTACAGCTAGGTGCATATCCAGTTTTATTAGCTGTCAGTTGTTGCTTTTTAAAGCAAATGACAAAGATTTATGACCAGTCAAAGTTATCTGATGTGCAGTTTAAGTTAATTGCTGCCATGTTAGATTTCAGAGCCAGATTCTATTTTGGGAAGACCAATTTGGCAGTTGCCTTAGCTTGTATGTCAAAATGAGCTGCATGTATGTAAGAAAAATGAGCTCCATTAAAGTTGGTTAAAACGCATGTTTTTTACTTTGAAGTGCACACACACACATTAGAGAAAGTTTTGCTCTTTTAGGATCTATGTAATATTTGGATTTAGGATTGAATATAGGGAACCACACATTTTGTAAATTCGTAACCCTAGGCATCATGAATCTGGAATAGACGAGATGCTTATAATTACCAGAGGAATAATTTTTGCTACCCTATAATACTGTTTTCTATTTTATCTCTTTGGGAGCAACACTGAACTTAAGTCTTCTGTTTATTTATCGTAATAGATTATTTTTTTCCTTCCATTGACCCCACTTCCAGATTCACTTTGAAGGATGGATGGCTGTTGATAAACAAACTCTCAGTGTATTTCTTCTAGAGCAGGGTTGGCAATGTCTTTTAAAATATTTATTTGTGTACTTGATCCAGCCAAGTTGTTCAGAGGTGCACATTTTTCCATGTGAGTCATAACAAATTCTGTCCCTATCACTGTGCAAACACACACACACACACACATGCATACATGCAGACACACAAACTTCTAGCTCATATAGATAAGCTGTGATTCCACTGAAATGAAATAGATACCACAAGTCACACATGAATTCTTTTCATTAGGCCTTTCTTATCCCTTTATTGTTGTTAAAAACTATGAGATTATTAATGGTTTGCAAAATCTATTTTGGGATCTAAAATATTTCAATATATGTTTAAATGTTAGTAGGATAAAGCATTATAAAATCTAGAATTATCTTGATTCTTCTGCTACCCCAATATATTCCTTCCTTTTTTTTTTGTATTCTATAGTTAGTGGCACCTGGAATTCCACTTGGGCATGTGATAAATGCACTAAGATTTTCAGGAAATAGAGATGATTGACATCTTGTCCCATCATTAACATGCTCACAGACTGGTGGTGAGAAAAATGGGGAGGGGAGGGTTGTACACATGTATCTCAGCTACACAGACTGTTGTGGCTTTTCTGATGGGATGCTATGGACAATGGGAGAGAGAAGAAAGATGTTGGGGTTTGGGGATACAGGGAGTAGGTTGTAAAGGGCTCATGTTGGATGTGAGTTCTTGAAGAGTGGGCAAGATTCTGATAGGTGGTATAAAGAAAAGGTCACTAGGCCAGGCACGATGGCTCACGCCTGTAATCTCAGCACTTTGGGAGGCCGAGGCGGGTGGATCACGAGGTCAGGAGATTGAGACCATCCTGGCTAACACGGTGAAACCCTGTCTCTACCAAAAATACAAAAAAATTAGCCAGGTGTGGGGGCGGGCGCCTGTAGTCCCAGCTACTCCGGAGGCCGAGGCAGGAGAATGGTGTGAACCTGGGAGGCGGAGCTTGCAGTGAGCCCAGATCGCGCCACTGCACTCCAGCCTGGGCTGCAGAAGGAGACTCCGTCCCCTCTCCTCGCCCCCCGAAAAAAGGACACTATAGGTAAAGATAGAATGAGAAATAAAGTCATATGAATGTCAGAGTAAGGAAGAACCTGTTTAAGAATCTGCACTGTAGGGTGAACAAGACTGTAAGGGGATTTGAGTATTATGCTTAAAAGTTTAGATTTTATTATCTGTAAAAAAAAAAAAAAAAAAAAAAAAGTGGGTAACCATTGAAAGAGTTTAAGAAGGAGAGGGTCATGATTTACCTTATCTTTCTTAGGCTCCATGGTTGGTAATAAATATCTAAAGTAGGGCAGTGACTTCTAGAGTGTCAAGGGAGGGGCTGATGAGAGGTAGACTCAATAAAGTCACCTAATTATAAGAAGTAGGCTAGTTCTTTCCTTTCTTTCCTTGTTCTGTGATCCAGAATGTGCCAATTTCTAGAAGAAAAATGTAGTCAGAGCATGAGGATAATAATGGATCTTCTTGATCATCCAGTGAGCCAATTCAACCTGCTATTTGGAAAATGAGACTCAGTGATTCTCCCAAAACCTTGACAATAGAAAGTGACATAATACAGTGAAGAGCCCAGATCATGGCTTGCTTTGAACATGAACCTCTTCCAATTAATAGCTATTTCTCTTGGGCAGAGTTTTTAAAATTACTGAATATCATTTTTCTCTCCAATAAAATGAGAAAATTAATATCTTCCACATTTGAGAATGAAAGAGAAAAGAATATATAGTTACAATTAGTTGGACTGTTTATATGGGCCAAGCACTGTTCTTTGCACTTTAAATGGGTGAATGCATTTAATACTCACAAATATATTTATGTTAGGCACTATTTCACAGGTTACAAATTAAGACTGAGAGAGGTTAAAAAATTTGATCCAATGTCACATAGCTAGTAGGAGGTAGAGCTGGGATTCAAGCTCTTGAGGATGGTATGTATTAAGTTTTAACAGTTTCTGAAAATATTGGTAGAATTCAGTAAATGACGGCTTTTGTTATTGTTGTTACTGGCTTCCTCTCTGCATTCCAAGACATCCTGTCCTCGCCTCCAGATGGAATTCCTTAAAACACAACCTTGATCGTGTTACTCCTAAGATCTTTTTTGTTTCTGATTTCTGTTAATTAAATCCAAACTCTTTAGCATGGTGTTAGATGCTCTCTGTACCTCGGATTCTTTCCTACGTGCAAATATTATCTATCATTATTTCCCTTCTCATCTCTTCTGGTGAGTTGGTTTTTGTATGAAGCCATCCATTCAGACAATACCTAAGGGGCCTCTGGGTCATGGAAATGAGTACCCTGGGAACTATGAGGCGACAGGGAGAGGGGGAAACTGGCAAGCAGGGGTGTGTGTAAATACTTCTACTAAGTTCCTGCCAAGGGTGTTCATGGGAAAATGTTTGCTGACCATTGCTGGATCTTTAACTTTTTAAAGTAAAGCTTGGCACTTGAATTTGTATATGGAATTTATCAATTTTGAATGCTGTCAATTGAATTGAAAATTAATCTGCAGCATAATTAAAAAGTATATCCATGGGCTGGATTTGGTCTGTGAGCTTCCATTTTGAGACTTCTTGTCTCAATCCTGAGTATAATTCATGTTCCTCCAGCGATCTACCTTTGTTTATACTCTTCCTTTTGTGTAGAATGTTCTGTTGTCACCATTTCATTCTATCAGAAATCTTCCCTGCCCTTCAGTACCCAGTGCAGGGGCCACCAGAGCCTGCCTTGCTCCAGTGTGTTGACCTCATCTAAACACCACTGGTATTGCTTGCTGTTCATGCCTCTTATTTGATGCTCACAAAATCTTTTGCCTTATCATTATTTTTGTATATGTCTTTGTTTTTTGTTTTGTTTTGTTTGAAATGGAGTTTCGCTCTGTCACCCAGGCTGGGGTGCGGTGGCATGATCTTGGCTCACTGTAACCTCTGCCTCTCTGGTTCAAGTGATTCTGCCTCAGCCTCCCAGGTAGCTGGGATTACAGGCACATGCCACCATACCCAGCTAAATTTTGTATTTTTAGTAGAGTTGGGGTTTCACCATGTTGGCCAGGCTGGTGTTGAACTCCTAACCTCAGGTGATCTGCCTGCCTTGGCCACCCAAAGTGCTGGGATTATTGGCACCCTGCCTGGATATGTCTTATATTTACTGTTTTGAAAGCTAGACTGTATTTTTTTAGATTATAGTTTAACCATAACTGCAATATCTGTTATGGGGTCTTAGAATAGCTCTTGTACAGAATAAAGTCGTTGAATGAATAAAATGATGTATCTCAAAAGATTTTAAAATTACTTTTGTATATATGTGAAAAAAATAGCTAAAGTTTTATGTCTTTAATCATAGAATTAACATTATACCACTTAGAAACAAACCTTTATTTGTGGAAAAAACAAACCCAATTTTATTTTCATAACTCTTGGAGAATGGGTGGTTATTTAGTATCATATAGTACAAATATTTCATATAGTTGATATGGTATATTACATTTTTAAAGCCTTTTTCCTTCAGGGGTTTTAACCTAATGCATATTCTGTGAGGTTAGGGATCTTTTGAGGTATAATTGCTTTGGAATTGTTGAAGAGGAAAATTGTTCTAAAACATTCTGGAAATGCAGTGGGCTGTTTATTCCTCTCTGCTTCACACTGATTAGGCAAGTGTTGTAAGATCTTAGGCTTACCTTATAAAGATGCTAAGTTCTCAAACTGCCTAGGGTAAATGAAATTTAAATGTATTCTCAGAGCAATTACTTGAAAATTCTCACATTTAATCCTAGGTTATGAGTGTGGACAGAGAAAAAACAAGGCAAAGAGCTATAGAGTTTCAAATAGGAGCTTAGCAAAAATTATATATAAGACAAATATAGATAAATATGAAAGTTTAAAACATCTTTTTATTCTAAGGAATAGCATAACATATTTATCTAAATCACACTATAGAAAGAGGGAAGATTCCCAACATCTGTTGGACATATTAGTACAGGGATGTTTGAGCTGGTCGGCCCTATAATATTTTGCTTTCTACTGCATGAAATAACACACATATGGCAGTTTGTCTGTGTGCTATAACAAGTTCCCTTTCTGACTGAGATTTGTGAATATTTCCAGGGGCTGATCACACTTGTTAAAACAAGGGGGAAATTCCTCTTAGATGAAAGAGTATAATAACTTTAAGGACTGGTGGAGTAATGTACTAAGTTCTTTTTTTTTATTATTCTTTTTTTTTTTGAGACAGAGCAAGACTCCATCTTTAAAAAAAAAAAGAAAGACAAAGAAAGGAATGGGAAAAAGAGAGAGAGAGAGAAAGAGAGAGAGAAGAGAGCAATGTACTAAGTTCTTAGATGTGAACTCTAGAAAAAGCTGTGACTTTCAGAAGGTAACTGATAATAATGTCCACTGTTCAACAACATCTTTGTGGCCAAATACATTTGTACCTGATAATCTTGGAGTATTTTTTTAATTTGAAAAAAAATGCAGTCACTGCTTTATGCTTCATTGAAGCAAAGTTTGAAATGAATGAATCTCTCCCTCTTTCTCTCCCCTTTTTCAACAGCATTTATTAATCCCCTACTATATTCTGGTCATTGTGAGCTCTAGGAACCAAGTGAAAAGCACTTTCACTTGATTAAAAAAATCAAAAATAGAATAAAAAAAGTTCTCGGTGACTGTAATGCAAGATGATGATTGTCATAATTAATGCAGAAAATGCAGGAGGATGCAATCTGCACTTTCTTTGGGAAGCCAGAAGAAGAATAGGAGCTAGGACTTCCAAGATGTATAAGGATATGCTTGGGAGCTCAGACATGAGAGGACCATGCAGGCAGAGGAGCCTTAAGTGCAAAAGCCCAGAGACTTGATAGTCAACCCAGGTCTGGTTCAGAGAAGGGCTAGTAATTTGGTGTGGTCATAGGAGTGAGTGTGAGGGATGAGGCGGGTCAGAACACAATGGACATCATATATCCACCAAGGTTTGCTAAAATTTATCCTGGAGGGGACTATTCCTATTGCATTTGGATAGCTTTTAAGAGCAAAGTTATAACACTTAAAAGGAGGGTTAATTAATATGATATTTCCATGTATGTCTGGTTCAAGTATCAGGTACTGGTCTGCTTTCAGTTTTCTGCTTTCGGTTAAAATTTAGAATTTATGCCTAAGTCAATGAAGCCTGTTCATGATTGTGTGCATGTGTGTGTGCAGGTGTGTGTGGTATGTGTTCTCAAGGTAATAGAGAAGATATGGATAGACAGAGGAGTCAAGTAACCTTTCAGAGAGGTCTTACAGATTAATTCACTGTGGTTGCAGCACAGTAGGGTTTTGAGAAAATCATCTTAATGTGGAGGGACACTGTTTTGGGTTAGGGAGAAAGTCATCTAATAAGGATTGGATAATGTGAGGAAGAGAAATATAGAAATGAGTTGAAAGAGATAGCCTGTGCAAGAAAAGGATAGAGGATCTGTATTTGGATTTACAATCCCTTTTTTTGGCAAGTAGCCCCACTGCCTACCATCTGAAGACACTGGGGCTTGGAGAGGTTCAGAACTTGTCCCAGAGTCTGACACCCAGCGAATAGCAAAGCTTCTTTCACACCCAGGAAACCTGTCTCCCGAACATACTCACATTAACCACTTTGGCATTTTCCACTCTAGACCTGTCTTCTGTTCCCTTGTATTGTTTGTCAGTACAGTAGCTGTATTGTTTAGTTACAGGTTACTGACATTTGTCAATAGACCCAGACTTGTGAAAGCTCAAAGGCTTAATGAATAAAATGATTAAATACCACATGTTAAGACAAGAAGCCAACTTCTTAGTGTGCTTCAAGTGTAGCAGTTGGAATGAAAGTCTATTCAGACCAATCCTCATCCTTCCCCTGGATATTGAAGACTGAACCTGGGAAAGAAAGAGCCATTTTTGCTCTTTGACAAAAGGCTATAAAGATGTGATCTTAGAACTGTTGGGAGCCATAACCTTCACCAAGCAGAGGCATGAGAGTAGAGATCTACCTGCAAAGAGATGTGGAGATGAGATTTGAAAAGAGAAGGGTCCGACTGTGCCCCAGGTATTCAGTCCTTGTCATACCTTAGTTTAGAAGACCGTTTCCTTTTCCAATATTTAACTATGTGAATCCATCAAATCCCTTTTTCAACTGAGTTACCTACTGAATTGGATACTTTGTAGCCCTAACTCTGAATATTTGACTGAATATATTCCTCATTCTTAGAATAGTTCAGTACTTAAAATTTATATTTTCACTGCATATTATACCTATAATTTAGGTATAAAAATAATTAGGCGAAATGAACTGATACCTAATGATGCTACTCCAAACAATTTTCTTTCTTTGAGCTAGTACAAGTAAACTTTTATTTGTTACTTGGCATTTAATAATCCAACACTCAATAGGGTTTTCTTGATTGACAACAAGTGAAAATGTGAAAGAAAGATATACTGAATAAATGACTCAAAGAGAATAGGAGAAATAGTCCTTATAAAATGGGGTTAAAACCCCTCTTTAATGAATTGCTTTTGACACCTTCTCTAGCAAATTTAAATGGTTAGACTAATTAGGCTTTAAGTTGCTGAAAAACTTTAGGATGCCCTTTGAGTGTGATATTAAAACTAGGTAATACATGTAATGCAAGAGTGTTGACCAACCAGAATGAATGTTGCCCTTCAACAACTGATATATGGCCTTATCGGTATGGCAGGTATGGCCTGAACACAGTAACACTTACTGAACGCAGGCTGGTCCTCATTCCAGCTTCTAACCTTTTCATGAAAGGTTACTTTACTCCTCTGTCCATCCATATCTTCTCTGTTACCCTGAGAACATCCTGCTATCTCACACACCTGCACACACACGCACACAATCCTGAACAGGCTTTATTGACTTAGGCATAAATTCTGTTTTCACTAAAAGCAGAATTGGTCTCATGGGTTTAACGAACACATGTTTTTCCTATTAAGGTGAGGGCGGCTTGTTTTAAAATTTAAACAAGCGTTCTGTGTTGTATGACTATCATTTGACTATTTTTGGCACCTTAATAACCATTATTTATGCAATCCTCCTTATAGTAAAATGTCTTCTATGTATCTCAAGACAGCATAGGATTCCCTGGGTCCATAAGAAAACCCATTTGACCTCAGTAATACTTTTTCCCATAGGAAGTTCAAAGTGGTTTGGACTTCATGCTTTATGTTTGAAGGTACTACTGTTGCTGATTTTAGCTTTTGTACTTGGCCTGCTCACCAGCAGAGAGATATGTATGAATTATCAAAGGCAAGGGTGATTTGAATGCTTCACCTTTGACCCCAGAGCTAAGCGGCCCCCAAAGTGAGAGCCAGTTTAGGGAGTAATTTAGTGAAAAGTAGCTCTTTAGTGTGTTCAACATGTAACTCAGGAACTCATGCTCTTTCCTCACAAATTCTGTCCCAGGCTTGACTGTTAGTCATTATAGAGAATTTTGACATGTGCATGATTATGATAAAAAGTTTAATGCACTGTGGTTGAAGCACAGCAGAGTTTTGAGAAAAGATTCACAAGGTGGAGGGACACTGTTTTGGGGTAGGGAGAAAGCCATCTAACAGGAGTTGGATAATGTGAGGCAGAAAAAAATCTAGAAACAAGTTGAAAGAGATAGCCTATGCAAGAAAAGGATAAAAGGGCAAAAAAATACAGATTAATAAGGATGACAGCAACGGGGCTGATATTGTATGAAGAGGACAAAACCATTAGGTTTACAGAGAAACAATCCTAGAACTGTTTTGCTTCCTTGTAAACGAGTCTCCCCAAGAATGAGACTTGAGGCATTCAGGGTGATGGAGAAAAAGACCAAATAATTGGGGGCTTTGGAGGACACTCAGAAATTCACTTACATTGATTCCCTGACTTCCCCTAAGGGAGGGAGAACATGAAAGTTCTTCAACTCCAAGGAGTTCCAGCAGAGATCCAACATTTTTCTATTAATCCTGTAACAAGAACTTACTGAAATCTAGAAACTCTGCTAGCCACTTCAATAAAAAAAGAAATTCAGATTGTTCCATTCATCCAGCGACACAGGAAAAATACTATTAAAAAGACAGCAAAACAAATGCTTGCATTCACACTCATTCCTATGTGGTAAGGCAACAAACACATGGGAAACCAAATCAGCAGTAATGGGGTTACGGCCCCCAACTAATGTGCTGCAATGAATGCTCAAAACTAGCAATCTTCTCTGCATGTTTGTAGTTTCAAACAGCTCCAGAGATAAAAATTATTTGTATTAGTTCTTTCTTTATAAGTGGCATTAAGGTTTGTAGAAATGGGAAAGTATGAATTGTAGGTGGAAAAGTATACAGTTTTCCTATGAGGCTGGACTTACAGGACATCCTGTAAAACGTGTGTTTACTGTTATGGAGAGACAAAGGACCTAATGTAGGGAGGAAAGAAGAGAGGTTGAAAAAAATAAAATTAAAGCATTTTATGAAACAGGCAGTTCGTACTTCATTGTGCTTACATACTGGTAGGATATTATGTTAAGCACAGCTTATACCAGGAATCAATAAACTATGGTTCAAGGACCAAATCCAACCCACCATTTGTTTTTATCAACAAAATTTTATTGGATAAAGCCATGCTCACTGGTTACACATCTTCTGCCACTGTAATGGCAGAGTTGAGTAATTGCTACAGAGAACATATGGCCTGCAAGCCTAAGATAGTTACTACCCATCCATTTACAGAAAAAGTTTATAAACCCCTGCTTTAAATAGTTTGAGGCTGCAATACTTATAGGTATTCCTAAGGATTTACAGTCATAGGTAGACTACAATGAGTGGGTCTCCCCATAGTCTTTGGGAACGGTTGAGATGAAGATGAACTTTGAGTGTAGGTTGAAAGATGATCAGAAAAAGGTCTATGTGTTCTAATGGTGCGTGTTGAAGGGGCAGGGCCCAGCGTGCTGATTCTCAGCTGCGGCCTGCAGGATCCTTGTGATTTGCTGACCTCAGATCTGCTTTCCAGCCAGCTTTCCCTTCATTCTTGCCACATGAAACTTTAGCCACCTGCCCCAGCATCAGTGAGGGCCCCCCAGAGCTAGGGGCTCAAACTGATTAGCCCAATTTGTTATACTTGAGAATTTGGTGGTGGAAAGTCATACAAAAATGGTACACTGTTAAACACAGGCACTTACTGAACAGGGTGTTATGGGATAAAATACCCATCATGTGATGCATACAAAAGGCATAAAATATGTAACTTGAGGGAGAGCCATCAGCTGGTGTCATGAGCCAGGAATTCCCAAGAATGATGAGATTTGAGACAGACTCTCAGGAATGGGAAAATACGGGTATATGGAGAAGGGTGGAATATTCACACTTGTGAAATCAGTGGCAATTTCCTCTTCTCTAGAACAGAGCTAAGCAACAGCTGGCTGACTTCCTACAGAGAACAGCCTTTGTACACAGGGACTAAAGACATGGTCGAGGCTTTATACTCTAGGATTAAACAACCTCAGACCTTAAAGATATGGAATTTCTCAGCACAATTCTCACTATTGTTCATTCAGGAATTTTTATTTGTCTGATCACATTTCTCCCCAGTGCTATTACAATGTAAAGCCACAGGAGATATTTTGCAATTTACACATTGACAAAGAAAGAAACGCTTATTCATGAATCCATTTAAATGAAATTCACATGGAATAAATTAAGGTAGAAACAGCAATAAGCTTATTTTCAAGGTAGGGAAATTGAGGTGTGAAAACAATTTTCCAGAGTGACAATTAGTGCCAGATTAGTTACTGAACTCAAGTCTATTAACTTGGAGTGCATAGAGCTGATATAGAGTCAATATGCATGAGTGAGACTTAGTTGAGATATTTTTTAAAATTTCCTTTTTGGTTGGTGAATATTCACTGCTTTGAGTTCCAAAAGACTGAGGTGACTCTAATTCTTGCTTTTGCCAGGCAAGTCCTGGTTTACACCTGTCATTCTCAAAACTGCCCCAGTTTGGGTGATAAATTATACCCCATACCCCCTTGGACCTCTGTAAAAACGAGCAAGTAGTTGATGGGGGTTTAATGCCCACATAGTCAGGGACTATGGAGGGGAGCATGGCCCACACAGTGTCCTAGCCTAAGCAGTTATTAAATATTTTCAATATTACTCCTGTTGGCTTAGTGTTATTCAGAGTCACAAATTCTCTAGGTGGCTCACAGTCATTCTCCTGCATCCTGTGGCTTTGACAGCACCCTGCAGAGGGGAGGACTCTTATGAACTGTGTCCAGTGTCCTCTTGTGACCTGCATGGCTCTGAGGATCTGGTCCAGGTGATCCATCCACACCTCTCACCGGCCCACATCTCTCACCAGTCCTCATTCTCTATGCTCTTGCCTGTGGGCCTCCTTTCGGTTTCATGAGAGCAACTCTTCTCCTACACGCTTACTCTGCCTCTAATGTTCCTTCTCCCTCCTCATCTAGCTAAGGCATCCTCTAGACCCCAGCTCTGCTGTCCCTTCCTCAGGCAAGCTTTCCCTGACCTACTGTGGTAGCAAAATTCCAAGATGACCCTGCAGTGGTTAATACTGAGTGTCAACTTGATTGGATTGAAGGATGCAAAGTAATGATCCTGGGTATGTCTGTGAGGATGTTGCCAAAGGAGATTAACATTTGAGTCGGTGGACTGGGAAAGGCAGATCCACCCTTAATGTGAGTGGGCACCATCTAATCAGCTGCCAGTAGAGCCAGAATATAAAAGCAGGCAGAAAAACATGAAAAGGCTAGATTGACTTGGTTTCCCAGCCTAGATCTTTTTGCCGTGCTGGATGCATCCTGCCCTTGAACGTCAGACTCCACGTTCTTCAGCTTTGGGAGTCGGACTGGCTTCCTTTCTGCTCAGTTTGCAGATGGCCTATTGTGGGACCGTGTGATTGTGTGAGTTAATACTACTTAATAAACTCCCCTTTATATATAATATACTCCCCTTTATATATAATATACTCCCCTTTATATATAATATACTCATACTCGTATGTATATATAATATACTCTTTATATATAATATACTCATATATATATATATTATATACCCTTTATATATAATATACTCATATACTCATGTATACACACACACACACATATCCTATTAGTTCTGTCACTCTAGAGAACCCTAATACAGACCCCTAAGACCTTGGCCCCCTGCTATGCTCACATCCTCTAGTTATTCACAGAAACTGACCTAGGTACTGCTGTGAAGAGATTTTGCAGACATAATTAAGTTCCCAAATCAGTGGATCTTAAGATGAGGAGATTACCCTTGGTGAGCCTAACCCAATCAAGTAATTGCTAAAGAGGGTCTGGGTTCTTCCAGAAAAAGAAGATTTAAATCAGGTAAGAAATACTACATGAGGGAGGTTCCCCGTTACTGGCTTTGAAGGTGGTGGAGACCATGTGACACAGTGTGGGTAGCTTCTAGGACTTCATCACTGATATCATTGGGCTGTGTTCCCACCCAAAATCTCATCTTGAATTGTAATCCCCATAATCCCCACGGTGTCAAGGACGGGACCAAGTGAAGGTAATTGGATCATGGGGGCAGTTTCCCTCATGCTGTTCTTGTGTTAGTGAGCGAGTTCTCACGAGATCTGATGGTTTTATAAGCATCTGACATTTCCCCTGCTTGTTCCTACCCCGTCCTGCCATCCCGTGAAGAAGGTGCCTGCTTCTCCTTTGCCTTCCACCATGATTGTTAATTTCCTGAGGCCTCCCCAGCCACATGGAACCCTGAGTCAATTAAACCTCTTTCCTTTATAAATTACCCGGTCTTGAGCATTTCTTCATAGCAGTGTGAGAATGGACAAATACAATCTCAGTCCCCAGCAGTAAGCCTGTATGGTAGTCTGCATGGCTGCCGTAACAAAGCACCACAGACTAGGAGCTTAAACAGTAGATATTTTTTTTCTCAGAGTTCTGAAGGCTGGAAGTCCCAGATTAAGGTCTGTCAGGGTAAGGTCCGGCAGGGTCAGTTTCCGGTCAGACCTCTCTTCCTGGCTTGCAGATGACAGCATTCTCACTGTATCTCCATGTGCCGTTTCCTCTGTGCTCGAATGGGGAGACAGAGAATCTGTCTTCATCTGTTTATAAGGCCATCAATAGGCAAATAGGATCGTATTTAACCTTAATTACCTCCAAAGGCCCTCTGCCCAAATGCAGTCACATTGGAGGTTTCAACAAATGAATTCAGTGCAGAGCAACCAGCTAGCAAACAGGACCTCGTTCCTATGACTGCAAGAAACAGATCTTTTCCAATATCCGAATGGAGGTTCTAAGTGAATCCTCTTCGGAGCCTCCAGACTAGAACTGAGTGTGACCAAAGCCTTGATTTTAGCCTCTGAGACCCTGAGTGCAGAACCCAGTCCTACCATTCCTGGAATTCTGAGCTACACAAGTTTGAGATAATAGGTAGATATTGTTTTAAGCTGCTAACTTTGTGGTGGTTTGGTGCAATGTGAGAGAAAACTACTACACACACAGGCTAGTTCACACACCTTTCTTCCTTACTCATACAACCATACTCTTTCCTTTTGTTACTTTCATTCAATTTGCAGTTATATATTGAGTTGTGTGGTATGTTGAATAATGTTGCCCCAAAATTCCTGCCCACTGGGAACCTTAGAATGCGATCTTATTTGGAACAAGGCCTTTGCAGATGTAATTAGGTAAGGATCTTGACATAAAATCATCCTGGAGTTAGAGTGGACCCTGAGTCCAGTAACTGATTTCCTTATAAGAAGTGAAAACAGAGATACACAGAGAAAAAGATGATGTGAAAGTGGAGGCAGAGATTGGAGTGAAAATGTCTAGAAGTAAAGGAATTCCGAAACTGGAAGAGGCAAGGAAGGATTTCCTCTCAGAAACTTCAGAGGAAGGCCAGGCACGGTGCCTCGTGCCTGTAATTCCAGCAATTTGGGAGGCCAAGGTGGGTGGATCACTTGAGGTCACGAGTTCAAGACCAACCTGGCTGACATGGCGAAACCCCGTCTCTACTAAAAATACAAAAATTAACTGAGCATGGTGGTGGACGCCTGTAATCCCAGCTACCTGGGAGGCAGAAGTGTGAGAATTGCCCGAACTCGGGAGGTGGAGGTTTCAGTGAGCCGAGATTGTACCACTGCACTCCAGCCTGGGTGACAGAGTGAGAATCCATCTGAAAAGAAAAAAAAAAAAAAAAAAAGAAACTTCAGAGGAAGCACGACCATGCCAGCATCTTAATTCCAGGCTTCTGCCCTCCAGAACTGTGAGAGAGTAAATTTCTGTTAAGTCACCCAGGATGTGACTACATTGTGTATACTCACTTTCAATTTTTGAACTCTTCCTACCAAGGCTCTTCAGTTAAGGGAATGTATATTTTTGTCCAGCATGGTATCTCCAGTACCTTTCCCAAAATAGGTGCTTAATAAATAAATCATCATCTAATTAACGAAGATATGAATGGAAAATCAGTGAGCACTTTGCCTTACCTCTCATTAGTTGATTTTCCATTTCAACAAGCTAAGGAATACATATCTGAGAAGGAGTACACAGCACAAGTCCAGGTTTGAAGTCAGTCAGAAAACTATATATGTGGAGACCACAGCCTCTCATATTCTCTTTCTACAACAGAAACAGCAATGGTCTTCATTTATTTCCATACGGGGCCAGGCATGATATTTGACAAAAGTCCAGTCCTGGATGTCTAAGGTAATGTGGACTATTATGAGAGCCTCTGAAGCTAGCCCCATTGTACTCAGGCTCCGAGGCTGTACTCTGCAGAAACTGGCCCTAACACAGGCAACAATAGGACAACCTATGGGTACACCCTGAGTAAGCCACAGAATTGAAGGAAGAGTTGAGCTAAGCTAGCCTTCTGGAAGCGCAGGAACTGAGGCTCCATTGGGTAACTGGCAGTTTAGAAACAGGCTGTCTTGCCCTCCCTTTGGGGCTCTATCTTTGGATCACACAGCTGCAACCATCCTTTGTGTCTCAGAGCTAAAGATTACATTTTCCAGGAGAGGAAATCTGATTGACTCACTTGAGTCACATATTCACTGCGGTGATCAGAGCCTTGTGGTTGGCAGTTCCACTAGACCTTGTGAGGTAGGGAAGTTCCGCACATAAAGATGGTGTTCCCCGAAGACAGAGATGGGATGTTCGGCAGACAACCAGGCCAACTTCCTCTAAACTCTTCATGTCAACTCATCCTCAAACCACAGTGACCCGAAAAAATATTTGTTCTGTTATTCCATCTGCTCTTCTAAAATGCACCTCCTCTTGTGGTATCAGGGCCTCTTTACTCCTTGGGCAACCTTCTCTACAGTCATGTGGTATCAGTGGAGCTCCGGGAATGCACAGGTGACCCTGGCCAGACAAATCCAGACCAAGGAGCTTCAGGTTCCTTGAACATATTAGTGAAAAAACACTATTTTTCCTTTGGAGGTTCCTAAGAATATAGGGTGTAACTCTTGAAAGTCTATTACCACACAAAATGAAATGCTTGACTGAGAGTGAAGGCCACACAAGATAAAATTTGAGTCCAGGGCTGAGGAGAGCAAGATTGAGCTACAATGATGCCATTCATGTCCTAGATCTGACCCAAATACTGAGCTTTTTGGTGAGTGAGCCTCCCTCCTTCCCTCCTGCCCTCCTTCCTTCCTTCCTTCCTTCCTTCCTTCCTTCCTTCCTTCTTTTTTCCTTTTGACATCCCTCTATTATTTCACCTACTCCCTCCCTTCTTTCTTTTCTTCTCCTTTCCACCCAGAGGGCACATACTATATCTGGTATTATTGTTTTAATCCCCACCTTTCCCCCACCTCAAACTTTGATTGATTGTATCCAATCTTTGTTGTTCTCTGACATGGCCCCTTGTGTCATCTTCTTACTCTTTGTGTGTGTGTGTGTGCCTGCTTTGACAGATGGTCTTACTCTTTCAAAAGTCACAAATGTTTTTCACTGTTGCACTGAAAAGTGGGAATCCTGCAGAGAGAGGTGATATCTGTCAGCACAGCATCCTAGTAAGATCCACTTGCCAAGCTGGCAAGACCCTTCAAATTGTTTCCCTCAGGGTGTGAAGCTTTGTGAAGATCTATTTCACTTATGCTGTAAAGAACTCAATGCATAAAGGTACAAGTACCTGTCCTGTGTGCAGATGACACCTGCCTGAAACAGCCTGGGTCACAGATTGGGCTTTTGTGAGGACCCAGTGTCATCTGTCATTTTTGCTAAAGCTCTCAGCCTCTGCGTTAAGTGTGATTTGCTAAGCTAAGGCCATGATATGAGCCATAACTGAACTAAGAAAGAAAAAGTTAAGAAAGGGCTTCTCAGGGCTTCCTTGTTTATTCTGGAGCTGAACTGTTGGCATAGATGTAATATCTTGGGGCCCACCTCTGACACAGCAGCTGGTGACTGTTAGAGCAATTGCTAAGAGGAGTGGAGCTATTTAAGGATAACATAGAACACCACCTTTATGGACCTCAATATATTGGCTCAACAGACAGGTGGCTTCCAAATCTAAATCAATTCCTGTGCATGTGAGATGTTGTTCTTTATCCTTCCATGGAAGTGGCTATCACTGTGATACTGTATTCATGGTTTTTATTATGATCGTGTCCATTGTCTGAATTGATAGAACCATTTAGCTTATAAGCCTAAGTAACAGCAGCTGTTTTTCAGTTTAAAGAAAAGCCCTACATTTTTATTAGTAAATTGCTAAATCTCTCATGAAGAAATAGTGTAATTATAAACAGAGGTCTCCCTGACATTCATTTATTTATAATTGATAAACTTCTTCTGGCAAGAGGAATTCTGAGAGAGCACCCAGGGAGAGGCATGCAGGGTGCTAGGAGAACACATTAGAAGGCTCAGAGGATATTTCAGAGAAAGCTTCTGGAGGAGAGGACAGAATAATTCTGGGAAAGGCAATGAAATTTAGCCAGGTGAAAAACTACAGCAAGAGCATTACAACAGAAGTGGAGCAACACAGATAAAGCTAGACCATGAAGCAGCATTGTGTAGGCAAGAATGCAAAGCAATTCAGGTGTACTGGATGTCATGGCGGGAGGAACAGATGCCTGGAGGTTGTAGAAACAGTTAGGACCAGATCCCAGAAAGACTTATGGAGACTGCAATGGTTTGAATGTGTCCTGCAGAAATTCATGTGTTACAAAGTTAATTCCCAATGCAACAGTGTTGGGAGACAAGGCCTAATAGGAGGTGTTTAGATTATAAAGGCTCCACCCTCATAAATGGATTAATCTCATTATTAAAAGGACTCCTGGAAGAGGGTGCACTCTCTCTTGCATTCTTGCCATGTTGCTGTTTGCCATGTGATCATACAGCAGAAGGGTCCTTATAAGACCCCTCGTGCCTTGACTTTGGACTGCTCAGCCTCTGGAACTGTGAGAAAATTAATTTCTGTTCTTTATAAATGACCCAGTCTCAAGTATTCTATTATAACATCACAAACAGGCTAAGACAGATACCAAGCTAAAGAGCTGGAGCTTTCTTCTATATGTAGTATAAATAAAATCCGGAATATATCATTTTGGAAATGTGAGAGGGAAAGGAAAAGGAAAAGGAAAAGAAGAAAGAGCAAAAGTAAAACCAAGCACATTAGTTATCAGAATAAATGTGAGTGGATTAATCTTGAGTATTAAGAAGAAAAAGATGTCAGATCCGAAGACTAGTATATGTGGAATTCTCACATAAAATGAAATGACAAGAAAATCTTGGAAATAAAAGGAAAGGCAAAGATAAATTAGGCAAGTAGAGAGTGGAGAAGGCATTGTTAATATCATACACAGAAGAATTAAAGGTAAGAAGGCATTGAAAGATAGACATTACACTATTCTCAGGCTGGGGCAAAACATGTCTATGAAAATAATTGAAATTGAGTAAATAAAAAAGTTAAGTAAAAATTGAGTAAAATAAATAAATGTGAATAAAATTTAATAAATTCAACTTATCTGATATATAATGGATATTCTATTGTGTAAGGAAAGAATGCCTCTTTCCAAATATTTCTGTAACATTTGTAAGAATCATTAAAAATAGCAATCTTATGGAAATGCTTTGATAAGTTTCCAATGGGAAACTCCTTGATAAATTTTGTCACACGATAATATTAGAAAGTGCAATTAAAATTTCATTAATATATGCTATTTCTAGCAAAATAAAACAGAAAACATTATCCTAGGTAGAACATGTAATTTATCCTTCATGTTAAGAAACTATCAAAAAAGAACAGGACCCATCCCATCCATCTCATGGGTTGTTCCCACAGCTTTGTGCCCACAGGTAAGGAAGTTCACTGTCTTTGAATCTTTGCACTGTGTGAGGAGATAAAGCCCGGATTTCACCATCTGTTTACTATGTGAACTTTGGAAGTTGTTTAACTTACTTAAGTCCACTTCCTCAGCTATAAACCAGAGCTAAGAATAATATCTACTGAGTTCCTGCTAGGGTTAAATTAGATATTTCACTTAAAGTACTTAGCAATGTTTCTATAGAAAGAATAAAATGAATTACCTAATTCTTCAAAAGGTAATTATAGAAAATAACCTAGAGGAAAATAGAGGAAATAGCATAATGCAGAACAAAGAAAACCTTATAAATTAAACAGAAAAACGGTTGACTTAATAAACTGGGATTTCTATATTGAGAAAGGAGGTTAATATTCAAATCTCACTAAAATCAGAGAAAACACCAAACACAATATTATATATTAGATGCTTTAAAATACTCATAGACTTTGATTCAGAATTTCCACTTCTAGAAAATATTCCTAAGGAGATAACTATAGAATTACATCAAGATTCACAAATATACGTATTATTTATTTTAAGAAAATAATAGAAACAAACATCCATTAGTATACAACTGATTTAATAAATTGCGTTAACTCATTGCATAAATTATGCTAGAGACAAACAAAATCTATGGAGCATATTGCATGGCATAAGAAAGGACTCATGATATAATAAATAGTAAAACTGAGCTAAAAAGCTGTATTCTTAGATACTAATGTGATTTAAAAAATCTGTATGAATTCATAGGCACAGGGAACAGATATGTGTGTGTGCTTGTGTGTGTGTGTGTGTGTGTGTGTGTGTACTGGGGAGAGGCACTGATAATGGACCCCAACATATTCACATACTCACAGTGAAGTGAAATACTTTTAGTAAGTTTGATTTTCTTTTGTCTTTTTAAAAAATTCCTAGTTTTGTGCAATGAGCATATATTGCTTTGGTGTTTGGGGAAATTATTAACATTAGAAGTTACTAGTTTTTTTTTCAAACCATGAATTAACACGGAAATAATTGAAAATCTCCTCTCTCTCTGCCCCCTCCCCCTCGCTGTCTGGCTCTCACTCTCTCTTTCCTTTATCTCTTTATCTTCCCTCCCTCCCTCTTTCCTGCCTGTAAGACACTTTGCTGGACTGGGTAAAGTTGAAGGATTCTTGCACAAACAGGATTTGGCATGAGGAAACTTTTATGGATAAAGATTGTTTTTCAAAACTTAACAAGGAGCTATTTGGAGGGGAAAGTTGAACACATCTGTCATCCCCACCAGACCCTCTTCTCACATTCATTTCTATCTTTCTTATACCTTGACCAGGTTTTACATCCCACAATAATGAGGGGCCTTGAAGCTCTCCATGTTCCCACATCATCCTAATAATAATTTTTTTTCTTGACCTGGCAGAGTCAAACCACATTTCTATGAATTTAAATGTAACTTACCTGCATAAATTATTATTTTTTTAAAAAAACCCAGCTACATGTTTCAGTTCCTTTCTCACTTAGGAAATATGAGTGGAAACTGAAGTCCATTCAGTAGTACTTACTTTGTTAGTTTCCCGCAACAGTCAGAAGAAAAGATCCAGCTTCTGAAAAATTGCATAAGTGTCATACAGAGGATTCATTTCTCTTATATGTACCCTGACTTTTTAAGATTGATTTGAATCTTACACTTTTAAGTTTTTTGTTTTAAATCTCATATCAATTTGGGATTACTTTATGCCTAACAGCAAGTGATCTAGTAAAGGAATAAACCTGGAGAAAGGGTTGAGTTCCGGGTCATCTCGAGGAAAACACTTGATCTTCCTGTAGGGCAGCATTCTCTTCTGTAAAAGGAGAAGTTTATTTGCGTAAATTCTCTTGGTTGTTCTGGAAGGATTAAATAGCCAATGTCTGGAAGCAACATGAGCAATTCTGAAAATAAGGCTCTGGGAATCCGTGATTTTCTTTCTCAGAAGGATTGATTGCTTCAGCACTGGAACTTGCGTGCATTATGTGTACAAGGCTAGGAGTGAGGTTCTTGTCTTGAGAAAGGAATTTGTTTATTTAACAAAGACGTATGTAGTGCTTACTATGTGCCAAGGACCATTCAAAGCTCTTCACAGATTTTAACTAATTTAATCCTTGCAATAACTCTATGAAATAGGCACTATGGTTATATTCATTTTAAAGGGTTTCATTTTATATTCATTTTGTAGGGAAACTGAGCCCCAGAATGGTTAAGCCATTCACTCTAAATCTTACATTTACTAAGTGATAGAGCAAGGATGTAAACCCAAGTCACCTGTGTCTAGATCCCATGTTTCTAACCATGATGCTATGCCACTTCAAAAGAATTTTCAAGAATTCACTGAAAGTCACCCCCATTCTGTACTGTAGAGGTTGGTTTATTTTAAAAATAATCTTACTACTGTTGCCTAATTCCTGATTACTAGTCAATATTTGTCTCACACGTGAAAGTGAATCCTGAACTTAACCTTTCAAGGGTAATTCTTCCTCTTAAATGCCATGATCCATGAACTAACCTAACCCTTCGCATCACATTTTCTTGAATGTATTTTATGTACAGGTCGAGAACGGTCAACAAGAGAGAGGAAAAGTCTTTTTAGTGGATCCAGCGGGGAGGAATCTCAGCCCAAATCCACATGCACTTAGGAAAACCTCTAAGGAGAGGGAAGTTGTTTTGAGGATTTTAAATCTATAAGCTCAGCAGATTCCCCACTGTGCTGATGGACAAGATTCACTTGACTAGCCCCGCCTCAATGTAACACCATCTTCTTGGCCCTTAGTGAAATTAGCTTGACTGCAGATGACATTCAGCATTTGATCAAATTTAATGTAATGCAGCTGGAGTTCCAGATAAGATTAATTAATTTCCAAAATGTCGCTGTTTTTCCTAACATGAAACTTGGGCCGATCATGGCTTTCTTTGCTTCAAACGTTAATGCAAGTCTAAGTACCTGCTTTTCAATCCAATAAAAGAGAAATCCTGAAATGTATGTCACCATCAAGCCATTTCATTTCTCTCTGAATACATACATAAAATTAAATGCCATCAACCTCAGAATCGGCTGCAGGGTTCAGAATAAAGCAATCTCCTTGAAATAACTGCTATCTGTAAGAGCTATAATAA
Source organism: Rhinopithecus bieti (assembly GCF_001698545.2). NCBI lineage: Eukaryota > Metazoa > Chordata > Mammalia > Primates > Cercopithecidae > Rhinopithecus > Rhinopithecus bieti. Next base: position 1,796,951 of record NW_016808678.1, on the reverse strand, counting down.
AACATGTGAACATCATCTCTGACTGCATTCAGTGACTTAGTATGATATTCTTAGAGTCTTGGTGGCACTTTACCATCAGAATTGTTCTTTAATAAACTCTTTCCTAATGGCTTAATTCCCCTCAATAATTAATTTCATAATCCATTTAAAGGGCAGGTAACTATAATTCTCTTTAGAAGCTGAAGGAAAATGTGGTAAGTCATCAAAATTGAAAAGTGGTTATTAAGGTGAAGGCAAAAAAAAAATTAATGACAACAATGTTAAAAATCAAACATAGACTAGACAAGAAAACAGATATTTAAAAACTCCTGTAGGCAGTGACAAATGCTCCCTAGTTTTATTTTTAAGTACCTAGACAATTATAAAATGCCCTTCACCAAATTCCTGCATGCCTTCTGTTTTTTATTTTTTGGAGAACAGTTGGTTTGTACAGGCTACTTAGAAGGTCAAACCAAGGGGTTTTAGGTAGATGGAAGGGTGGTGTGTATATACTTCTGCTGTAGTAATGCACTCAGCTAGACACCCTCCGTACAGGTGAGATCTAAATGGCTTCTCAGCTCCACAGTTGCCTTGCTCTACTTGCTTTCTTGAAACCGTCAGCATCTCCAACAGTTCAGCAGTGCATGTAGCCTGTGAACTGCAGCTCAAGGGCAGCGGTGGGCATCTGTTCTCACTCTCTGGGTATGAGCCCTGTTTCCTTTTTGCTCCTGCATCTCATGTTTATGCAATATCTCTTTAAATAATTAATTGCTTCCACTAATGCTCCTCTGTTTAAAGTACCTAAAATAACTCAATTTTCCTGGATGGATGCTAACCTTAATTTCAGCAGACTCATAGAAAATAAATGATACTTCTTTTATCTTAATCATTAGGAACCATTCTTCTACTGGCACGTACTTTCAGAAGGGGTTTCCAGAATGGGTTTTAGCAGGTTTTCTTTAAACTGCTAGACGTAGTTTAAAAGCTGTTACCAAGCAATGATTAATCAATTTCATTTATTCACTAAACATTTACTGGTTGTGTTTATTATATACATGTAACATTTATTCCTAGCTTTTAAAAGCTTTTCTTTCATATTTCCTACTTAGTCTTAACTAGACCACAAAACAAGAATTTGTTATGAAGTAGAAATAAATGCTGGTTTTATTTAAGACCTCTAGTTCGCAAGGAATAAAGCAACTCTGATTACTCTAAGCAAAACAATAAGGCAATTAAAAATCTTGGAACTGTTAAAGGAGCTTGAAACGGCTAGAAAATTGCCAAGCATCTGTAAACTTCTAAAGTATGTTTTGAAACATCACTGAATAAAATAAACTTAAATTCTACAATGGACTTTGCAATCTGCTAACACCACTAGATAGAGTGTTGCTTTCAACTTCTGTAAGGCTCATGGAAATCTCAGTGGATAGTGCAATGCATGGTCAGTCTGGAGAATAAGAAGCAGCTGCAGGGAACTAGAGACAAGTGGCCAAGAGGTGCAAAGCCAGTCTACCTGAACTTGAACCCTGGCTCTGCCAGTCATTACCTAGAGTTCTAGGGTATAGCTTTCTTATGCCTGAGACTGATGGCTAAAATTATAATTATTGAGTCAAAATTCATAGGGTTGTGATGAGGATTACATCTAAAGTACTTAGAATAGTATCTGGGAGATAGTAAACATTCAATAAATGTTATTATTAACAGTTATTATTATACAAGTAACCTGGAGTCTAATGAGTAATTTACCTCTGACCAATCAACCACTTCAAACTTGCTCCTCCCCCTTCCCTCTGTCTCTGTTTTCCTTCCTTCTTTCTTTCCTTCCTCCTTCCTTCCCTTCCTTTCTTCCTCTCTCCTCCCTCCTCTCTTTCCTTTCTTTGCTCCTTATTTTCTCCCTCCCTTCCTCCCTCCCTCCCTCTCCATCTCCATTGCTTCCTTTCTTCACTCCCGCTCTGTCCTCCTTGTTTGCAAATAATTCTGTCTTTCTGTTGGCTTTTACCTCTCTTCCTCCCTCTCTTCTTTCCTTCCTTCTTTCTTTCCTCCTTCCCTCTCCTCCCTCTTTTCTTCTTTCCTTCTTTCTTTCTTCACTCTCACTCTGTCCTGCTCCTCTGTTTGCATGTTATTCTGTCTGCTAGCCTTTACTGCTCTCTCCATCACCCCACTGTCTCCATTTGTGTGCCTTCAATCTCCCCACCTCTATTTTCCCTCACCATCTTCCATTCATTGCCATCAGTCTCATTAGTGTCCTTCTTCAGTTTGTTATGATCTGTTTAAAATGCATATTTCATTACTTATTTTCAATAATCACAAATTTTTATACCTCTGGATTAAAAAAAAAACAAGTAAAAGGAGGCAGGAGAAATGTTTTACTTCGTTAAAAACAAATCCCTCAGATCTAACTTAAACCATTTTACACTTGCCATTGCCCAGGTTGGCAGCAACAAATGGAGATTTCTTCCCTTTCACTATGATAAAACATCAAGGGCTTCCTAGCAGGAAAGAGAGACAGAGGAGTTAGGACTTCTACAGGCTCTAATAGATTAGCACCTTCAGTCTGAACTTTGCTCAAATACACAGAAAACTGGGCTGGGTGCAGTTACTCATGCCTGTAATTCCAGGATGCTGGGAGGCCATGGCAGCCAGATCACTTGAGATCAGGAGTTCAATACTGGCCTGGCCAACATGGTGAAACCCCAACTCTACTAAAAATACAAAAAAAAAAAAAAAAAAAATTATCCACGTGTGGTGGCATGCACTTGTAGTCCCAGGTACTTGGGAGACTGAGGCATGAGAATCCCTTGAACCTGGGAGGCAGAGGTTGCAGTGAGCAGAGGTCGTGCCACTGCACTCTATCCTGGGGGGCAGAGCAAGACTGTCTCAAAACCAACAAAGCATGCGAAACCAACCCACCAAACAGACAGACAAATAAACCTCACAAAACACAGGAAATTGGTCAGTGCACAAGACTCTGGGGCCAGATAACCCAGGCAGCTCACAGCACTAAGCAGGGGACTGGCTGAGTAGAGATCTGACTTGGAGGGCAGCCATGGCCAGGCAGTTGCAGGGAGATTTCCTGTTATGGGGGAAGAGGAGAACTAGAGGCCCCCCAGGGCTTTTCCTCCTCTGGGATTTTATGAGGCTGGGAATCTTGTGTCTGTTAGGTAAGCATATCTGTAGTGACGCATCTGTCTCTACTTGCTTGTATTTCAGAGCAATTAAGGGGACTTTAAACATGAGTGAGGATAGAATGACCAAGAAAAACTCAAGTGCATTCCAAGTGCCCTTGCTGTCATGCATGCTTGGGAGGGCCAATATCCTTGTGCATTTGTTCACTTATTTAGTGGAAGGTGCACTAGAATATGGGCACAAGGAGTCACTTGGTAGACAGGAAACTTTTTATTAAGAGATGCCTATGAGGAAGCTACTTTATAAAAAGTCAGAATTATTTCTTGTATAAAATATTTATATCACTTTTAATAACACATAATGATCCCTATGATAATATAAACAGAAGTGAAATGTGAATGGAAACAATATTTTATTTTCCTTCCCTCATTGAAAGCCTCCCACTTGGTAGCTACTTATTTTAGGGATGTCACAAAATGATCCACAGCCTATCCCTGTCAGCTGGTATGTGGAATTCTTAGAATTAGAATGAAAACCTGTGTGAGTACCAGAGCTCAAATACTTAACAGAATAATTACAGTGTAGCCAGTGTTTCCACTTCCTTATATGTTGTATTTTCATCAGAATTCTTAAGAAAATGATAATTGAAGAAGCTGACTGAAAAGCCACTATCTTCAAGAACTCCTGGTCTTTAATTCCCTCGTGTTTCTGACATTTATAATGTTGCTTGCAGGACACTTTCATCCACTGTACTACTTTGCATCTGTAGAGTGTATTTAGCTTCATAAAGGTCTTTTACATGCATCATATGATTTTGCATTTGTGGAGTACTTTAGGGTTTATGAAGCACAGTCACCTAAATGGTATCATCTGAGTTTCACAACAATCTTAGTGTATTCATGAGGGGCCAACTGAAAATCAGCAATTTTAAAATATCCCCAGGTTGCAAAACTAAGAGGGAGGAGGTAACCAGCTGTTGTAATGAAGCCACATTAGAAACCTGGGCTTCTCATTCCTTTTCCCACAGCAAACCACCAACCAGTACAAAAAACCTTTGCAGATTTATGCAAAGAGGGAACAATGCACAGAATCTGAACAGAAGTGATGACAAAATTTCCACAAGCTGGGCACAGCCCTAAGCATAAGTCAGGGTAGGAGTGTCGCCCTTTTCCACATTAAATCATTCCAGCTCTATGAAGCACATTAAGATGACAACAGCAGGACACTGCCTTGATTTAGAACTGAGCCACACACCTGTTCATCTAAATATAAACAAATTTGTAACCTGAGCTGGTGGCAGTCACTTGATGGTGAGCAAGTGAAAGCTGGGGCTGGTGCCTGCCTGCAACCTGGCTCTGGGCTCACAAGTGCACAAGGGCCAAGGAAGGACCCTGCCAACAGGATATTTGGCATTGTGTCTGGTGGTCACAGTGATCTTCTATCTCACCAGAGAGATTATAATTATGATCCTTCTTATCCGTATTGTTATTTTTAAGTGTGCTTAGTTTGCTCTTGTGGGTCAACTTGTACCCAGCTTGTTGAATGTTCCAGGCCTTCTTGGTTCATGTATATGCAAGTTGCCTGAGTTGCTGTGTTTAAAGAAAACTTTTTCTCAGGGAACTTGTTTGCTGGGCTCCAAAACACTAAATTAAATCTTATTGTCTATGTGAAGGCAATATTCTTTCAGGTTATAGAGTCCTTGCTTGTTCAAAGTAGGTAACTATTTCTTGATACTATCTATCATTCCTCTTTCTGTTGTTGCTCTGAGGGAAGGAGACCATGCTGGGGCCCTTGGAAAAGTTGCACATTATCCTTTGCAGGTGGGATACTACAGAGGCGATGCAGATGACAGTAACCCAGTGGCAGGCATGTCATTGTGCATGTGGTAGAACTGGACAGAACTGGGAGATTTGGTTGGTCTGATTGGCCAAAGCCTATGATTACCAGCATGTTCTGAAAGCATTATTTCTAGATGCAAAGAACCAGCAGATAAGTTTCTTAATTCTCTTTGAAAATAACTATGAATCTTTAATGCAATCCCAAAAGATTTGCATGTCGAAAATTTTAAACACACAGAAAAACACCAAAGAAATTTTAAAAGTGTTTCCATTTTTTGATTTACTTATATGTCCCCCACCCCTACCTTGTAATTTTATGAATTTCACCAAAATATCTTCTAATGTGAATAAATGTCTTTGAATTCTTGTGATAAATCTTGAGTATGATAAAATAGACATATTTCGATATAGATGGAGATGTAGAGATCGATGTATAAATGTACATAGGTCTAGCAGTAGTGACCATAGAGGTATGTCGATCAGTTCTCCCATTGAGAGTTCAGGCTACAATGAGTAGCTGGCAGACACCCTTACCTGCAGCCACTTTGGACCCTTCTTATTCATTCAGTGGCCACGCTCTCACTGGTCTGCTGTCAGCCAATGTCCGAGTGCGGCAGGAGTGTGGGCTGTTTTTGCTCCTTCCCATCCTCCACCAAAAGAGTAAATGAAAACAAAATTGCAGCCCAGGGGAATGGTAAAACTTAATGCTACCATTGAAAACCTGGAAGATGCAAGGGTGGTAGTCCCCCTTATATCCCCACTTCTTTCACCAGTCCGGCCCTTGCTGAAACTAAATGAACCCTAAAAAATGACTACAGATAAAGTCAGTCAAGTAGCCCTAATCACAGTCGCTGTACAGATGTGGTATCAGTGCTAGAGTAGATTTATCCAGGCCTCGAGTGCATGACATGTGGCCATTGACTTGTGGAATATATTGTTTTCTATTCCACTCAGAACAGATCTCCAGAAACAGTTCACATTCGTGAGGAACTGATAACAATAATTACAGTTTTGCCTCACAGGTATGTTAACCCTCCCTCTATCATAATACAACCTGAAGAGATCTTGAACAGCTCCGGATCCTGAGGAACATCATATTGATACCATACATTGATAGCATCATGTTGATGTGGCAGCATGAGCAAGAAGTTGTTAGTATGTTGGACACCCTCATAAGATACATGCATTCTAGGGGTATGGAAGGTAAACTCAATGATAAGTCAAGGACCTGTCACTTCAGTAAACATCTTAGGGATCTAGGTGTCAAGGAATTTCCAGGACATAACTTCCAGAGTACAAGCCAAATGGTCATCTCCTGCATTACTAAGATGACAGGTAGCGCAGCTCCTTACAAACCACCCCAGGTCCTGGAGGCATCACATTCTGTACCTGGGTCTTTGGACTACTGCCTCAGCTCATACACTAGGTGACAAGGAAGGCTGGTGATTTTGGGTGAGGCTTGAAAGAAGAAAGGGCTCTATAATAGGTCAAGCTGTGGTATAAGCAGTTCTGCCATTTGGGGCATACAGTCCAGCAGACTATAAGCTATGGCTTCTTCCAAGGTACCGGGAAGTTCCTGTGCCCAGAGATGAGCAGGGTAGAAGAGAAATCTTCATTCCATGGGTAACTGATTCTGACCAGGAGGAGAAGGTAAGGCTTAACCCATAGGAAAATGTGTATGGAACCCAGGTGACTCACTTGGGCACCAACTAGTACATTTTTTGCTTCGTTGTAACCATAAACTGATTTGTTTGGCAACCTCAGGCTGAGAATGGTCTGATGACCAGTGTTCAGACCCCTAGACAATAAGGGTTTGTGTCACACTACCAGGTAAGCCATTAAGACCTGCTGAGGTGGGAACACAGGAAAGGGAAAATTTAAATAGATAGTGAAAGGGGAAGAGAATGAGTACAAGGTATGCCCTCAAGTCCAAATGCAGAGATGGGGGCTGCAGTTTATCCTGCTAGTCTCTTCCTCCTGTGTTTCTCTTCAGGAAGAGAAGCTCTAGACACTGTAGTGGAGCTGTTTCCCAAATGTGTGCAGAAGTGGCCACGTCTGATGTGTGGTTCCTGGTGGTCATTAACCTGTATCATTCAGATCTCACCTAAAGAGCAGCTGGTAGATCCCGGGTCATTGACAGAAAGCCTCCAGGGTTCACCCATTTGAATTCCCCACAGTGTCCAGGTGGTGGTCATGCTTTTTTCTGGCCGCTCCCAGCCAATGACTGAGCAGGGCAGGTGTAGTGATCTGGGCAATTCCTACTTCATGCAGGGTTCCTTTGAGTACTTTGCTCTAGGGCTCCTCATCAGCCTGGTCAGGACTTTCTCTGAGTTGCTCTGCAATCTGAGTGTCCTACCCAATTCTCTTCCTTTCCCTCACTGCTTTCAGGGTGTCAGGCCAGCAATGCAGATGGAAGCCTCTCCATGCCTTCTTCTGTTTTACCCCCTCCACCCTTATTTACCCTTCAGAGACATTTCCCTGGAGACTTACTTCACTTGCATGTCTAATCAAACTTTGGTATTTCCTTTGCAGAGACTTGAAGTTACACACTGGATTTAAAGCTTAAACCTTGGCTTCAAGACTTCCTTTCACTTTCCTGCAGCTCTTCCCCTCAGGTGTGCCTTCCTTGAACCCGGTGATATAGACAGCTGCAGGCAGGGCTGGCCTCATGGGCATGCAACCTGTGCGCTGGCACCAAGCCCCATGCTGAGAAGGGCACAGTGCTTGGTTTCATGCTCTGCTGTTACTATGATTTTCTAGGGCTGTTTGCAACAAAGTTCCACAAACTGGAGGCCATAAGCAACAGAAATGGATTGTCTCACAGGTGCGAGCAGGGTTGGTTCCTTCTGAAGCTGGCAGGGAGAATGTGTTCCATACCTCACCCCCAGCTTCTTATGGTTTGCTGTCATGCTTTGACATGCCTTGACTTGTAGATGCATCACCCTAATCTCTGCCTTTATGTTTGATATGATTTGGTTATGTTCCCAACCAAATCTCATCTTGGACTATAGTTCCCATAATCCATATGTGTTGTGGCTGGGATCAGGTGGAGATAATTGAATCATGGGGCAGTTTCTCCTGTCCTGTTCTCCTGATAGTGAGTGAGTTCTCATGAGATCTGAAGGTTTTATGAGGGGCTTTTCCCCCTTTTGCTCAGCACTTCTCTTTGCTGCCTCCATGTGAAGAAGGACATGTTTGCTTCCCCTTCGACCATGATTGTAAGTTTCCTGAGGCCCCTAGCCATGCTGAACTGTGAGTCTATTAAACTTATTTCCTTTTAAATTACCCAGTCTTGGGTATGTCTTTATTAGCAGTGTGAGAACAAACTAATACAAAATAATAGTCGGGCATGGTGGCTCACGCCTGTAATCCCAGCACTTTGGGAGGCCAAGGTGGGCAGATCACCTACCTGAGGTTGGGAGTTCAAGACCAGCCTGACCAACGTGGAGAAACCCTGCTTCTACTAAAAAAAAAATAATAATACAAAATTAGCTGGGCGTGGTGGCGCATACCTGTAATCCCAGCTACTCGGGAGTCTGAGGCAGGAGAAGTGCTTGAATTCAGGAGGTGGAGCTTGCAGTGAGCCCAGATTGCCATTGCACTCCTACCTGGGCAACAAGAGTGAAACTCCAACTGAAAACAACAACAACAACAAAATAAAATAAAAGAAAGAAAGAAAAGCACATGATGTTTTGTGTGTCTGTGTTCAAATTTCCCCCTTTCAGAAGGATGGAGTCATATTGGATTAGGGCCCAGTCTAATGATCTCATTGTAACTTAACTAATAACATCTTTAATGACCCTATTTCCAAATAAAGTCACATTCTGGAATACTGAGGGTTAGGTCTTCAATATATAAATTTTAGGGGAGATGCAGTCATCCTATATTAATCAACACCTTGAAATTCCTAGTAGTTTTCATTTTGCACTAAACCCCACAGATAGTACAGCCAGTTTGGCTCTGGCCTTCTGCTTCCAGGCTTTAACTTACCTTAAAATCTTGGATCTCAGGAGAGAATGATTTTTTTTTTCACATAATTACAGCAAAAATCTTCCTGGGAGCTTGATTGGCTTAGACTGGATCATCTAACCATTTCTAACCAATCCTTATGGCAATAAAGATGCTGCCTCTGTCTGAGTGGTCAGGCCTGGGGCTTGGATCCCCAGATCACATTGCCTGTGACTAGGGAGGGCAGCCCAGTCTTCCCTCTGCTCTAGCCCTCTTGACAGGTTTAGGACCAGGCTTATGCTAGCTTTACAGAATGACATTTATAGCTTTCCTATTAATTTTGTAGTCTTAAATGGTTTTTGTTGTTTAATATTTTTCTGTGACTTGAAAGCCTAAGCACAGAAAAACACCAGTGAATTCTGCTGCGTTTCACTTGACAACTTGATACATTTTGTATCATTATTAATCTCAGTTTTCTATTTTTTTGAGTCAAATTTTAACATTTATGTTTTCTTTAAAATTTTGTTCATCACTGAATTGGCAAATTTAAAACTTTTCTTCTGTGTATAATTCTTTAGGTCTGTTATGAGCTGTCGTGCTGTCCACCCCCTCCCAATTCATATGTTGAAGCCCTAACCCCAGTAACCACAAAATGTGAATATATTTAGAGATAGGGTGTTTTTTTTTTTTTTTTTTTTTTTGAGTTGGAGTTTTGCTCTTGTTGCCCAGGCTGGAGTGCAATGGCATGATCTTGGCTCACTGCAGCCTCTGCCTCCTGGGTTCAAGTGATTCTCCTGCCTCAGTCTCCTGAGTAGCTGGGATACAGGCATGTGCCACCATGCCTGGCTAATTTTTTGTATTTAGTAGAGAAAGTGGATCACCATGTTGGTCCGGCCGGTGTCGAACTCCTGACCTTAGGTGATGCACCCACCATGGACTCCCAAAGTCCTGGAATTATAGGCATGAGCCAATGCACCTGGTGTGATAGGGTCTTTAAAGGATAATTAAGGTAAAATGAAATTATTAGAGTGTGCCCTAACCCAATAGGACTGGTGTGCCTACGAGGAGGGTAGACCTGTTAAATATTATTACCACAAAACAAAAATAAAACACAAAAACACAAGGACATTTTTGGAGATGATGGATCTGTATCACCTGATTATGGTGATAGTTTCATGGGCTGATGCATATATTCAAACTCAGCAAATTGTATACATTAAACGTGTGCAGTTTTGTATATTAATTATACCTCAAGAAGGCTGTTTAAGAAAATAAGAGGAGGTTGGGACACAGATCACACAGGGAAGAGCAGGAGAACACAGGCAGAAGAGGGTCACCTCCAAACCAAGGAGAGAGACATTGAAAGAAACCTATCCGGCTCACACCTGACCTCAGACTTCTAGCCTCCAGAACATGTGAAAATACATTTCTGTTGTTTAAGCCATTTGGCCTCTGGTATTTTGTTACAGAAGCCCTAGCAAATTAACACAATACGTAAGGCTTAATACATGTGTTTTCTTTTATTTTCTTAGGTTAATTAGACTTATATGTTTAGAAAGTATATTTAATTAAAATAACTTCTGAGGCTTTCCACGTTTGATAATATCTTTCTGTTTCTCTTCTCCCATCTTGTTACCGATTTCCTATTTCACAGCCATTTTGCATCAACACTTACTGGACCTTGCTTCATTGCTTTCTGTCATTTTGCATTGTGAAAAGAATTTTCTTTTTTTTTTTTTGAGACGGAGTCTCGCTCTGCTGCCCAGGCTGGAGTGCAGTGGCCAGATCTCAGCTCACTGCAAGCTGCGCCTCCCGGGTTCACGCCATTCTCCTGCCTCAGCCTCCGGAGTAGCTGGGACTAAAGGCGCCCACCCCCCCGCCCGGGTAGTTTTTTGTATTTTTTTTTTTTTTTTTTTTTAGTTTTTTTTTAGTAGAGACGGGGTTTCACCGTATTAGCCAGGATGGTCTCGATCTCCTGACCTCGTGATCCGCCCGTCTCGGCCTCCCAAAGTGCTGGGATTACAGGCTTGAGCCACCGCGCCCGGCCTGTGAAAAGAATTTTCATATGAAACTCATACTTTATCCTGTGTAGACAACCTTTTTATTTTATGCCTGTATTCTCTCAGTTTATTGCTTCCTTTATTTTTGAAATACAGTCATATTGAATTAGTCAGGATTCCCCAGAGAAATAGAACTAATAGGATGTATCTATATAAAAGAGGATGTTTATGATGGAAATTGACTCCTGCAATGAAGGAGCCTGAGAAGTCCCACAGACTGCCATCTGCAAGCTGGAGAAGCTGGAAAGCTGGTGATATAATTCAGCTCAAATCCAAAAGCCTGAGAATTGAGGGGATTGTTGGTGTAAATCCCTGAGTGCAAAGACCTGAGAACCAAGAGTACTGTCTGGGGGCAGGAGAAGATAGATGGCCAAGCTCAAGAAGATAGAGAGAATTCAACTTGCTTCCATCTTTTTCTTCTAGTCAGGCCCTCAGTGAATCTGCTAATACCCACCCACCCCCACCGTGGTGGTGAGGACCATCTGCGTTACTCCAGACTACCAATTAAAATGCAAATCTCTTCCAGAAACTCCCTGACAGATACACCCAGAGATAATGTTTTACCGGTGAACAGGGCATCCCTTAGCCTCGTCAAGTTGACAGATAAAATTAACGGTCACAGATATTATAAGAATATATGAGACCAGGTGCGGTAATGCCTGTAATTATGCCTGTAATCCCAGCACTTTGGGAGGCCGAGGTGGGCGGATCACTTGAGGTCAGGAGTTTGAGAGCGGCCTGGATAACATGGTGAAACCCCATCTCTACTAAAATACAAAATTAGCTGGACATGGGGCACATGTTTTAATCTCAGCTACTCGGGAGGCTGAGGCAGGAGAATTGCTTGAACTTGGGAAGTGAAGGTTGTAGTGAGCTGAGGTCATGCCACTGCACTCCAGCCTGGGCAACAGAGCGAGACTCCATTTCAAAAAAAAAAAAAAAGGTTTTATTTATTTTGTTTGGCAATTAGAATCCCTCTTACCTGAAACCTCAAACATGTCTTGAATTCAGGAAATCCTTCTTATGCTATTTTGAATATTATGTCTCATCTTTTTCCTTTGTCTTCTTTTTTCTTAAACTGCTGTTGCATGTGTGCCATAGTTGCAAGGCATCTCTTGCATGCCTCTTATCTTTTCTCTCATCATTTTTATATATTCATCCTTAATTCTCAGTTGCTGACTAATCTGTGAAGCACATCTTCTGCTTTAATAGGTTAGGTTTTATGTGATTCTAATAAAGGTTTCACCACCTCCATCACAATTTTAAATCTGAAAATGGGCATTTCTTCCAGATCTCAGATGACTGCTTCTTACTGTTTGGCTAATATAGGTTCATAGATGTAATGTTCTCTTTTACTTTTCCCCAAATATTTTTGCTTTTATTGCAGAAAATTTGATTGATGGTAAAACTGAGGAATATTTATTTGATTTTTTGTACTGGCTAATTCCTCTTAAATTGAAGCTCCTTTTATATATCTGGTTATTTTTCTCTGTTCGTTCTTACATGCTCAAGTTTTCCTAATATTGAAAATTCTGGTGCATTCTAACCAATATTTCGTAGTCCCTTCTTGGATGTTTTAGGCTCAGAGAAGGGGAAAGGAACAATTTCTATATATAATAATTAAATTTACCAGGTAGTAATATGTACTGTGAGAGGTAGTGAGAGCCAAGGTAGTGAAAGTAGCCCCTTCACCACTGCCAAGGAGTCTGTTTTGTTTTGCTTCTCTTTCTTGTTGAGGTTAGACTATTCTTCCATTCTCTACCCGAGCTCTCATCATTAGGATATATTGTGGCATTGCCTCCACTCTTTGGCCAGTAAATCGGTTTGGGATGAATTTACATCTGGTTGAATGAACACTTTTTTTTTTTTTTTTTTAAGACGGAGTCTCACGCTGTCGCCGGGGCTGGAGTGCAGTGGCCGGATCTCAGCTCACTGCAAGCTCCGCCTCCCGGGTTCACGCCATTCTCCTGCCTCAGCCTCCCGAGTAGCTGGGACTACAGGCGCCCGCCACCTCGCCCGGCTAGTTTTTTGTATTTTAGTAGAGACGGGGTTTCACAGTGTTAGCCAGGATGGTCTCGATCTCCTGACCTTGTGATCCGCCCGTCTTGGCCTCCCAAAGTGCTGGGATTACAGGCTTGAGCCACCGCGCCCGGCCGAATGAACACTTTTGAGGAAATGCCTTATGTTGTTGCCGGTACTTGCTATACTCCTGGGCTCTGGTATGCAACCTTCCCCGCCCCATCAATAGTCCCCAGCCCTACTTCACTGGCAGCCCTTTCTTTGGAAGTTGTGATATGCCAATGTGATCAAGTCAATTTGCTCCCTCTCTCATGTGTAGGGGGCTTTTCTTTTCTTTAACATATGGTGAATTGCATATTGGCTAATCATCCCCTTAATTTTAGATCTGTCTATGCAGTGTGTTGAAGAAATCCTGGTTTCTGACTCATGGACAGTAACTTTTTCTGGTGTCTATTACTCGTACAGAATTTTTCCAATGTTATTTTTCTTTTGACTATTTAAGCAAGCATGCTTAAGCTGTCAATAATGCTGTAACAAATCCTTACTGAGCTTTATTTTGGTGAAAGTAATTTATGGTAAGAGTCCTTTTTGTTTTCCAATAATAAACCTAAGAAATGCATCCCTCTACTATAATCACATTAATTACTATTGATAGTAAATGTGGTACTTCAGAGGAAGGCCATATGCTTTAGTTTCAAACATAACTTGAGCCTTTACTAGCTGTGAGACCTTAGGAAAATCATAAAGATTCGCAGAGCTTGGCTCCTTCCTCTGTGAAACAGAGACAGCAAGACTTGCAGGATGTTTTTGAAAATTTGATAATAACTGCAAACATACATTGAGTGCTTACCATTTGCCAGGCACTGTACTAATATATACATGTATCTATATGTAAGTATATGTAATCATATATGTTATATACAATACAAAATGTTATATATAAAAATATATGTAAAACACAATGTCGTATTATATACTATATAATATGTAATTACAAGCCTTCACAACAACTGCCTACACGGTAGGTACTATTAATGTCCCCGTTTTGTAGGTTATGCATATGAAGCACAGAAAGGTTAAATAAGAACCTTGATAATACAAGGTTTAAGTAGTACAACTACTGAATGATGAAACCAAGGTATAAACCAAGACAGACAGGCTCTTAAGTACCTGCCTCACTGCCTCCCTAATGACATCAATCACCTCGTACAGTATATGTATATACCTCACCAATAAGACGTCCTCCAAATAAGAGAGGAGCTACAGATGGAATTGTTGCATAGCCAGTGTTTTCATGTGCATAAATACGCACACACAGACCCATTTACAAGTTATGCAATATTGTGTGTTTACAATATGCACACATCTAAAATATGGTTATCCTGGGAATAAGTGAACATACATATTAATTAAATCACAACATAAAAATAGTATGTGGAATGCTAGAAAGACACCTTGGAGAGATAAATAGTCAATAGATATTTGACTTTTGGTTACTTATTTATCTCCATGAAGACAATAAGAATGAAATGCTAACATATTGCCATAACTATTTTTTAGATGTTAAATAGAATGTGATCAGTAATTTTCTTAAACTCTTTAGATACTCCTTTTGTTCAGTGTAATCTCAGTGTTTTATATGATTATAGGCCCAAATCTCTTGCAAACGACTTTTTCATGTTGGTTGCTCCATTTCTCCCTAGTCTCCTTCCTTCCCACTTCCCTTACTTCCTTCTTTCAATGCTTTCTTCTTTCTTTCTTTTTTTTTAAATTTAATATTGTGAGCATCACTGGAGTGCTTCCTTTAAGCCACTTAAATATACAGTGTAGGAGTGACAATTAGCATTTGCATGTCTGATAACTTTCACCTAAGTATTGCATTTTTATTTCATAAAAAATACTTCTTTATACATTTTACTTATTTTAAAGATATTTTATTTTATCAATAGTATAGCAAAATTCCTAATAAATATAAGAGAACATGAATTTTTGAATAATGTAATTATTAAAAAATCCAAACTTTTACCCCTAAATTTTGCTTCTGGAAGTGCTCCTAGGGAGTTAATTGTGACAGACTAACTATTTTGTAGAATAAATTACAGAGTTCTTTAGCAAATAATTGGGAACAACAGAAATTTCAAAGAGTAGTGAGATATATAATATAATGGGATAATTGTGTAATAATATTATTGTATAGTAGTATAAGGAAATGATAATAGCTATGAATATTGAAATTAAGGATATTTATAATATATTGAAATGTGAAAATAGATGAGTATGAAGCAGTACATATAAAAGACATTTTGTGAAAACTATATTTTCATATAGAGAAATCATATACATATGTCAAAATGTTAACTGATTTTTTCCCGATTATTAGAGGATATGTTACTGATATTTTCATAAATGTATTCTTTTAGAATAGCTTTAAATTTACAGAAAAATTGTGAAGATGGAAGTTTCCATATATACCACATCAGTTTTCTGTATAATCAACACACAGTAGTGTAGTTCATTTGTTATGAACCAATACTGATACATTGTTATTAACTACAATCCATTCTTTATTCAGATTTCCTTAGTTGAACCTAAATTCCACTTTTATTTCTAGGGTCTCATCCAGGAAATCACATTACATTTAGTCACCACCATGTTTCCTGAATCTTCTCTTGGTTGTCAATTTTCTCAGACTGTTTCTTCTGACCTTGAGAGTTAGGAGGAAAACTGGTTAGATATTTTGTAGACTGTCGCTCAGTTGGGATCTGTCTGAAATTTTCCAGCACTATGTGCTGAAAAGACAATCCTTTCCCCATTCATTTACCTTTATTATTTTGTCAAAGATCAGCTGACTGTATTTGTGTGGTTCTAATACCGCATGTTCTACTCTGTCTCACCAATCTTGATGTCTGTTCTTTTGCCAATGCCACATTGTCTTGATTGTTGAAGCTTTATAAGTCTTACAATCAGGTACTGTGAGTCTTTCAATGTTATTCTTCCTCAGTCTTGCTTTTGCTGTTGGAAGGTTTTTGTGTTTCAATATAAACTTTAGAATCAGTTTGTCAACATATACAAAACAGGTTGTTGGGAGTTTGAGATTGTATTAAATCTGTAGATTAGGCTGAGTTGAAATAGTATGTTACTAAAGAGTCAATCCATAAAAACTGATCAGCTCTCCAATTGTTTAGTTCGTTGTTGATGCCTTTAATCAGAGTTTTGCAGTTTTTCTCATATGGGTCTTGCACATATACTGTTAGATTTGTACCTAAGTATTTAATTTCATTTTGGTATTAATGTAAATTGCATTTTTTCTTTGAGGCAGGGTCTCACTCTGTCACCCAGGCTGGAGTGCAGTGGTGCAAACAGGCTCAATGCAGCCTCCATCTCCTGGGCTCAGGTGATCCTTCCACCTCAGTCTCCAGAGTAGCTGGGACTACAGGTGTGTGCCACCATGCCTGGATAATTATAGTATTTTTAGTAGAGACTGGGTTTCACCATGTTGCCAAGGCTGGTCTAGAACTCCTGGGACCAAGTCATCTGCCTCCCTTTGGCCTCCTAAAGTGCTGGGATTACAGGTGTGAGCCACTGTCAATAGATTGTGTTTTTAAAAATTTAAGTTTCAATTGTTTCTTGATGGTATTAGAAAAAACACTCAATGTTTATATCTCAGCCTTTTACCCTGTGACTTTGCTATAATGACTTAGTAGTTTCAAGGGATTTTTGTTGATTCTTTGAGATTTTCTGTAGAGAGAATTATGTCATCTGCAAATAAAGACAAATTCATTTCCTTCCTTCCAAACTCTCTCTCTCTGTATTTTTTGAAATGAGGCCTCACTCTGTCACCCAAGCTGGAGGGCAGTGGCAGGATCTCGGCTCACTGCAACCTCTGCCTCCCAGGCTCAAATGATCCTCCCACCTCAGTCTCCCGAGTAGCTGGGACCATAGACGCACACCACTACGCCTGGCAATATTTAGTTTGTTTGTTTTTAGTAGAGATGGGATTTCACCATGTTGTTCAGGCTGGTCTCGAGCTCCTGAGCTCAAGTGATCTGCTCTCGTCAGCCTTCCAAAGTGCTGAGATTACAGGTCTGAGCCACCGAGCCTGGCCTGAACCTGTATACTTTTTACTTCATTATATATTCTTATTATAGCTAAGCCTTCCAGTATGACATTTATTAAGGGCAGTGGAGAGAACATCCTTGTGGGAGCTGTTCATAATCTTGAAAGGCACAAACCCAAATGCCATAATCCTCAGTGCTAAAATCCTGAAAGATGAAAATCCCGTATATGTAATTTTGGAAAAAAAATGATTAAAATTCTTTACAATGTATTTCCATTTTAAAGGAAATTTACCTGAGAAACAAAACACAACAGAACACTTCATTGGCCACTTTACACAATAAAATAGGCAATAATAAGACATATTTTTGCAAGTGTAAACACTTAGGCATATTAGCAATGGTAACGCAGGTATAACAGTTAAGAGCGGACGAGCTGTATTGATGAAGAAAAAGGTGAAACCAGCCTAAAGCAAAACAATGAGGCCCCATCTCTACCAAAAAAATTAGAAAATAATCATTAGCCAGGAATGGTGGTTTGACCTCAGTGGTCCTAGCTACTCAGGTGGCTGAGATGGGAGGATTCCTTGAGCCAAGGAGTTTGAGGCTGCAGTCAGCCATGATCACACCACTAAACTCAAGTCTGGGCAATAGAACCAGACCTTGTCTCTTAAAAAAAAGAAAGAAGTATATAATAACATATCACTATGTGGTCATCTGAAATACAGTAGTGAACAACCTTTTAATGGGATGATCAAAGACCACTGTGTGTCACCACCATTTGTTCAAAGAGATGAAATCTCGAGAAATTTTATCTTTCACAAATACAATTGTACAGAAAGAATGTCTCTTCATTTATTGAGAAAGTTTCAATGTTTTCATGTATACACACAATGCTTGCATACAAAGTCATCATTGTTATCATGCACTTGAATGGAATCAAATTTCTGATGTCCTAGGCAGCAGCAGAAATCTGTACCACTCTCAGAGAGAACAGTTTGCCTTCAGTATTTGTTCTCTCTGGGACTCTGGCCGTTTAGATAGTGCCTGTCAGCACTGAGGGCAGATCTTTCCCCGCTTAGTTTACCTGGTCTTACATACTAATCTTTCCTGGGAACACCCTCACAGTCACACCCAAAATAATGCTTTATTCGGTTTCTAGGTGTTTCTTTATCCATTCTAGTTGACACCTAAAATTAAGTTCACAAATCTGCCTACTGTCAACTTGTCACCCACATGCATCTCCTTAAATTATACTTAATTGGCAAATAAAGACAACAACAAAGTAATAGTTGTGCCTAACATTCAGCAACTAATTGTGTATACAGCTGAAAACATACTAGTCTTCCCCCAGAATCCAGATTTTAGGATTTCAACATTTGGGATTTTAATCTTTTGGGATTGTGGTTTTGGGGATTTTACATGGTAGGGATTTTAGACTACAGGGATTTGGGCTTTAGAGATTTTGATCTTTAGGGAAGATTTCAACATTAGAGTATGGAGTTTGGGAGTGTGTCTTTTGGGATCATAATCCAAACCCCATTCTTGCCTAATTTCTTTCCCTCCTTAGGAAGAAAATGTCTAGTTTCTCATTATATGTATGATGTCATCTATAGGGGTTTGTTTTTTCAAACACATCCTTTTTTTAAGTTGAGGAAATTCTCCTCTATTCTTAGTTTGCTGAGAAGTTTTACAATACGAATGAAGGTTGGATTTTGTTAGATGCTGTTTTGGTATTAATTGATGTTATGATCTTTTCTTTTTTAGCTTGTTGATGAGGTAAACTACAATGGTTGATTTTCCAGTGTTGAACAAGCTTAAATTATCTGAAATAAATCCTACTTTGTGATCGTGTATAATTACTTTTATATATTGATGAATTCTGTTTGATAGTATTTTGTTAAGGATTTTTATATCTACATTTATGAGACATGTTGGTGTGTAGTTTTCATTTTTTGTACTATGGTTTTCTGTTTTGGGTATCAAAGTAATGCTAACTTCCTAAAATTAATTGGAAAGTGTTCACCTCTTTTTTATTTTCTAGAAGAGATTGTGTAGAATTGGTGTTAATTCTCCTTTTAACCTTTGATAAAACTCCACTGAGACTCTTGAGTCTGGAGATTCCATTTTTAGGAGTTTTAAAATTATGAGTTAAATTTTCTTAATAGCTATAGGGCTGTTCAAATTGTATATTTGATGGTGGGTGAGTTATGGGACATTTGTAGTTCTTATCCTTGTTCCTTATAGGTAAGATTTTTTTCCTCTTGTTCCTTCAAACTTTTTCTCTGTTTTTGGTTTTCTGCAATTTGCATAGTATATGCCAGGTGTCAGTTTTTTGATATTTTTTTCTGCTTGGTGTTTGCTCTGCTTCCTGAATCTGTGGTTTGGTGTTGGTCATTAATGTTATAATGTTCTAGGTCATTGTCACCTCCAATATTTATGCTTCATTCTTTTTTCTTCTTCTAGTATTTTAATTGTTTGCAGATTGCACCTTTTGAAATTGTCCTAGGGTTCTTGGATGTTCTGTTCTGTTTTATTTAGTCTTTTCTCTCTTCGCATTTCAGTTTGGGAAGTTTCTAGTGATATATCTTCAAGCTCATTGATTCTTTTCTCAGTCTATTAATGAGCCCATTAAAGGTATTTTTTATTACTCTCATATTGTTTTTAAATTCTAGAATTTGCTTTTGATTATTTCTTAGCAATTCTGTCTCCTGATGTCTAGAGTATTAATGTGCTTATCAAAGAAATTAATATCTAACATTTCCCTTTGTTTCTTTCTTAGGGTTTTATCTCTTTGCTTACATTACTCATCTGTTCTTGATTGCTGTCTACTTTTTTCCCATTGAGCCCTTGATGCATTAATTATAATTATTTTAAATCCCTGCCTGATAAGTCCAACATCTGTGTCATGTCTGAGTCTGTTTCTGTTGTTTACTATGCCTCTTAAGACTATTTTTCCTTTTTTTTTTTTTTTTTTTGGTTTGGAATGCCTTATCCTTTTTTCTTGGAAGCTGGACATTTTGCATTGGGTAATAGGAACTGAGATAACTGGGCCTTTAGTGTGAGGATTTATGTGAATATGGCTGGAAACTGTGCTGTGTTTATTGTTTGCTGTAGCTGTAGGACAGGAGGTTTTGACTTTCTCTAGTGTCCTTGATTTGGTATTTTTCTTGACTTGTGTCTCTGGGCTGTGATCTTCCCAAGTATTTTTCCATGGCTCCCTTCCCTAGTGAGACAGGAAAGCTAGAGAGGACTAGTTGGGGACAGATGTCTTCCTGGCTTGAATAAGGTTCTGGTAAATTCTTTTTCTCTAGGCCTTTGCCGTGGAGACTTCTCTGGGTGATTATTATTTCCTTTTTCTTGGGTCTAAAAAAATGTTAACTTTAAGTTTGTTCAGCTTTTTCATATGATTACAGAAAATGTTTCCTATCCTCATACCTAACCACTAAACTAATAGGGCTCTGGTATATTACCAATGCAAGATGCAAATTCTATCTAATCAGGGTCTTTGCCCATTTAAAAAATTGGCTTATTTGTTTTCTTGATGTTGAGTTCCTTATATATTTTGGATAATAATCCTTTATCAGATACATGGTTTGAAAATATTTTCTCCCATTCTGCAGGTTTCTTTTTTGTGTTGGTTATTTAATTTTCTGTGTAGATTATGTTCGTTTTGGCCTACTTGTTTGCAGCTTCCACACATTGCACCTCCCTGTTACCTCTCTTCTGTGCTCAACTGGGTTTAGGGAGAACTACTTGGGATCTTCAGGTATTGTATTTGAACTGTAAGTCTATAGATACCGTCTGAAGCTGTGAGGGAGAATTTGTTACTCTACTACTGCAAACAAGTAAATGACCTATTTGTACTTGATGTAGTGACTATGACATGACTGACTTGATACAAAACTATGGAACATGCAAGATTATTTTTTGAGACGTTAAATATTACTTCACAAACTTACATAACCTTTTGCTAATGCATGTAGTATCAAAAAGCAAATATGGTTTTAGCTTCCTTTACTCAAAATATGAACATTAAGTACTGTGAATTTCTCTGCCAAGTGGTTCAGAAATAACCTAATAAATAACCCAGTTTAAAAAAAGAAATTGTAAATCATCTTGATCAGTCACTCTATTCTATGTTTATATGTTGTTTTCTCAAGCAATCACTTCATAATTATGGAGTTTACAAAATGACTGAGAAAGAAGAGGGAAGGCAAAATAGCCTCTACTGCATTACAAGGAACATCAGCATAAAACTGTACAAAGAATCACATCATTTCCATACCATGAACGTAGAAAGCAGGCCAGGTTTACAAATGATAGGACAGTGCGCTCTCTGCAATAGCCAACTACAACAAAACACTTTGAAAGTAAAGGTGAAAATTGTATAAAGAGAAAATACAAGCCTTTTAAATAGCATTATGCCAAGAGGTGAAGACAAAAAATTCACCTCTTGATATATTACAATTTCTTTATCCATTGATTGGCGCTGGGTTGTTTACACATCTTGGTTACTGTGAATAATGCTGCAATGAACATGGTGGTATAGATGCTGATTTTACATGATAAAATATCTTTTATCGTATCAAATGATTATATAAAAGATATTTTAATATATTATGAAATTATAAATTATAAATATAAACTTAAATAATATGGTAACATTTATATAAAAGATAACATCTTATAATTTAAAATAACTTCAAAAATGCTGATTTTATTTCCTTTAGATATATACCCAGAAGTGGGATTGCTGGAGTAGTTCTATTTTTAATTTTTTGAGAAACCTCCATACTGTTTTCCATAATGGCTTTACCAAGTTACATTTCACCAACTGTGTACAAGGTTCCCTTTTCTCTGTACTCTCACCAGCACTCATTATCTCTTTTTCTTTTATTAATAACCGTCCTAACAGGTGTGAGGTGATATCTCATTGTGGTTTTGGTTTTCATTTCTCTGATGATTCATGATGATGAGCACCTCTTTGTATGCCTGTTGGCCATTTGTGTGTCTTCTTTGGAAAAATGTCTATTCGAGTTCTTTGCTCATTTAAAAAATTGAGTTGTTTTCTTGCTATTGAATTCCTTGTATATTTTGGATAATAACCTTTTATCCAAAACCTTTTATATTTTGGATAATTACCATACATGGTTTGCAAATATTTTTCTACCATTATGTAGGTTGCTTTTTAATTTGGGGGATTATTTCACTTTCTGTGCAGATTACTTTCATTTTTTAACTACTACCAATGATGCTTAATACTTATATAATAGGTAAGAATGTTAAGAAGATGTTTTAAATGTACCAGATACAACACAAAGAAGAATTTAGATTGGATACACCAATGACGTAAATGCTTTTATATTATTTACCAGCCTCCAGGCACTATGCTAAATCTTTTCACCTAATTCATTTACTCTTCATAATAACCTTATGAAGTGGTTACTACTTTTATTCTTATTTTATGTGATGAGGAAACCAAGAGAGGTTAAGTAATTTTCCTTTGGTCTCACAGCTGTTAAATGACAGAGCTGGAAGTTGAACTCCATTAGACTGGCTCTAAAACCTGCTTGGTTAAGCATTGCAATATGCAGTCTCACTTTTTTGTTAGCTGAACAATTTTGTAAGTGTACAAATCTGTGAACATGATACAAATACCAGTGGAGGCTCACAATCTCTCTGAAAGTCCTAATAATACAGCAGAAAAATTTGGGAAATGTTGATGAACATTAGGTTTTCTGTAGCTTTAAACAATCTACTTATACTCTTCAGATTGAAGATAGACATATTAAAACTGTCTACAAAATAGTAATACACGTAAGTGAGGAAATAATGAACTAAGAAAAAATAAGGTGAACTGAGAGCCAGTTAGCCACCATGCTGCACACCTGCTGGGCTGTGAGGCCAGAATCTGAGGCTAGCAAGGCATCCTGAGAATGGCCCCTTGATTCTTGTGCTCTAGGCATCTGGGAGACTGTTTTCAGAAGAGATGGATCATGGACTTGTCTGGGGTTGGGTTTCATAGCAGTAAATACAAAAAAGGAAACATGATGAATTTCACAACTCACGTCCCCTATAGGATGAAAAGCAAAGCTAGTAACTTATGAGAAATACATCTATTGTTGGAACTGGAAATGAAAAAAAAAAAAAACAAACAAAACATCTCCAGTGGTTGCTCACAGGGAGAACTTTGTGACTTATCATGAAAAATATTCCCAACAACATCTGAGTGGCAAAAAAAGGAATGTCATAGGACAAGGCTCATGACATGACAGCTAAAAGGAATCCAGCGAAAGTACTGACCTCATATGAGGTCTCCAGGCACGATATTCCCATGATCCAGGCTTATCCGTTCTTGCACCCATTACTCCTAGGTCCCATCTAGAAGCATAAGGAGCTTAAATTTTTTGACTCATTTGTTTATTTTATTTAGCATGCCCAAATGTAGTGAGTAATTAGGATGTGTGTGTGTGTGTTTGTGGTGGGGGAGGGAAAAGAAACCAGGACTTAATAGTCAGTTCTAATGTATCTACAGTTTATATAATGTGAGACACTTCTGCAGGATCTGCACTTCTGTTTTGCATAAACACAAAATTAGGTCTAGCGATATTAGGAAATATATAATTATTAGGAGTGTAGTGGCAGTGAGAACCGTAGAAAGCTAGAAATAGTGGCAGACTAACATTGGCCTGGATTGACCCTTGCTGTATGGTAAGCTCAAAAGGAAGTAATTGAACACATTTTTTCAGTCATTTATTTATTTCATGATCAGTCATATTTGGTATCATGGCAGATGGTGGCAGAGTTCTGCTGAAATAGAGTCAGCTTTGAATAAGACAATGTGTGAAAACTCAGTAGCTCCTCCTACAGTAAATTCATTAATATTCAACAATTGCATTTAGCTTGTGGTTGAATGTGTTAGTGTTTGGGGTTCAAGCCTCATTACAGATATGAACACTTCTATAAAGCAGCACCAGGTTAAGCTGTGATAAAGGAATCTAAAGACTATTGACACTATTGAGTAAGGGCCTAGAATAATATTCTTAAAGAAAAACTGCTTTCTCCCCCATTACAGTTGTATTTTAAATCGGAGTTTATCTTTTTCTGTGTAATCTAATTATTTTTATCATTTTATAATTAAAATGATAGACTAACAAATTTCAGTAGAATTATTATCCTAAAGTTACCAGTTTTCAGCTTCTGTAAGTCTCCGTTCCCTAGTTTGATTTCCACTTTGGAAGGGCAACGTCATAGTTTTGAAAGGAGGAGACATATTTTATGTAATTATAGAGGATGAGTATTTTTATTCTTTCTTTTTTTGAGACGGAGTGTTATTCTGTTGCCCGGGCTGGAGTGCAGTAACATGATCTCGGCTCACTGCAACCTCCGCTTCCCAGGTTCAAGCGATTCTCCTGCCTCAGCCTCTGGAGTAGCTGGGATTACAGGCACCTGCCACCACGCCCGGCTAATTTTTTTTTTTTTTTGTATTCTTAGTAGAAACAGGGTTTCACCATGTTGGCCAGACTAATCTCGAACTCCTGACCTCAGGTGATCCACCCACCTTGGCCTCCTAAAGTGCTGGGATTGCAGGCTTGAACCACCGCGCCCGGCCCCTTGCGTTCTTTAGAAATAATAAAATGTCAAAGAATTGCAGAGTACATTGGATATGGTTTGGCTCTCATCTGGAATGAGATTTGGCTCCCCCCAAATCTCACCTGGAATTGTAATCCCCATGTGCCAGGGGTGGGGCCTGGTGGTAGGTGATTGGGTCAAGTGGCAAACTTCCCTCTTGCTGTTTTCATGATAACGAGTGAGTTCTCATGAGCTGTGTTTTTTTAAAAAGTGTGTGGCACTTCCCAGTTTGCTCTCTCTTTCTCTAGTAAGAAGAGATCCACCGTGGTAAGAACTGCTGACTTCCCCTTTGCCTTCTGCCATGACTGTAAGTTTCCCGAAGGCTCCCAGTCATGCTTCCTGTTATGCCTGCAGAACTGTGAGTCAATTAAACATTTTTACTTTATAAATTACCCAGTCTTGGGTAGTTCTTTATAGCAGTGTAGAAACGGACTAATAAAACATGTACGTTTAATGTCTCCCAAGTACAGGGTTTTTTGTTTTGTTTTGTTTTGTTTTGTTTTTGTTATTCTTCGTGTCGCATTTGGTTGCTATAGGTAGAGTATGAATCACATAATGGATTTGTTCTCCTATCCAAATCATATACCTTTGGACTATGAGTCTTTGCAGGGGGGTGAAACATTTTATTGCAGTAACCATCAGCACAACAAAATTCTGAATTGCAGATCACTGTTTTGTTGGAAACATCTGACTCATTGATTTTGATTACTTTTAAATCTACTCTCAGAATCAACTGAAATCCTAAATCCTCTACACATTCTTTCTTAACTCCTTTCCCTTTGATTAAATGCTTTAATCTTCCATTCTTACAGCATCTCTCAATTTCTACACCGTATTATAGTTACCAGTGCCTGGGTCTCACTGTTCCTGTTGGATTGTTTTCCTTTCAAAGGCAAGATAAATGTCGATTCAACTCTGACTTTCTCAAAGTCAGTGGCAGAGTTCTGCTGAAATAGAGTCAGCTTTGAATAAGACAATGTGTGAAAACTCAGTAGCTCCTCCTACAGTAAATTCATTAATATTCAACAATTGCATTTAGCTTGTGGTTGAATGTGTTAGTGTTTGGGGTTCAAGCCTCATTACAGATATGAACACTTTTATATCCCCGCTAAGTATCCCCTAAAAAGTTAGTGTTCAATGGATGTTTGTTGAGTGAATATGTAAGAGTTGACCAATGTAGATAATGTAAGATAATGAATGAGAAAAAGGGATTCAGCTCTTAATGGCGTATCTATTGGAGAATTGGCTTAATATCATACATGGTGTATGGCGGAAGCTACTGAAACACACGATAGGTGACCCAGATGTCAGTTGTCCCTTTATCATCCTCTTGAAACTATCTGTCTATGTTCTCCCCCATTCTAGTAAGAGAGAAGCAAGCATTGGTTAGCGTAGAATCTACTGAAGATCTGCTAGGAGAAGCAGAGGAGTGAGTTGTCTCATAAAAAAATTTAGAACTTAGAAAAGTTCATATAGTGGCCTTTTCTTTTTTTTTGGTTCCTGGGTTCTTTCTGTCTCTTTTCATCTTTCCTTCTGTAAAGCACTCAGATTTCCCTAAATGTAATCTCCTGCTCTCAAATATTTCTCAAATTTTACAAATCCCTCATCTTTATTAGATGTAGAATTTGCCTCTCCTAACTTATTACAATGGTTGCAAAATGCCCTGTGCTTAGCACCCTCCAACCTCCTTAAAACGTATTGGGGAATTATACTCATTCAATAATTCAATGCCACCCTCATTTGTTTTTAATTTTTTCCATAAGTTATTGGGGGTACAGGTGGTATTTGGTTACATGAGTAAATTCTTTAATGGTGGTTTGTGAGATCCTGGTGCAACCTGATCAGTATACACTGCACCATATATGTTGTCTTTTATCCCTCACCTCCCCCTTCCAATCTTCACCCCCAAGTCCCCAAAGTCCACTGTATCATTCTTCTGCCTTTGCGTTCTCATAGCATAGCTCCCACATGTCAGTGAGAACATGTGATGTTTGGTTTTCCATTCCTGAGTTACAAAGTCACCTTTATTTAAATGATTAAATGTTGTTAACAATTAATGCATTAACAAACATTAATATTATCAGATAATATGGCTGTCCTAGATATGGCAGATGGAGAAGTTCTGTAGTATACACAGAATTATAGCCATTTCTTTGTTTGGGAAAGTTAAAAAAACTAAGCCCTAGAACAATATGAGCTATGGCCCATCTCAGGAATCTGTCACTTTTCTGGGCCTAACTGGAAATAATTAGGGAGTTCCTGAATCTGTATGGATCATCATTTTAGACTGCTCAAACACGCCTCCACGTGTTTGCTGATGGCCAATGGGAAAAGTTGCCCAAACGTTGCTCAAGGAGAATAGAGAATGTAGTGAACCCCTAAAGCTATTTTAAGTAGGATTTCGTGGGGCAAAATTGAGAAAATTTTATTGTTGTTTTCAGTACTCCTGGGACTCTCCTCTTTTCATACTTTTGTCATAAAATATCCCTACCCTTCTACTTACTGCTGAAATCAATTTAATGCCTCTCAAGACAATTGAATTAGTGTTAACTTGTATAATACTTTGTTAATTTGATGACTATTCAGAACCAGTGATTTGAACACTATTCAGAATTAATGATTAAACAGACATTATAATTATTATTATTTTAATAAGCAGAGCTGATCTCTCCATTTCTCAGAAGGTTTGTCTTGGTGCAGATGTGCAGAGATTCTACTTTGGTTTCCAACAGACTCTTGTCTTCCCACAAGAAACTGTGGATGAGCCTCTTTTATGGCCAAGTCTGCCTTTCTCCTTCAGCTTTTCCTGCCTTAATTCTCTTCTTATACATAGACAATTTTAGACCATCAAGATTTGAATTTCCTTAGCCTTAGCCTAGAAGAAGGAAAAAGATTCCAGTTGCCTTTGGTCAGGGAACTGACCATGTGGTTGTAATAGAGATTGGTCGATGAAGTTCCTTGTACACTATCTGAAACAAAAACAGCCAAAGGGATGAACCAAGAGTTTCCACTGTTGGAAAACTCTTTCTACGAATCTAGTTACTGCAGAGATCCCCTTGGCTTTATTTTAGGAAATGATCCAATAAGTTGGTAGCCATAGAATGGTTAAAAGAGAGCAGGCTGACTAAGGGTAGATAATCAGAGGGCAGCCAAGCTTTTAGAAGTATCCTTGCAGCTGTGAGAGATGCCTCTGCATAAGAACCACACAGTTCTGAAAAATTACAACTGAGTGATTTGCCTAATGCATGAAGTAAAATGGAAGAGCTGCCCCCCGGTCCCCCAAAAAGAAACACGCAGAAGCTATAGACCAGGGATTACTTTTTGGAATTTTCTGTCCTTTCTATGGAGTTTCTCCATGAGTTTTTTCATTTAGTACTATGACTGTTCCACTTGATAAACTTAGCTTGGAGGCAAATACATTTCCATTATAGGGCCTAGAGTTAAATCCATTTTATCTTTTACAAGAACTTAACTGTTAAAGACATTCCAAGAAAACTAAAATACGTGTTAGAAACCCATTTTACCACACTGCCTTATGGATAACCAGAATGAATGTCATCTTCAGATATGAAGGACAGACCCTTCTCTATTTTAAGAAAGAAATATTTGAAAGTAATTTATACTCAAATTATTTCAACATGAATGTCAGCTGCATTTAGTCTGCATTGCTGAAAAGGTGAATAAAGACAGCTGCTAAACCACTCTGGTTGTTTCTAGAAATATTTCTGTTATTAGGTCAATGGAAGCAAATTGAGACGCCTTTGTTTCCTTCTATTTATTTTATTTTATTTATTTTGAGACAGAGTTTGGCTCTTGTTCCCCAGGCTAGAGTGCAATGACGCGATCTCAGCTCACTGCAACCTCCGCCTCCCAGGTTCAAGCAATTCTCCTGCCTCAGTCTCCCAAGTAGCTGGGATTACACGTGTCCACCACCACGCTGAGCTAATTTTTGTATTTTTAGTAGAGACGGGGTTTCACCGTGTTGGCCAGGCTGGTCTCGAACTCCTGATCTCAGGTAATCCACCTGCCTCGGCCTCCTAAAGTGCTGGGATTAAAGGCATGAACCACCATGCCTGGGTTATTTATTTATTTATTTATTTATTGAGACAGAGTCTCACTCTGTTGCCCAGGTTGGAGTGCAGTGGTGCGATCTCGGCTCACTGCAACCTGTGTCTCCCGGGTTAAAGCGATTCTCACTTCTCAGCCTCCCAAGTAGCTGGGATTACAAGTCCATGCCACTACACCTGGCTTATTTTTGTATTTTTTGTAGAGATAGGGTTTCGCCGTGTTAGCCATGCTGGTCTCAGAGCCAAAGAGAAGAGCATTACAGAGGACATGATGGCATGATGGATTAGTAAATGCCTGGGTCCAGTCTAATAGTCTCTGAAACATCTTCAGTGTTGGCAGGGTTGACAGTGAGTGGATGGTTTGGATGTGCTTGCAGCACAAGGTGACAGTGTCACCAAAATGTTCTCGAAACTGGAGTCCTTGTCGTCAGTGTCCATACAGAGGCCAATGCCTAAACCGTGTATGACGTCTGAGCCTCCAGCTCCCTTTTCTGAGGACAGACTGCAGCAGGCACAGGAGGGGAGGTTGGTTGGAAGAGCTGAGGCAGAGCTCAAGTTTCTTGTACTGCATTTGTCCTTAAAGCCACACTCCTCACAAGACATTCCTTAACTTCTTGTCTCCATGCGGGACCTTAGGTACACAGACTCAAACTGACTCAGTCAATCATCTTCCCTGATACCAACACAGCGTCATTTCTGTTCAAATAATAACTCCATGGCTGCTGTTCTCTCCTTTTGTCTCTTTTTTCCGGTTTCCACCTCTTTCTGTGCATTAGCACCTAATCTGAACATTTAACTATCTATCTCCTATCAAGGACTTAATATACATATATTCCAAAACATATAAAGTATTGCTTAGTGTATAATTTTAGAATTCACAAAAACACATTATTTGGTATGAACTATACATACTGCACCTTTTTCAAATCATTTACCCTTATGTTTTTGACATTTATAATGACAAATGTACCTTGATTCTTCTCACTGCAGTATAGTATTCCATGGCACAGTTATATCACAATTTTATTATTCCTCCACTAACCAGCATTTAGATTGTTTCCAAATTTTTGTTACTATTTTACAGCATGAACAATACTCTAACAAGCAACTGTGTACATGTTTCCTGTTAATTTGTGCTGTGTTTTATCTAGAGTAAATGGCAAGAATTAGGATTTCTGAGTTTTGAGGCGTATGTATTTTCAAATTTGTTTTTCAGAATGGCTGTGTCAACCTTTTTTCCTACCTGGAGTACAGGACAATACTCAAATAAATTTGCATGCCAACAACAGTCATCTCTGATGACTGGTTATGATATTATGTTATGATGTGGTTATGATATTATCTAAGGGTGGGTAGTTTGAGGTTCTTGACAAAGCCTTTCCATAGGATTAAGCTTGATCACTGGGGAAGCATTTCTAGGTGACCATGTGAAAGACAAGACAGAAATGACCATGGAATCAGCCACCACCTAGTGCTGTATTTGTCAGTGTGTTGGTGTTATTAGGAAGCTGATGGAATTTGACGCATCACATTATGCACTGACTTCACACCAACTCTTAGGCCCCAACTTATGGCCTAGCTGCTCCTTTCAATCTGCTGGCAGCCAAGCAGGATACTCTGGGGTTGGCAACTTGCTGAAGTGAGCATCCACCTCTGCCAGCAGGCTTGAATTAAGCAGCTACATAGAAAACAGCTGTGAAAGATTCATCAATCACAGGATGTCTATTATTGGAATTAAAACACCTTCTAACGGTGGCATAGATTTGCATTGATTGCTCTAGGCTGCGAGTAGCACCCTACATTTCCTGCTTACTCTGCATGGCTTCTCTGCCTTTGGACTGAAAGCTCACATGTGTGGGCTGATTTCTTTTCTTTCTTGGAGCCTACTTCTGTAGTGCAGAGACAATGGGGTGTTAAATGGAATACGGGTATTTCAGGTGATGTGATTGGTGTGCAGCCATTAAACTTGATATTATTGCAAACAATTCTTTGACAATTAAAAATGGGAACATATGATTTGACAACGACATTTTATGCTAATTCAGAGTGTCAGAGGCAAACTGGGACCTGCTGTTTGGCACTGAAATATGGTATATGGAAACAAGCGAAGGCTATGTCTGAAATCAGGACTTTGGAAAATAGGGATGGTGGCTGTATTTACATAATTGTCTCTCATATCATTGCTCCGTGTCCTTGCATAGCTGAATGAGGGGTTGTAGTTTATATTGAGGACAGTTTTATTAGAAGGATTTTTCTCTTGTTTATGAAGTGTGTTATGACAGTCTTTTGGGGTCTTCTCAAAGTGCTCTAAATTTCACGACAAATAATAATGATTGATAATTTGTTATTGATAATTATATCAACTGTTATTATAATTTATAATTTTTTTCTTGCTATTGTAATTGATAATTGTTCAGTTGCTATTGTAATTAATGATTTGTTGAACATGCATCTGACATAGCGTTAAATACTTTATATAAAATGTCAATGAATCCTTACAAAGATTTAAATTCTGAATATGATTATGTCCATTTTCAAAACATGATATCTACATAAACAATTTAAATTGATTTATTTGCACAAAGGTGGCTAGTATTAAAATGTTCCTGGAAGCATGAATTTGTCAGGCCCATCCGAGGGGGAGGTAAAAATGCCAGGAGCTAAAATTCACCTGGCATTACCAAAGACGAACTTCTCTCCAGCTTTACATAGTCTTTCCTCAGCTTCTGTGCAGCTTCCCTTTGTGCGGTCTACTTTTATACTGTTACCTTAGGTCACTTGCATGTCACTTTCAGACTTTCATTTTTCATGTGGTCAGTGAATATTTTAAACTATAATATGGCAGTGCCAAATACATGCTTACTGTTCAATTTCAGGAGAATTGGAAGTTTTGTCCATATAGCAGCGTCTATTTGTATAACTTAAAATATTTTCTTCATTTTTAAAATGAAAATAATACTTTTAAAAATGCAAGTTCAATTACTTAATAATAATGAAAGAAAATTTCCTAGTGTGGTCATTAAGACAAGAATGGGAGTCATTAGTCTGAATTGAGGGTTCAATGGATAAATGCATGGTTTACTGAAATTACATTTACATGTATTTCTGCATTTAAAATTATAATGTGTAGGTTCTTGTTTTATTCAGAAAAAGTAGAAAACACATGTTTTTTTGCATCATAGTACTTTCCTCTCCTAGGAGCCGTTTCCCACTAAGAAGATCTCTCTTGCGCCCCAAAGCTTTGTACTTTCTGGGAAAGTTGCTTTCAGCCCACTTGTTGCTTTACTGGAGCCTCAAGGCTAAACAATAGGACAAAAAATACCATGCAGGAAGAAGCCCTAAGACTGGATGCAGGAAATACCAAACCAAGGAGTAGAGCAATGGACAGAGCATAACTGCCATCGCATTAATAAAGGGACTTAAATGTTGATTTGTGAAATATGGCAAATCCCCAAACATTCTTTGATATAAGTTAGGGTGTAAATGCATAACACAAAACATAGTTTCTTGATTTTTTTTTTTTTTTTTTTTTTTTTTGAGACAGGGTCTTACTCTGTCACCCAGGCTGGAGTACAATGGCATGATCTCAGCTTACTGCAGTCTCAACATCCCAGGCTCAGGTGATCCTCCTAGTAGCTAGGACCACAGAGGGATGCCATCAAACCCAGCTAATTTGTGTGTGTGTGTGTGTGTGTGTGCATTTTGTAAAGACAGGGTTTTGCCATGTTGCCAAGGCTGATCTCAAACTCCTGAGCTCACGTGGTCCTCCTACCTTGGCTTCCCAGTGTGCTGGGATTACAGGTGTGAGCCGCCATGCCTGGTCGTTTTTTGAATTATTTTTGATGCTTCTCTTTCTCTTACCTTATATCTAATTTTATACAAAAAAACTTTGAAATATAACTGCTTTTATCAAATATAATTGCTTCTTATCACCTCTACTGTTAAAGTGGTCCCAGTCACCATCACCTCTCATCTGAATGACTGAAACAGCCTATTTCATCCTTGCCTCTCACGGTCACATCAGCCAGAGTGAATCTTTCCAAAAGGAGTCGGGTTCTGTTCCTCTGCTTGAAAGCTTCAAGTGGCCACTCTTCTTACTCAGTCAAAGGCGTTGAAATGGCTTGTGGGTCTATATATGCTGTGGGTCCTATATATGCTACCCTCCACTGCCCTCTGTCCTCTCTGACCTCTTTTCTCACTACCCTCCCCAGCTCCCCAACCCTGACCACTGCTAGGACACTAGTCTCTCTGTTCCCCCTTAAAAGAGTCAGTCACATACTGCCTTTACACAGGCTGTCCCTAGATGTCCACATGACTGTCTTCCTTACTGTTTTTACATCTCTGTTCAATATGAATGCTTAAATGAAGTCTACCCTGACCACTCTTTAAAAAATAACACTTTTAAAACAATTGTTTAAAATACTCAATAAAAAAATAACTACCCTGACTACTCTTTAAAATATAATAATTTTAAAAAATATAACAATTTTTAAAAGAGTGGTCAGTGTAGTTATTTTTTAAAGTGGTCAAGATAAACTGAATTTAGGCAGATATTTGCCGTGTCCTTAAAAATACAAACTAAGTATCATTACAAACAAGATGTAAATAAAATCTTTAAAATATGTCCCTGTCAAAAGATAAGTAAATATCTTTAAAATAAGGTATTTAAGAAATGAATAGAAATTGAATATGCAAATAACTATGCACATATGTTTGAGTTTGGGACATGATAGAAATTAAAATCAGTTGGACTGTGTGTGGTATTTCCCCTAAATGTTTTTTTAATAATTTTTGAATTTTTTGGTAAGTTGCCTGCTTTTTAATTTCTGGAACCAAAAACAATACATGCTGTTTCTTAATAAAAAAAATAATTTTTTAAGAATAATGTTACATTTACAGAAAAGTTGCAAAGATAGTACACGGAGTTCTCATAGGCCCGACACCAATTTCCCCTAATTTAACATCTTAAATTAATATGATATATTTATCACAACCAATGAGCAAATATTTTTACGTCATTATTAACCAAAACGTCTATACTTTATTCAGATTTGTCAATTTTTACCAAGGCTCTTTTTTTTCTGTTCTGGGATCTGCTATAAGACACCACATTACATTTCATCTTCGCCTCCCTGGGTTCTTCTTGACTACGAATACGTCTCAGACTCTCCCGATTTTTGATGTCCTTGAGAATTTTGAGGCATATCCTGGTGGGTGGTTTTGTAGAGTGTCTCACCATTGGGATTTGCCCGATGTTTTTTCTCAAAATCAGGCTGCGATAATATGCTTAGAGAGTGAAAACCACAGAGGCAAAGTTCCATCTCATTGCATCCTACCAAGGACACACCCTATCAACATGACTTATCATGGCTTATGTTGTCCTTGATCACCTGGCTGAGGTAGTGTGTGTTAGATTTCTCCACTGTAAAATTACTCTTTATTTCATTGTTTTTACTTTCTAGGCTGTATTTTTTCAAAAACATGGCATTGTAATCAGCTCACACTGGTGGAGTGGGGAGTTATGCTTCTTCTCCTTGGGTACAGAGTATCTACCTAACTTGTTTGAAATTCCTTTGCATAGGAGATTGTCTCTTTTCTCCTATTTATTTAGTCATATATTTACATCAGTATGGACTCACCCCTATATATATTATACTTTGTGTTATAATCCAATACTATGGTATTTATTTGTTGTTCAAATTGTTCGAGCTTTGGCTACTGGGAGTTCTTTCAGTTGTCTTCTGTATCCCTTTGAGATATGCAGCCATTGTGCATGAGCGCGTGTTGGCATGTTTAACACTTTCTTACTTTCTGGCATGACAAAATGTTCCAGGTTTGTCATATATATTCCTTGCTCCAGTCCTAGAGTCAGCCATTTCTCTGAGGACCTTCGGTTCTTTAATGGACGATGAGATAGATCACCATCTAGGTTGTGAATATGCTTGTTGATACTGGAGTATCATTGTTTTAGGCCCACTCATCTTCAAAGCAAAAGCATGTACCAGCCACTCTTTTTGAACATTGTCCTTACAGACCAAGTCCTTACTCTATTTTAGTCACTATAGGGGAAATGTATCCCCTGATTAAATCCTATTGACTCTGTTTAATTATTTATACATGTATGCATGCATTTAAGAAAATATAAGTGAATCAACATTAGTTCACAAGTGAAAAAAATAGCATCCATGGTGATTTCACTTCCCTGAGGGTGAAACTTACTGGAGAGGTCAGCAGCGTCAATCTCAAGTGGAAAGCACAGGCCTATCATTTGCAGTGCCCTTAGAA
Source organism: Rhinopithecus bieti (assembly GCF_001698545.2). NCBI lineage: Eukaryota > Metazoa > Chordata > Mammalia > Primates > Cercopithecidae > Rhinopithecus > Rhinopithecus bieti. Next base: position 1,761,939 of record NW_016808678.1, on the reverse strand, counting down.
ATAAAAACTTAATATCATTACAAACAAGTTATAAACCAAAATCTCCTTTAAAAATCTGTCCCTGCCAAAAGGATAAGTAAATATCTTTTAAATAAGGTACTTAAGAAATAAATACAAATTGAATATGCCAATAACTATGTATATTTGTTTGAGGTTGGGGCATAATAGAAACTCAAATCTGTTGGGTTATAGTATTTCCCTTAAATATTTTTTTAAAATAATTTTTGGATTTTTTTGATAAGTCACAGTTTTAATTTCTGAAACCATAAGTAACACATGCTGTTTCTTAATAGTTTTTTTGTGCATTGCAACCTTAAAGAAATATCTGTTTCAATACCTATAGATTAATGACATTTTAAATGACTGCATATATCCCTGTGTATCATATAGTATCATAACTAATCAAATCACTATTAATGGACATTTATGCTGTTTTTCACAATGTACTCAACAATACCTCACTGGAGAACCTTGACTATTATTTGCCTAAGTATTTTTTAAAGGGCAGATTCCTACAAATGAAATTTCTGTGACAATGTAGGTAGGTAAAAGTTTTTATTCAGTTTCCTAAAGTGCTCTCCAGAAACAAACCAAATTGAGATATGTATCAACCATTCATGAACGTGACCAATCCTTCACATGTGTGCTAATTCTGTTTTCTAATGCATACTAATTCTTTACATTTTTGCAAATCTGAATTTTAGCTTTCTTTATTATTAGTGAGCATATTTTCAGAATATGTTGGCTATTTGCACTTCCTTGGTGAATTGCCTCTAACAACTTCCTATGCTATTTTTATATTATGATTGCTAGCTAGATTTCTTTTCTTACTGACATGTAAGAATTAATTGTATATTAAAGATAGCGATACTATGTCTTAAGTAGCCAGTGCTTTTCTAGGGTGTCATTTGATTTTTGACTTTCTGTATTTTTTCTTTCCTTTCCTACAAAGCTTTTCATTTTACTCTACTCAATCTTTCCTTTATGACTTGTAATATTGGAATCATGGTAAAAAAATGAAAAAAAGAAAATTCTGTCTTAGTTCATTACTAAGATTAAGAATGTTGATTAAAACATGTGTTTATGCTTTGGAGCATATTTTTAATTGTTACAAATTTTAAAATGTAAACTGTTTTCAGGAAACCTCTTAATCTACTTATGTATTGCTTAAAGAGTGATTAAAAAGTGCTTTGTATTTTTTTATTCCCTCTAAATATTTATTTCATATCAAGGTGTAGATTTGTTTAAAAAGCAATTACGACAGCTGAGCGCGTATGGAACATAAGTATTTTGTTTCTTAATATTTTTTGCGCATCAGGAAGAAACTGAATTATCGGCATTTCTGTCATGAAAAAAATGGGCAGTTTTTAAAAGAGGTCCCCAAAATTTAATATTTCATTTTAAATGGGAAAATTTCTGTATTCAATTCACTTTGTTGAGATGAATAGAATTATACATTATTGCTGGCAAAGAAAAGATCAAGATGATGTTATGTAAATTTACATTAGTACTTAACAGTTGCTGTAGAATGAATCCAACAGACTTATTTGTATTTATTAGTGACTTTATATTAGATTCTTCAGTTTTTGTTGAAAGGCATAGTCCAAGTGTTACAGATTAATGGGCACCCTGAACCTAGAATTCCATGTTTCTTCTTCCTTATCTCTTATGTGGAAGGACAGAGGAGATCAGGTATCTACAAGAATTGTCTATTTCTTAAATCCCTATCCCAAAAACATGTTTTCTAGTGAAAGGACAGGAATGGTGCATAGAACTTTTAGGGAAGTGGGCCAAAGAAGGCTGAGAATTAGTGAACAGTCATGATGTAGGGCTGAGCACTCTACCTGTGTGAGCTCTCCTTGCTCCCTGAGCTCTGCTGGGTCCCTGAGTCTGGCCAGTGTCATTGGGTGGCACTCAGCTACTGCCACGGGGCACGCTAGCAGAGCACCAGCTAGCGGCAACTGGTGACCTGGCTTCTTGGAGCCTTCACTGGAAAATAAATTGAGCACACAATGGGCAACCTTTTAAATTCCATTCCAAATAATTATATTTACAGAGTGGAGATAGAGTGCTCAACAGGATGGGGCTGAAGAGCCCTGAATTAGCCACATTGATCCACTCAAGTGATGGATATGTTCCCCCACTGAAGAGGAAAGCCTCACAGAGTGAAGAGCTTTATCTTCTATTTAAAAACTCTATGGGCAAATCCATCAGGCTATTTGACAGGTAAATTAAGCAGGGTTGCAGCTTCCAGGGAACCCAACTCATATTCTGACCAGGCAGCAACAAATCACAACCCGTTCCATCCACTGGGCTTCCCCTTCAGGAGCTTAACAGGCTCAAAAACCAGCCTCAGAATTTATGCCTCTCGGTCCGCCTTGCCATCCCAGCCAACTCTCTGAGAGTCACCAACAGGTGCTGTCACTTCTCCTGGATGTGGAGGCTATTCCCGGAACAGGCAGGCTTTTCTTCTTGCACAACTCACCCCAAGGGTAATTCATTCATTCCCAGGGCTTGGGGGAAGCTGTGGCACTTATGAGGCACAGCTTGGTCACTGGTGGACCATTACAGTGAAGTCAGTGAATTCCTTTCAGGGACAGAGAGAACCAATACTTTCCACTTAGTTTCACTATAATTGGAGAGAAAAACATAACACCAGCCAAGGGATGGGAGGAAGAAAAGAGCTACAGAGGTCACCTTCCTAAAGAGAGATACTCTGTTGGCTGCACAAGAGGAATTAAATAAACAAATTCTATGTCACTTATTCGTTAAACATATAGTGGATTGCATTGCCTGAGATGCAATTGTGAATAATATACTTGTGGCCTTGTCCACAAGGAATAAAATGCTCATGCCCCATGTGTATGTTTTTAATGTACCAATACATAATTAGATTGCTAATTAAAGACCATGTCCTGGTCACTGCAGATAAATAAACATAAATGATGTATATTTTTTTCCCAGGCCTTCATCCCTTCATGGCTATAGCTTCTTTAGTGTTTTTCTCGAGCTCAGCCCTGCAGACAACACTGCCAACTAATTTCAGCCTTTTTCAGCACTATCAGTGATGTATTATTGGACTGATTTCACAGTTGAGGGGATCAATGCTCAGTATCTTTCATCCGTTCCTTCTTTCCCTCAACTGATATTGAGTGTCTACTATGTGCCAGGTGCTGTTCTGAGGTCTTGCCCTAGAGGTCTGGGGGCCTTCAAAGTCCCTCACCCCCAGGCAATGCCTCTCTTCGCAGAAGCTCTTTCCTCCTTGTAGGTCTGTCCCACTCCATGCTGGACATGTAGGCTGAGGCTGAATGGAGGTTCACAGAGCAGGACTCATCACCACACTGAACCCTGTTTCTATAGTGGCAAATGCTATCATGGCTTTGGGTTCCCATTTGAGGAGCAGGACTTGGATGTGATTCCATTGGGCCCTCCCTTTGCTGTGAGGAGCCTGACACGATGTCTTGATAATCTGCTGGATGTTCCACTGGTGCTTAAACTGAGGTGCTGTCTGGCTCTTGCCAGTCCTTGCAGGGGTTTAGTAGCTATCCTCTCACCCTTCAGCTCCATATCACGATCCATCCACCCTTCCCCACCTTCCTGGATGGCCTGCTCACAGAAGGGTCCTGTGTGTGGTCCCCCCAGACTCCCACTCATAAACAAATGTACAGAAACCTAGGGCTCATTCCTGACTCCTCCCTCTCCTGCATCCCATATGTAGTCCACAGAAACTACTGCTTATTTCATCCTCAAAATGGCCCTGTATCTAACCATTCTCTTCATCTCCTGGTCCAAGGTACTGTCATCGCTCCTTGAGCTACTAACATGGCCCCAGACCAATCTCGCTGTAGTCACTCAGGCACCCTCCAGTTTGCTCCCCACCTGCAGCTAGAGTGGCTTTGTTTAAACACAGATCTGAGGACTCTCCTCCTCCTCCTCACCACTCCACCATGCTTCATCTCTTTAGTACCTTTCTCTTCTCCTTAAGATAAAAATGAAACTCCTTAACTTTGTTTCCTTCGGTCAGTCTACCTTTTTGTTGTTGCTGGTGTTGTTTAATTTTTTAAATAAATAATAATGGAATACTTGTAGATTTATAGAAAAATTTCACTTATAGTACAGATGACTCCTGGATACCCCTTGCCCAGTTAACATCTTAAATTACTCAGGATTGCATTTGTCAAAACAAACAAATTAGCATTGGTGCATTACTAATAACTGAACTCCAGACATTGTTAGGACTTCACCACATTGCCGTTAGCCTAATTTGGTTTTTGATCCAGGGGACTATAGTATTTAATGTTTGATCTGGGATTTTTTTTTTTTTCTTCAGTAAAAGGGCCCTCTTAATAATTGCCAGGGACAGCAGATATGGATGAGAACTGCCCCAGGTCACTTTACCTAGAGTGCGGGAGAACAACGCTCCTCTGCCTTCAACTCCCCCCACATTCTCAGTGCTCCAGACATGCCAACCTTCTTTCACTCTTGCTACTCATTTTCCCTTCACATGAGCTCTTCCCATTCATCTTCTCCTGGCCAATGGCTATGGACACATTCTCACAAATCTTCCCTGACCTCCAGAACTAGGTCAAATGACTGTTCTCACTTTTTTTTTTTTTAATGTAGTATTGCACTCTTCCTTTCCTCTCCTTCCTTCCCTTCTCCCTCCCCTCCCCTCCCCTCCCCTCCCC
>NW_016808678.1:1736394-1753936 GCF_001698545.2 Rhinopithecus bieti | reverse complement strand
CCCTTCCCTTCCCTTCCCTTCCCTTCCCTTCCCTTCCCTTCCCTTCCCTTCCCTTTTCTTCCCTTCCCTTCCCTTTTTCCTTTCCTTTTTCCATTCTGTTCCATTCCATTGCAGTTGTACTTAGTTCTGTGAGGTTATTTGATTGAATTCTACCTTCCTTATGAGCCCATAATCTCCATGAGGGAAGGGGCAATGTTTCATTTTTCCGTCCTTTGTCTCCTCTGTGCCAAGAACACAGAGTAAGTATTGATATGAATAATTCTTTGTTGAATACCTGAGAAAACGTGCCTCTTTGATACTACAGTGCCATTCAGTACATGCCACGGTATTCTCTGAATAGCAGGCTCCACCTGCCTAGCTCCATCCTCTCCCACCAGCCTTCCCTATGTGCTTATATCACTCTAGTGGAAATGTCTAGTTTTCAGACTTTGTCCATGATAGGCATTGGATATATACATGTTCGATGAATAAATGTCTCTATATATACACTTGTCTTTACACCATGAATTAGTCAGGAGTCTTCCAATTGTAAGTGACAAGTCGCTATTCAAACTACTTTACCAAAAACGATGTGGAAGGTGGAAGTAAGCAGTGAGTCACATAAAAGGGAAACAGAGGGGCTGGCTAATTTCCATGGTGGCCTTGATCTGGGTACTTAGATGGAGGCCACCAGGAGGCCATCTCACTCCCTCTCTCCCTACTCTGCTTGCTTTTGTGTTGACTCCGTGCTCAGGCAGATTGCTCTTGTGTGGTGAAAATGACCAGTGGCCATGTCAAGCTCATAAGGTCTTTAGAAGTCAAAGCTCAGAAGATAGTAATGTGTTATGCTATCAATATCAATATCCATCCCCAACAAAAGATTCTGAATTGGCCTTGCTTGGCCAACAGGCCCATCTGTGACTCAATCTCTGTGGCTGGGTAAGTGATTTATGCTAATTGGCCAATGGGAATAACATACTCAGCCTCCTGGAGCGGGAGGCCAGGACATACGATTCATGGTCCTGCTGGATGGAAATGGGACTGGCGAAAAAGTAGAGCTGCTCACTATAATCCCTGGCTTCCAGAAGTCTCACAGTAAGAAATAGATTTCTAGCCTCTCTCTGTTATTTGTTTTCACTATTTAAAATAGTTAAGTTGCACGTAGCAATAAACCTTTTTCTTTCTGATAAACACCTATATTGAAGCAGATATTTGATGCAGTATGAATTAATGATTTGTATGCAAAATACCGTCAAGGTTGATTTTCTCTTTTCTTTCAGTTAAAACCAACTTTTAACTTAAAAATTTCTGGTCTTTGGGCTCAGTGTCCCATATTTTACTTGGTATATTTTCTGGAAGTGGAAAAGAAAGTTAAACTACTTCTCTAGCATCCCTTTGGAGTAAATTTATTTTCAAAACATTATTTAAGAAGAAGTTTTTAAAAACATAATATAACAAGCTGAGAAATTCTTCTGTTTTCCAGATTAATCATAGAATGACATGCTGTGATTACTTTAATATTCTGGTTAATTTAGAGTTACCCAAAATACCCTTCATTGATATTTTATAAAAATAAGGCCTGAAATTATTTAATCTTTACTATGTAATTTCAGAGAGGCTTCAGACACATTTAGATTATTTAGTTTGAGCACCACAGTCAGGCAACTGTGAAAAAAGTGTGTATTTGTTTGTTCGTTTGTTTAGGTCAGGGCCAGCAAATGTTTTCTACGAAGGACCAGGTAATAAATATTTTAGACTTTGTAGGTCACGTGTTCTCCACCTTTACTCAAAAGGGTGGCAGGCCGGGCACAGTTGCTCATACCTGTAATCCCAGCACTTTGGGAAGCCAAGGTGGGCGGATCACTTGAGGGCAGGAGTCCGAGACCAGCCTGACCAACATGGTGAAACCCCATCTCTACTAAAAATACAAAAAAATTAGCCAGGCATGGTGGCACATGCCTGTCGTCCCAGCTACTCGGGAGGCTGAGGCAGGAGAATTGCTTGAACCTGGGAGACAGAGGTTGCAGTGAGCCGAGATTGCGCCACTGCACTCCAGCCTGGGAGACAGAGTGAGACTCCATCTCAGAAAAAAAAAAAAAAAAAAAAAAAAAAAGAGGTGGCAAAGCAGCCACAGACAATAAACAAATGAACTGTGTGCAGCTGTGTCCTAATAAAATTTTGTTTATAGATACAGGAAACAGGTACTTTTGGCCTGGGCCATAGTTTGCAGACCTCTTATTTAGATTCTGCATACACAGAATTTATGGTTGTTATCTTGTGGTCATAATCAAATGTTGCTTAGGTGTTTGCAGTATACTCTTATAGCATGGTTTAAGAAAGAGAGTCTTGAGGAAGAAATCACACACTTAAGGGGTTCTGGATCTATATGTGGACTATAGTCCAATAACTTCATCCCTCTAAGCCTTTATTTTTCAAACCATAAATAGGGCCATTGAAAACTGTTCTACCAATCTTAGAGTTATTTGGTGAATCAAATAAAGAAATGTATGAGAAAAGGAATTGAATACATAGTTATTTTCCACCATAAAGTACAATTGATTTAATTTTATGGCACAGCAATTGTCAAAATATTTGAGGAAAAGAGAAAAACCATCTGAAAAAAATAATATGAGTTAAGAACCCTGTAAGAAACAGATGAACAACACACATATTAAGATCTTTTTTTTTTTTTTTTTTTTTTTTTTTGAAACGGAGTCTTGCTCTGTCACCAGGCTGGAGTACAGTGGTGCAATCTTGGCTCACTGCAACCTCCGCCGCCCAGGTTCAAGTGATTTTCCTGCCTCAGCCTCCCAAGTAGCTGGGACTACAGGCACCCACCACCATGCCTGGCTGATTTTTGTATTTTTAGTGGAGACGAGGTTTCACCATGTTGGCCAGGATGTTCTCGATCTCCTGACTTCGCAATCTGCCCACCTCTTCCTCCCAAAGTACTGGGATTACAGGCGTGAGCCACTGCACCCAGCCTTAAGGTCATTTTTGTAGGGTTTTACACAAGGACTATTTAGAAAGATGTGGACAAAATATGAGGAAGTTACAAGGGTAGTGCAGTAATGTGGGAGAAGCAGCCTCAGAACTTATTGGCCTGAGACCCAGAAGGAGGAAGGAATGTAGGAAGCTGCCACAAGAACAGCTGTGCCTTTCAGTCCAGGGACACAACTAAAGTGACCCTGGGACACAAATATCCTGCCCACATCCTCCTTCCCTCTTCTCTCCTGGTTGAGGCCTCCAACTGGTTGAACCCAACCAGAATCTGTTCCAAGCAGGTGAATGTCCCTGGGCAGAGAACAAGGTGAACAGTAGTTGAGAGGGGGCATGAAGGTGAAGACAGAAGCAATTCAAAGTGACATGACACCTATATCTTCTCAGCTAGCCTACACATGGCTTATCGGTGATATTTTGCATGTTGCGTTTTTCTCCTTTTTCTTTGTTGGCATGTTTATTTGTTGTATAGCATCGTTGTAACTAAAGCCCATTGGTAAACTTACAGATTAAAGCAAAGTCCAGAATACTTTGGAACTAAATAAAAATAGCCTATAGAGAAATTAAAACTTGGCTGAAAATAAAAATGGGATAAAATGCTGCCTGCTACTCATTCTTTACCTTCTCATTGAATTGGTGTTTTCTGTTACTATATACTAATATATTTATGCTGAAGTGAAAGGGGAACTCTGATAAAAGTTGTGCTAGGCTATTATAAATACTTAGCCCAGTGTGTAAAAAAAATTCCAACAAAACAAAACAAAAACTCTTATCAAAACAGAGCAAAAGCTCTCTTAGTTACTAGCAAAAAATTTATCTGTTGAAAATTTGACCAGTGTGCATGTTTAGACTTATTTTTATCAAGTCTGTTAAACTAACCCAAACTCAAGTAACTAGCATTTTCAAGTTGCTTTAAAGAACATACTCAAATTTTCAGAGAAAGAAGCTAATTTTTGAAAAGTCTACATTAAAAATGGATTTTGGAAAGCCTGACAACTTCCGTGATATGGTTTAGGATGAGCTCTTGCTTGTTTCTAAGTCTATGCCAGAGTCCAGCATTGGGTTGGAGAAAGGATCTGTCACTTTGGAGGACCCTGCAAACCCAGAGATATTATCAAGCCTTGATTGAAGATGAGAATCATGACTGTGGGCATTGTGAAAACCTGATTAACTAGAACACAGTTCATCTTGATTGACTGTATGTAACCAAAGCAGGAAAGTGGTCTATTATATTCCAACAATAAAGGAGAAAACAAGAGTACTTCCTGGTCAACTCTCAATTTGCAGAATATTTGAATAACTCAGATCCTACCGTTCCTGAGCATTTTGATTAAAGACAGCTCCTTGCACATGTCTTCTCATTCTTTTCAGCATTTCAGAGGCAGCTCTGATATTTCCAATTCCTGATCATTCTAATGAAAGTAAGGTTGTTATAGGCATATAGGTATAGGTACATTGTATAGGTATACCCTATACATCTTATTTTAATTTGCAAATATTCTTAGTTATTTGTTTACTTGATTTTGTGGTTTGTTTGCCCCATTTGATCATAAATTTGTGACTTGTTCTCCATTATATTTCTTATGCTTAGCACAGTGCGTGACACAGAGTGGATGCTCAATATAATATCCTTTGAATGAATGAAACAATGAATATCTAACCCATAGGTAAAGGGACAATAAACCTGGCAGGTTGGTGATACACACGAAGGTAGAGTAATTGTTAGGCTTGCCTGAATGTCTGTCTTAACATAGTCTTGAAAGAAACTGGGCTTTCTTTATTACTGACGTGCTTTCTTCATTATCACAGACAATGGAGGCTGCTGTGAAACGTGGCTTGTGAAAAGAATACATATGTCAAGTTCTAAAATATGCAGTGCTACAAATCATGAGGATTGACGTGTAGACAGAATCTATGTAAATGAATCACTGATCAAAGATAGACTTGTTAGGAAAGCAGACTTTCCACGACACTAGTCTATACATTTCTGAGGTTTTCACTGAATTATTCATTTATAGAAAGTGTTCGTGGGTCTTGGCATTTACTTTTAAGAAAAGTATATAAGAAAGAGATAGTCTTTGGTGATACCTTTTCAAACACACTCTTTTCTTAAGGGTGGGATTTACGACATTTTGGGATAAGACAATTTGACATACATTATTTAAGGAAATGGGTTATTGAATCAAATAGCTGGGTTTCAACTTCAGGTGCTTACTTATTATATAACCTCACAAAGCCTCAGATTTCTCAATAGTAAAATTGGGAGGATGATATAACAATAGCATGTATCTGATGTGTGTGTGTGTGTGTGTGTGTGTGTGTGTGTTTGTGCACGCATCACAGAGAAAGCACTGAGATAATCTATGTAAAAGTACTTAGCACATTATTTGGCACATTATTTATTCTCAATTAATGCACTTTTATTTAGATTTAATGACATGAAATTGTTTCCTAAGTTTGCTAAAACAAATCTCTTTGTACGAACATATTTCCCTTAGGTTTATATCTTATTTATTTTTGGTCCTTCCCTAATTTACCCCAAAGTGCAACCACTACCTTCACTCTTTTGGAGACAGAAAGCCACTGTCTCAGAAAATTGAAGACAAAGCACCTCATGTGTGTGCTGGTGGTGGAGTGTAGGTAAGTGATTGATTTAAGGAATGACCCCGTCTGATAAAATCATTGTAGTCTTTCAGATTTGTTGTCATCTTAGGAAACACGGAATCTGGCACCAGCAGCGGTTGTATGTGTAATAGATTGATAGCAGTATTGGCTATAATACTTCAGCCAGCCCTGAAACCATTCTTTTTGCCATGCGACTTTGCAGAGCCTCTTATGCAATCGGCAGATTCTCTTATGTTAGACAAGCATCTTGTTTTGAACAAAAGAATGTTACCAGACATGACTCTTTAGAAACCTACTAAGAAAGCTCTTACACATTTCTGCTTCCCTTCTTGCTCCTCTGCCCTCCCATGAGAACATGCACAGAGTTGAGATTTGGGAAGCAGAGATGAGTCTTCCTGGTTGCCCCAGCCTAAGCCAGCCTAGATCAGCCAATTTATGGTCACTGGCCCCCCAGACTTGGTGAACCCAGCTGAGTCCAGGAGGATGTGCAACCTCATCCAGTCCAAATTGCTCGCCTGAAGACTCCTGTGCCAAATAAACACTTGCTGTTTTAAGCCACTGAGTGTTGGGATAGTTGGTTACTTGGCATTATTGTGACAATGTATAACTGATACTGGACATGAGCTGAATAGTTTCATGCATGGAATTCTCTGTGGAATCTCTCTAATGTATAACTAATCATACCATGTTCATATTTAAATGATCCTACTTTAGTTAGGCTCTATTTCATCAACCTCATTTTTTCTCCCCCTAGAGCCCCAAAACTGTGCTTTTCTTGAAATTGTACTTGTATTTCTGAGCACTGCATATTATCTCAGTCTCGGGCCTTGGTTGAGCTAGTTGGTCAGACTTTTTCCACTCCCAGCAAAGTAGGTTTCTATTAGTCCTTTGGTTCTTATTTTAGGAATCATCTCCTTTGGAAAATCTACTTAACCTTGCTAACAAAAGGTTGGATGACTCTCCTTTGGGTGCCCATAACATTCTGGTACTTAAGATGTTGGCATTATGTCACTTTCCAAGTACTTATTATATATTGGCGTTATCACCTCTTTTGGGGCTTTTCTCACTGGACTCCATGTTCTTGGAGGGCCAAGAATATGTGTTTTGAGTTTTGTGAAGCAACGCATCTCTAGCATAAAACTCTGTGTCTGGCACACAGTGTGTGCTCAACTAATAGATGTAAAAGAAATGAATGTAGGTGTTGAATTCATGGGCAAATGGGGAAAGGATGATAATCGTGAGGGTCCCCTGTCCCAGGATGAAGATAAGTGAAATAAATGGAAAGAAGAATATGAGGTCCATCCGTAACTTGGGAATGCTGAAACTACTTAGAATGGTTTCTACACTATAGACCTTTTGTATAAACTTCAAGGAAATATCAATACCAATCCAACTGCTGAAATAAAATTAGAATTGTTGGTTTATAAGTAAGTCACTCTTTCTAAAGAGGGTGATCCAAATAGCATCTGCCAAATAGGCATGTGGACTGGACTTCAATTTCTTCCCTAAGTAAGTTAAATAAAAATTGTAAAAAGACGCTGTTTAGAATTTCTTTTACAAAGAGCCGCTTACAATTTTGGGGTATTATTTTAGGCATTGAATATGCACATTTAAAAACAAACAAAATGAAGGGCACAATCTTTTGGCAGTAAAGATAGGTTCCTATGTTACCAGGAGAATTCATGAGCTAGGGATGTAGAAATTTATAATCTCATGGATACAGGATTCTAGACAAGGAGTAAACCTTTTGGTTTAGCTAACCCAGTGTGTGCTGCAAATGAGTGGAACACAGGTTTGACATCTTAGGTCCACTCTTTCTTCCACTCCAGCTCCTTCAGGGTTTTCCTTTGTCTTCCCACTCTTCTGTTTTCTAGAGTATTTAGACCATCAAAATTTAAATTTTAACCCACGGCTTTAGTTTACCTTTCTTCACTTTATAAGTAAAGACAAAAATTCCCCAAAGTCATGATTGCCTGAGTTAACCCAAATGGTAATGCAGAAGGTAAAATCTACTTCTGGAAACTTGTACACCTGGTGATTTTTTCACTGTGATGCCTTCTCTTTGACCCTTTTCCTCACACATTCCATTGGGTTGTACAGAATCTGCATGGCTGGAGCGAATACAAATTGAAGGGGAAGTTAAATCCATCTAAACTTTAAAGTGTAGAGATTTAACATCCTTATGTCCTTTGGAACATTATGGTGCATTCGTGGTTCATACAGTCAGCAAACTAAAGGTCGGACTTCAGTTGGTATTCAGCATAGTGTGTCATAACACTGACAGGCTATATTTATACAGTGGTGCTGAAAGATTAAAATAAATATATATCAATGTTGATCCTAACAAATGTATACATTGCAGCTGATAGACTTAATATCAGTGTTTGAGTTTGTAATTGTTTACTCATATGTTGCCAATGGCAGTTTTTCCAAAATATAATAATTTGGCACTTCATTCTGTAGCTTTTTTTAGAGAACTGAAAAATAACATATTTAATATTGGTAGGCCTTGATTTCTAGACTACATTTGTGAGGGGAAAATAGAGACCTGGCTTTTGATCAGTTCTCCAACCAGTTTTATGAGAATTCCATCTCTACCAGTCTTTCTGGCTGCAATTTTTGCTCCTCCAAGTGCTAAGAAAAAAATTCTTTGTACTCTTTGATTTCTCACAAGAGAAAATGGCATGGACCTAGGGTCTTTGGGTGTTTAGAACAATTTGTTACTCCTACCTCAGCTCTGTGCCCACATTTCTTTTGTCCCTTGAGCACTGGGGACTCCAATCTCCTTCCAACAAGATTCAATTCATAATTTTCTTTTCTTTTCTTTTCCTTTTCCTTTTTTTTTTTTTTTTTTTTTTGAGACAGAGAGTCTTGCTCTCTGTTACCCAGGCTGGAGTGCAGTGACGTGATCTCAGCTCACTGAAACCTCTGCCTCCTGGGTTCAAGCAATTCTCCTGCCTCAGCCTCCCAAGTAGCTGGAATTACAGGCGCCCACCACCACGCCTGGCTAATTTTTGTATTTTTAGTAGAGATGGGGTTTCACCATGTTGGCCAGGCTGGTCTTGAACTCCTGACCTCAGATGATCCACTGCCTCATCCTCCCGAAGTGTTGGGATTACAAGTGTGAGCCACCACGCCCGGCCTCATAATTTTCTTTGTATTCACATCTCGAAGGGTAATGAAATGGTTCCTATACTTCTGTTAAAAAGAACTTCTGCCATGAGAAATAATTCTCTCTCTCAGAATGGTGATTCTTTTGGTTCAGCTCCTATGATCTTGTTAGTCCTAAAATGATTGCCTTGCTATATCCGGTTTGGGACTCTTTCAGATGAGGTCGTTAACAAAAGAGCACATCTGGTAGCTATTCAGGGCAGCTCTACTGGATACTGCTACCCATGACACATGTCTGGTGTCTCACAGCTGTGCACACGTCCTTCCTATCCTCTCTGCATCCTTGCCTCTCCAGGGAACCCTCCTGAGGAGCTGAAAGACAACCTTTGGCTTATCTTGTTTGCATTGAATCTTTAATGGTCAGGGAACGTTCCTCCTTCCAAGCAGCTGAGTATATTTCATGCAAATTGCACTTCTGGTACCTTTCACTGACCATCAAGAGCTACTGAGATCTTGATGTTACGGATAATGATAAAGGATAATGTTACGGATAATGATTAAGACAATACTTAAATTAGATATACATATATGATTGTATGGGAGGGCTCAGTAGGCCAACATAAGGACAGTAACCATTCAGTAGATTCCCCATCTTTAGGTTTATCAAGAGATTTGAAGTTGCTATCTGGGGGACTTACTCATGTTGTCTTTGACAATCTCTTTCTAGACTGTTTCTACAGTCTAACGTCCTACAATTTTCTTCCCTTTTAATTTAATGACTATACTTTATTACTCCCTATATTCAATTGTAGTAGGCTTTTTTTTTTTTTTTTTTTTTGCCTTTACTCATGCTGCTTCCACCCTGGGATTCCTGTCCTGTCTATGATGGGTGTAATTTTGTGCTGACATGTTGGGCAAAAGAAAATCACTGTCAGCCACCTGACTTTCACCTGCTAAACACACAACCACAGGCACGAAGAAACCTGTGAAAGCACTTTCATCAGCAAAAGTGTGTCTCCCCCAGCTACTTGGTAACTTCTTGAGTCCTCTGTGCCCTCTGTCAATTGCTCCAGGAGACTCAGGGCAAGGTAGATAAAAGTCATTAATTAGGAAAAGTAAAGGGAAAATCATCCACAATGAGCATCTAGTGAATTGTTTTCACTACAATCTAAACTGCAGAGATCAGAGTACAGGACAGTGATACGCCATTGTGGAATCCAAGTGGGCTTAGATGTGTTAGATGTTAGATTGTGAAAAAATATTTGCTTATCATCAATGTCAGAATAAAGAGGTATAAATATTTATTTGAAGTTTAAAATCCAAATTTCAGTTATTTATCCTACTTGAGTCTCAGTTATCCTAATCTAGAAAATGGGATAATAACAACTATACTCTAGAGTTATTGTAATAATTAAAGAATATATGAAATGCTTGGCATCGCAGTTGAAGTATCATGCATTCTCAGCACATGTCAGTTCTCCTAACAACAATATAATATTTATTCAGAACTTATTAGTGCCGTTGCTATTTTAAGGAATTCATATGGATTAGCTCATTTTGTCCTCTTAACAAACTCTACCAGACCCTCTAAATGTTAAATATAACACAAAAAGTTTAGTTAAAGCTTTACCAGATTATTGCTAATATAGTATATATAAAGCCATCCTTTTATAATTTAGTATTCAGAGATTAGTTCATAGGGTCAAAAATTCTATGAATGAGGCTAGTATATATTATATCCATTATTGGAAATATGATAGCATAATGATTTGTTCACAATTGCTTTACAGTGCTAAAATCTCTTACATATGTGTCTTATTTGATCTTTAGAATAGTCCTATCAAATAAAGTAGTTATTATTATGTTATTATTACGTTTCTTTTTTTTTTTTTTTTTGAGATGGACTCTGTCACCCAGGCTGGAGTTTAATGGCGCAACCTCTGCTCACTGCAACCTTCACCTCCCAAGTTCAAGCACTTCTCCTGCCTCAGCCTTGAGTAGCTGGGATCACAGGCACCTGCTACCACACCTGGCTAATTTTTGTATTTTTAGCAGAGACAGGGTTTCACCATGTTCGTTAGGCTGGTCTCGGACTCCTGACTTCAGGTGATCTGCCTGCCTCAGCCTCCCAAAGTGTTGGGATTACAGGTGTGAGCCACTGCATCCGGCCTTTCTTTATATTTAAAGCAACTGAAACTGAGACATCTTAAGCAACGTACATTGGTGCCTACCAAACATGAAGAGCCGGGTCTCTGAATTCTCATTTAATGTCCTAAGTCTTGTATGAGTCTAAATCATATAGCACCTCACACCACTCATTCAATAACTAGTTTATTATGCATTATTTAAGTATATATCATTCCCCAAGCTGTATAGTGAGCACATCTAGGGTACTCTAGGGTATCTTATGAACATTGAGATTTACAATTGGATGGGACGTCACATCCAGTTAACAACTTCAGAAACTGCTCCTCTCTGCTCCCAAGATCCACATTCCCCTCCAGGACACACAATTAGACCACTTTTCTCAAGTTAGGTGTGCCCTGGGCATAAGTTCTAGCCAATGGGATGTGAGCAGAATTGTCTTGTGCCATGTAAAATTCTTTCTACTCCTCCACTAACTGGGAGAAGAGAAAAGGGGATGTGTTGAAATTAGAAATATTTCATATATGTACATAAACACACATTCTTATGGATCTTGACTAGTAATCTTATTTGTATACATATGTGTGTGTATATGTGTGTGGAGTGTGTGTGTGTGTATCCTTCCTTAGAATATGTACAATAGATGAGGCTACAAGGCACTTACAAGGATGAAAGAGACTTTGGAACTTGTTTCCCCGGCAATCTTTCTTGTTACACGTAAAGCAAGTTAAGTGAATTAAGAGACTTGCCCCTGGGCACCTAGACGGGGACTATCTGATGTGAGATTAAAGCTCAGGTTTCTTTGCTCTCAACCAAAAAATATCACAAAATGTCCAGTGAAACACTGTTTCTGCTGGATGATCACAGTTTTTATGAGACAAAGGGTTTCCTGGTCATGTGCATTTGGAAAATTCTGGGTTATCCAAAGCATAATAAGTTCATTTGCTGCAGGATTTCTCAGGACCTTCATTTAATTTGCCAGTGAGTTCTGTGAGTCTCCAAGCGGGCAGCGCCAAGTTTTCAGAATGTTCCCAAGTGATTTGTTACTGGGAAGCAGGGTTCCACATTGCACCAGGTTCAGCTTTTCTCCTCATTTATATACAACCTGTCTGTGTGTTGAGAATAGAACGTGAAATTTCTGTTCACGTCTCTGCCAACAATAACAAATTGACCCTAAGCTAGTTCCTAGTTACTTATTTTGACCTCAACTTTTCCATCTATAAAAGGAAATGTAGGATGGTTTTTTTTTGAGGGTTTGATTATCTGGGTTAAATGCTGCCAATCAGCCATATGTGGAAGGGGACAAGGCCAGGATACCTCAGGGTCAAGTAGTTCTGTCACTAACAAGCTGGATGGCTGTTGGCTCACTGAACCTTTGCAGGCCTCTCAGTTTTATCTGAAAACAGTAAAGTTGGACTAAATGGTCTCAAGCTCTGTGCTCTAGATCACTGTGTTTGATAGGCCAAATATCATTCGATTTTACAGAGACTAGACCCATACTGAGAAGTGCTATAAAAAATAGTGAACTATTCAAATCTGATGAGCTGAACCTCAGAGAAAAGTGAAACTACAAAGAGAAATAATGTTACCTGTGTAATAGGAGAAAAAATGAAGGTGACCCTCTTATTCTAAGATGGAGGGAAGAAGAAAAGAGTGAGGGGAATCAAAGATAGCTGTGATAATATAAGGGGGAAAAGTGGAGAGGAAAGTGTTACAAATGTGTTGGAAATTTCTGAGATTAAGTTCCTCTTTATCTCCTATCAAGTCCCAAATCTCATAACACGAATAAAGAAACTAATTAAATAAGGGTAGTACTTTTACCGAATTGAAAAGAAACTCTAGCACTATTAAAAACTGTATCCTCAATTCAAATGACTTGTCTGGGGAAAACCAGGTTCCAAATATATCAACATCTCATATAAAAGTTAACAAAATGGAAATACTGATGTCATCATTGGTAGTTTACAAAAATGAATATTTTCTGATTATAAAAGTGGCATGTTTGAACATATATTGCAAATACTTCCCCCAGCTTGTCACTTCCTTCTTATCCTTTAGGCTTACAATATAAAACATTTTTTTAAAATATAATCTTTACTGAATCTTCGTTTGTTATTATAAATAGAAATTATTTCCCATTTCAAGACTATAAAAATATAAATTGATATTTCCTTCCATTGATTTTACCTTCATTTTAGTTATATTTCTGGTGCATTTGAAAGGCTGTTTGTGATAAGGAGTGAGGCAGATATCAGATTCATTTTCTCCTCCATATGGTTAGTCAAATGTGTCATTACATTTTATAAGCCATTATTTTCCTCGTTAATTCAAAAAGGCCTTTTAAAATAAACTTACATAGTTAAATTTATCAGTATTTTCCTTTATAGTTTCAATGTTGAAAGAAAACCATTTTTTCTACTAATGTGAATGTGTAGTTTATTTTGTTTTTCATCAAGAATTATTTGTGATGAAAGGCATGAAAATGGAATTATCTTTCCTAGCCAATATTTACCCAGGTATTTTCAGCACCGTTTATCTACTTTTCCGTCACTGATTTCAAATGTCAACATTCTTGTATGATAGAGATAGAGTGTGCTTCTGTTCTTTCTGCTTTGTCTGTTTCTGTGCCATTACTATACCTTTAAGATTGCTGTGCATTTATAATATACTTTAATGTCTGATCGTATATTCATAAATAGCTGGTAAAGTCCCTGTCATTATATTCCTTTTCTCTTAATGCTCTTGGCTATTTTTGTATTTAGTCTTCAGATAAAATTTAGAATAATTGATCAATCTAAGTATGTATAATTATACAGCCAGGATTAACATGTGTTATTTGGATATAGAGGCTTTAATGTTCTGTAGAGCTTTTTGAGATATCATAGGGAAAGTTCTTATGGAAAATATGAACTTTTAAAAGGTAAGTTCCATTGCTTTAGATCAATATCCAACCTGAATAAGAGTGAAAGACATTTATAACTTTTATTTCTGGTATGATATAGACTTTTTTAAAAAATAAAGCTATATTCTAATTTTAAGTCCTTCTTAAAACGTTTCACTGTCACCACAAAATTATTAATAAATATTCGTAGACTAATAAATAGAAAACCGTCTGTGGAGTTCGTAATGAATGTATGAGTCTTTAAAGACTCATACATAGTCCCTCTTTAAGTCTATCCAAGTCAGCATCCTAGGAGGATAGCACATTAAATTTATCATAATAGTAATACTTGTTTTCAAAGACTTTGTTTCTACAAATCACAGAATAACACAGAATATTATTAACACTCAGTCTGCAAGATAACAACTATCTTTCAACTTCCTCCTCCCTTGCACACAAAGCACCAGTTAAGAGCTAGTCCTATAGTTCTCTTCCAGATCAGTAGCTCTCTTTGATGACAGTTTATGCAGAAAAGAAAGGAATGAGTGGGAGGTTTTGTGTAACCCAAATAAAATTCAAGATGTCTCATGGTTCCGTATTAGCAGTATGTTTTTCTGAAAGAAACACTGTCTAATAACCAGCATTATTAAACATCAATTTCAACCTTTACATATTTTCTAATATTTTAAAATGGATTCAAGAAATAATCTTAGACATAACCCTTTAAATTTCCTTTTCGTCTGTTCATCTATTCTGTAAAGCACAGAGACTTGTCCAGGGTCTCTTATTATTCATACTCTTCGTTCTCCATCAACATTTTTTTTCTCTAATACTGTTGCATCCATAATGTCTCTCTCTTCTTTTCTTACTTTTTCATTTTTATTCTTCATTTCTAGTCCTTTCTATACTCCCAAGTGTGCATCACATGATTTTATAGGCCAATCACATATAACTCTTCTTTAGAGAATAAAGATCAGGGATTGGAGGAAGAAGTTTAGTGGGAAACTCCAAGATTTTCTTTGACAGGTGGGATGAACAGGGTAGAGATAGTTTAAGGCTGATAGTACTTCCATATTAAATACTTTTTTTCCTGTTACCTGTGTACAGATTAATAAAATTCTGTCTAGGTCATATCAAGTTGTGGAATTCGGATTGGCATCTGTCAAAGGAGGAAGGCATTAGTAATTATTCTCATCTTTTACTTAAGGAAAGAATTGCAGTTTTCTGCAGTATACTTTACAAATGAAGTAGGCAAAAAAATAGGAAGCATTGTTAATAGTTATATTTTATTAACTACTGACTATAATTCCATGCAGTGGGTCAATTACTTTACATCCTAAAACAACAATGAAACTTTATGAGAGTATTTATTTTTATCCCAATTTTTCTAGGAGGAAACAAATAATCAGAAATGTAATCAACTTTCTTCAAGGCAGATAACTAGCAAATGGTGAATTAGTCTTCCACTGTAGAGTCCTGACTCCATATTTATTATTTTCCAACATACCGCAAATTTGGTAGAATATTATAAATTAGGAAAATAGAAGAGTAAAAGCATCTACAGTGAACTATCCACAAAAAGTTCAGTGGAGAAAAACAGTATATAGTCTCTCTAGTTACAGAGCAAATGTTCACTATTTTTCCAGTGAAATGAATAAATAAATGAAATGACAACTTTTCTTAATCATTAGTACTGTTAGTATGTTTTATTTTACTTCATATTCTCACTGATTTTGAGTTTATTCTATCTTGCTCTATTTCATAAAGTATTGGAAACTCTTTTAAATTATCCTTGCAATGATGAAGGGGTCATAATTACGTGTAGTCTTGACAAATCACGTGAGTCAATAAAAATCAGAATATGTTTAGTGTTGTATTACTTCCAATTTTCATATTCCTTGGGATCCTTATTGAGGATGTATTGTGAATCAAATGAATCAAGAAGAATCCATGTAAGACGCTTCCTTAGAATTTTTGAGAAAGTCTACAGGATGTTAAATTTCCTGTTGGAGTAGAAGCTCATGTTATTCATAATCACATATTTTGATATAATCAGGTCAATATGTAAGTGACTTTGAATTTGATACATTGTGTCCATATTTTCTTTCAAAGGTTCAGCAAATTCTGGTTCCTCCAGAGACAGCTTAGTCAATATCTGTGACTTGCACAAGCCAGAAATGTGACATTTAGGGAACCAAGTGCCATGGAGGAATGGATGCCCATCTCATCTGCACACTGCATAAAGATTAGCAATTATAGTAAGGATGACACTAGCATAAAAATTCCTGCTCCCCATTGTAGCCTGGACTTGCTGTTCCATCAGTTCAATACAAATTATTTCTGAGCAATTCTCCCCTTCAATTACCTGATTAGCAATCCCAATTGCTTTTTTTTTTTTTTGAAGACCTTGATTAAATGATATCCCCTCCTGATTACTTTATCAAGTCTAGCTACCATGTATTATTGACAGCTCTGTGTTAACTAACTGCCTGTTTCTTTGGCAAGCTGCCAGGCAAATGGGAACGCAGCTGTTTCTTGAGATGGGGAGAAGAGAAATGCCAATGGATACAGTCTTTATGGCTTTTGCAAACTGAGAGTCCATTAGCTGAACTGAAATTGTTTCAGTGGTAGTCAGTGTGTTTGACATCACTTTAGATTACCAGAGAGTGATAACTAGATGGTGGAGGTGGTTGATAACCTGATGCAAAACCCCATCACCTTACAGTTTGTAGAAAGCAGGTGTACTGTGGGTTGTTGTGAAGGTTTGCTAAGTGAAGGAAATGAATGCTTCAGCCAATTTTTCAGAATGCTAACTACACAGATTGTCCAAAGCCACAATGGTCATACTCGACTTTTGCTGAACTTCCTTGTTGAAACTGCAATCATGTGTAAAGGCTGCTGAACATGCTGATTTTCACTGAACAGCTCTATATGGCAGGAATGGTAATCTCTTTTCTATCCCTTACTCATAAACTCAGAGAGGCTTTGACACGTGTCCAAAGATGACTTAAACATATTCATAATCATTCTTCTACCATTGTCTTTAAATGTAGATTATTTAATTTTTAGCTTTGTTCTTTCCTTTCAACATATGAAGTCCTATTTAATTTATTGCCTTTTTTTCCCTCTCCGTCAAAGGTCCTTCAATCTGAATCTTATGGCAGATGGGTAGGCAAAATGTTGTGCGAGACGGCTTGAGTTGATGAGTATCACTTAAGCACAACAATGTTTGCCTTAGCCTCACACTTAAATCACAACATTTTTTTCTTTATCTTTTAAAATAAACTTCATTTTAGAATAGCTTTAGACTTATAGAATTGTTGTATAAGTTGTACAGAGAGTTCTAGTACACACCACATCCAGTTTCCCCCACTATAAATACCTCTACAATATTATGGAATATTTGTCAAAATTAATTAAATAATATTGGTACATTACTACTAATTAAAGTCTATAGTTTATGTAGGTTTTCTTAGTTTTTAATGTTCTTTATCTGTCCCAAGATTCCCTCCAACATACCACATTGGATTTAGCCAGCATGTCCCCTTAGGTTCCTTTTGGCTGTGAGAGTTTCTCAGGATTAACTTGTTTTTGATGACCTTGGCAGTTTTAAGGAGTACTGGTGAGGTACTTTGTAGAATGTCCTTACATGTAATTGGCCGGGCGCGGTGGCTCAAGCCTGTAATCCCAGCACTTTGGGAGGCCGAGACGGGCGGATCACGAGGTCAGGAGATCGAGACCATCCTGGCTAACATGGTGAAACCCCGTGTCTACTAAAAATACAAAAAAAAAAACTAGCCG
>NW_016808678.1:1725088-1733024 GCF_001698545.2 Rhinopithecus bieti | reverse complement strand
AAAAAAAAAAAAAAAAAAAAGAGTAATTTTATAATGAGGAAACCCGAAAAACATGACCTGAACCGGAAGGTCAAGGTTAACATCGACAGTGATAAGTCATGTAAATGGTATGTACCCGTTATATGATATCATGAGAATCACACATTACCTTTGTGACTTTTCTCTCCTACACCTGACACCCCAACCTAATGATGAGAAAAATATTCGCAATATCAATTGAAGGTCCCTCTACAAAACATCTGACCGACATGCCTCGAAACAGTCAAGGTCTTCAACAACAACAACAATTAATCAACAATGAATGAATGAATGAATAAATAAAGGAGAATAGGCAAATCTCTGTGCAGAAGTACTTCGTATAATTTATGTAGATATTCTATCTTCACAATGGACTCATGAATATTTATTCTGTACTTTGGATTAGAGGCCAATACTACTTTGCTTATTTGTTGCTCTAGTTGTTTCCATCTGAACTCTTTTCGTTGGCACTTGTATCCCTTTGATGTATCTCCATCATTGTGGGGCCTTTTATTTAGTTTTTTTCAGCTGGGGAGTACTTTATCAACTCCAATAATTCGAATCGTGAAAAAAAAATGCACATAATACAAAATTTTACCATCTCAGCTCTCTTTTTTTTTTTTTTTTTTTTTGAGATGGAGTCTCACTCTGTCACCCAGGTTGGAGTGCAGTGGCATGATCTCGGCTCACTGCAACCTCCGCCGCCGAGGTTCAAGCAATTCTTCTGCCACAGCCTTCTGAGTAGCTGGGACTACAGGCATGCACCACCATGCACAGCTAATTTTTGTATTTTTAGTAGAGATAGGGTTTCACCATATTGGCCAGGCTGGTCTCGAACTGACCTCATACTCCACCTGCCTTGGCCTCCCAAAGTGCTGGGATTACAGGCATGAGCCACCGCGCCTGGCCTCAACTCTCTCTTTAAGTCTACAGTTCAGCAGTATTAAATGTATTCGCATTGTTGTGCAACCAAACTCCAAAAGCTTTTCATTTTGCAAAATTGAAGTTCTATACCCATTGAGCAGCAACACTGTTTTTTCTATGTCTCTAACCCCTGGCAACCACCATTCCACTTTGTGTTTCTATGAGTTTGACTACTCTAAATATAGTATATAAGTGGAATCATACAGTATTTGTCTTTTTGAGACTGTCTTCTTTCACTTGGCAAATTGCTCTCAGAGTTCATTTATGTTGTAGCATTTGTCAAAATGTTCTTCCTTTTTATGTCTTAAAAATATTTAATTGTACAGTATGTAGAAACCATATTGTCTTTATTCATTCATCCATTGATGGAACTTGGGTTGCCTCTACCCTTTGGATATTGTGAATAATTCAGCTATGAATATGAGTGTACAAATTTCTCTTTAAGACCTTGCTTTCAATTTTTTGACATATACCCAGAAGGGAATTGCTGAATCCTATGGTCATTCTATTTTTAATTTTTTTTGTGGAACCACCGTACTGCTTTCCATAGCAACTGTACTTTTTAAATTCCCACCAATAGTACACAAAAGTTTTAACTTCTCCACATCCTTACCAATACTTATTATTTTCTGTTATTTTGTTGTGATGGTGGTTTGTTTGTTTTTGGCAGTAGTCATAATAATGGGTGTGAAGTCATATCTCATTGTGATTTTGATTTGTATTTCCATAATGACTTATGATGATGAGCATCTTTTCATATACTTATTGGACATTTGTTTATCTTCTTTGGAGAAATCTCTATTCAAGACGCTTACCCATTTTTAAATCGTATTTTTGTTGTTGTTGAGTTGTAGGAGTTCTTTGTTAATTTTGGATATTAATCACATATCAGGTATATGATTTACAAATATTTACCCCTCCATAGGTTGCTTTTTCACTCTGTTGATTGTGTATTTTGATATACAGTAGTTTTCACATTTTAATGTTGTCCAATTTATTGATTTTTACTTTTGTTGCCCATGCTTTGATGTCATATACAAGAAATTATCATCAAATCCAGTGTTTTGGAGATTTCCTTCTGTGCTTTTTTCTAAGAGTTTTATAGTTTTAGCTCTTACATTTAACTCTTTGATCCCTTTAGGATTAATTTTTGTATATACTGTAAGTTAAGAACCCAATTTCATTCGTTTGCATGTGGATATACAGTTTTCCCAACACTATTATTTTTGAAAAGTATATTCTCTTCCTACTTAGTGGTCTTGGCACCCTTGTCAAAAATTATTTGACTGTATACATAACAGTTTATTTTTAGGCTCTCTATTCTATTGCATTGGTCTATATGTCCACCTTTATGCCAGCACCACACTGTTTTGATAATTACAACTTTGTAGTAAGTTATAAAATCAGCAAGTGTGAGGCCATCAACTTTGTTCTTCTTCAAGATTGTTTTGGATATTTGAGGTTCCTTGAGATTCCATATGAATTTTGTGATGAAGTTTTCAATTTTTGCAAAAAAATTCATTAGGATTTTAATAGGTATTAATTAAATCTGTAGATGGCTTTGGGTAGTATTCACATCTTAGCAATATTAAATCTTCCAGTCTACGAACATTGTACATATGTTCCATTATTTGTACATTCCTTAATTTTCTTCAGAAATGTTTTGTAGTTTTCAGTGTACAATTTTTTATCTCTTTAATTAAATTTATTCCTGAGTACCTTATTCATTTTGATGCTATTTTAAGTGGAATGGTTTTCTTAATTTTCTTTTCAGATTAGTCATTGTTAGTGTACAGAAACACACCAATGTCCAATAACTTTTTTTTGAAGACACAGTCTTGCTGTATGCCCCAGGCTGAAATGCAGTGGTGCCATCTCAGCTCACTGCAACCTCTGCCTCCTGGGTTCAAGTGATTCTCATGCCTCAGCCTCCTGAGTAGCTGGGATTACAGGCACCTGCAACCACACCCAGCTAATTTTTGTATTTTTAGTAGAGATGGGGTTTCACCATGTTGGCCAGGCTGGTCTCGAACTCTTGACCTCAGTTGATCCACCTGCCTTGGCCTCCCAAAGTGCTGGGATTACAGGCGTTTAATAACTTTTAATTCTGATTTAACTGATAGCTTTAGAGAATATATATATATATATATACAATTTTAGATTCCATTGCAGGACCAAGTAGTTTTTCTGAAGAGGAACCCCCACCTTCAGCATTTTGAGTTTAGTTCTTTTCACTTACATATGTGACTCAGCATCTAATTTATTAAGGTCAGCTTTTGACTGAAAGACTTTCCTTTTTACTATTTTGCTTTTTTTTACTTCCAGGGAGTTGTCATGCTTGTTCTTGGTTATGGGAAAGAGAGAGACCAAGTTAGTCTCGTCTTGTGGGGCAAATTCCCTGAGATAGTGACAGCATTATTGCTACTGATAGAAAACTTTACATCACATGAGATAATTAGAATTTACTTATTTGATAGGAGTATGGTTTTGAGGTTAGAAAAATCTGGTTTTGCCTCTAGCGCCAAGATTTACTAGCTGTGAAAGCTTGGTGATTTACTATCACGAAATCTCAATATTCTTCTTTGAAATAAATGATGAAAATACTATTAGTTAAAGTTCTTGTATGAACAAATCAGAGAACAGATGTGAACTGTTTAGCATAATACCGACCATGTAGAAGACCCAACATATTGTATAAATCACTATCATGTTTATTATTTGATTAATAGCCAGGTAACACATCTGGGTAATGCTTAATACTGAAGTTCTTCAACTTTACTATTATTGAATGCAAGATAAAAAAAATACTAATCTTCTCTGAAAAATACAGCAGCACCAATGACTTTATTTTGGGAGTGGGAGAAGGGATTTGCACCAGAAGGCGTGACCATGAAGGAATACATCCTTACTTATCCTTGTATTTAAAATTTGGTTGAGAAAGATCAATCTGTGGCACAGGGGCTTGGCAACGATAACATATGTGTATCAGGGGACAGAAAGTAATGTGTGGAGTAGAATTCATAATCTACGATGATTAGAAATTCAGATACAAAATTTCACAAACTGGCTCCATTCCAACTCTCCTGAATGTGTGCCTGAATCCAAATAGCATCCTTAAAGAGAAAAGAACAGCAAAACTGTGAAATGTGCAGTTAATGAACTTCCCAAATACAGGGACTCAAAAAAAAAAAAAAAAAATATAAAAAGTGTGGAAAAAAAACCTCCCAAAAAAAGGGGCAAAAAAAAAAAAAAAACAAAAAAAAAAAATCAGCTCTAAATGAAATAGATAAATGTGTGCTAAATGAAATTCTGTCTTCCAATACTCTGCAAGCCACTTGTCCAGAAGTCCTCCTACACCAATATGCTTGGGATTTTCTTAGCAAATGTGTATCACTTCAGATGAAAATAGTTAAAACTGAAATAAGTGGGTAAAAAAGAGAAGAGAACAGATGGTATGTAAGTATAATGATGATCCAATTGCACCATATTATAAATGAGCTATCACAAAATCTCAGGGGAGCTTCTGGCCAAACATTTGAACATAGTGGAGAAAAACCTTACTCTTATCTCCCCCACCCTTTTCTTTCACATTTTAAGAAAATTGCAAACAAATCAAGCAAATTACCAGAAAGTGTAACACAGAACACCTACTCACACAACAAGTATCCTTCTTATCACCCTCTGCTGGAAATTGAAAAACGCCAGGCACTTGGTCAGAATGAGAAGTCTAAATACTATTTCCATGGAATTTATAGAATAAGGGGCGATCACTGAAAGGGCCTTCAGAACAGCAAGAGAACACAGCACTTCCTCTTCCCTGATCTTTTAGGGAAGCCATGCATTTCATTTCTCTCTGCTGCTGTGTGGCTTTCTGGCATCTTTTCTAATTTCCTCAAATTGTTGGTGGGAATTGCTTGAAACTACTTTCTTATCTCTTTCAGATGTTCTTATGGAAACTGAAATGAATGTGTCATCTGTAATCATTTAACAGTTTTTAAAAGTACTTCTGTTAGACTCTCACAACATAATTTTGCATTCAGTTCAATCCCTTTCAACTAAGTTGAGCCAGTAGCAGAGATATTTGCAAGGGGCCAAAGATAATTTTATTAGCCTTAATCAAACTAATTTCAATTCTTCTCAGCAAATATTTCCAGTATGTCTACTGTCAGCTTAGAACTGAGTGAGGTAGAAGGTCTCTATGTTCTTGGGGAGTACTGAAATTTCCATGCATAAAGAAATCTGTTCAGCCTGAATAGTTCACATTAATGAAATGTTAAAAAAGACATTAGTGACTATTCACAGCTAAATCCTTAATTTTAACAACTGACAAAATCCAAATGCCTATCATGTTAAATGATGAATTTTAAAGATTACTGTGAAATAGAGTTTCTCAATCTCAGCCCTATCGACCTTGTGGTTCAGAGGTTGAAGGAAGTTATCGCGTACTTTGAAGGATGTTTATTACTATCCTTGGCCTATACCCACTAGACACCAGTAGTGCTCCTTATCCCTGAATTGTGATGGCCAAAACTGTCTCTAGACTTGGCAAAATCACCCCAACTGAGATGCTGCGAGATTTTTGTTTCCAGTGAGAAAAGGAATAGTACACATATTAGGCGATTAAATTATTAACAGGGCAAAGCCAAAGATGACTGTTAACTAGAAATGGCCTTTTGAATGGCAGTAATTGGAAAAAGCATGGTACTCATGCCTGTTGACATTTTTTAAATTTGTTGTATGATGTCTCACCTCATTCCTGATTTTCTGCCTATGCTATTTTTTCCAGCAATTCTAAATGGAGAACCTAACTCAAGTACATTAGAGGTAGTACCTATGCTATCTCTTCTATGATTGGAAGTTATAATGTCAAATATCTGATATTAAACAAAGAGATATTTCGTGGAGTCTAGAGTTAGCTCTAAGAAAATTGTAATCACTGATATTACTGACTTTCCATCACCATGATTACATATCATCTACCCACTGAGCATTTGTGGATAATTTACTGTGCAAAAAACTGTCCTTTCCATCTCTTGTGAGTTGAGAGCAGAATCTCTCGCCCTTGTTAAAGATGGAAACGACAAGATACTCAATTCCTCGTTTTCCTTGAAACTAGGGCATATGAGAATTCTGACTCCCCGAAAAGAAGACTGCAAGAGTCGGAGGATATGAAGCTTCTGGAAAAGGTTTGGTGTCATGGTGAGAAGGAACTCTTAGGAATAACTCTCTTATTAATCTGTTCTCGTATTACTAATAAAGACATACCGGAGCCTGGGTAATTTATAAAGGAAAGAGGTTTAATGGATTCGCAGTTCCACATGGCTGCGGAGGCCTCACAATCATGGTGGAATACGAAGGAAGAACAAAGGGACATCTTACATGGTGGCAGGCAAGAGAGCTTGTGTAGAGGAATTCCCATTCAGAAAACCATTAGATCTCATGAGACTTATTCCCTACCATGAGAACAGTATGGGTGAACCATCCCCATGATTCAATTATCTTTACCCGACCCCACCATTGACACGTGGGGATTATTACAACTCAAGGTGAGATTTGGGTGGAGATACAGCCAAACCGTATCCCTCTCTTTCTTCTCTGTGGCTATGGTCATATGAGCATATAGCAGCAGGAGCTGTAGCAGGCATCTAAGAGTGATAAGGAGACAGCCAGAGGATGGCAGCCACACTGAACAGTAGAAGAGAAAAATGAACATCCCCGTGTCTATGGTAACATGCCTGTGTGACTGCATTCTTCAATCTTATGCTCCCTGACTTCATACATCTTGTTAGGGAAGATTAACTACCCTTATTAAAAAAGCTTCTGTTAGCAAGGTTTTCTGTGAATTGTAGCTTTACAAATTCCTAGATAGTATTTTCTACTATTTGCAAGACACAATGCTATTTGGTGTGTGGAATTTAAAGACCAATGAAACAAGCAAAAAGAATGATGAATTCTGTCTTTAAGAAATGCATTTTAACATCATTGTGGACACTCTGTTTCCAGAATTGATATTATGGCTTCAAAATCATCTTCAGCCTGCAGTGGCCACAGATAGCATATAGCATTTTGTCAACTTCTTTTCCATGTCAGTAACAGGTTGAATTGTGTCCCTTCAAATTCATATGCTGAAGTTCTAACCCACAGAACCTCAGAATGTGGCCCTATTTGGAGAATGTGTCTTTGAAGAAGTAATCAAACTGAAATG
The DNA here is from genome assembly GCF_001698545.2 of Rhinopithecus bieti. Classification (NCBI taxonomy): domain Eukaryota; kingdom Metazoa; phylum Chordata; class Mammalia; order Primates; family Cercopithecidae; genus Rhinopithecus; species Rhinopithecus bieti. The sequence goes on along the minus strand of NW_016808678.1, from coordinate 1,725,877 downwards.
AGGTCATTGGGGATGGCCTTAGTCCCATATGACTGGTGTCCTTATAAAAGAAATGTGGGCATAGAGATATACGAGGAGGGAAGACCATATCAAGAAATGTAAGAAAATATGGCAGTCTATAAACCAAAGAAAGAGATCTGGAACAGGTCTTTCCCTCACAGTGCTTGGAAGAAAATAACCCTGCTGACACCTTGACTTTGGTCTTACAGCCTCCAGAACTATAAGGCAAAATTTCTGTTGTTTAAGCCACTCTATTTGTGGTACTGTGTATTGTCAGCCCTAGCAAAGTCATACAGTGTCCAAAACTGAATTCTTCATATTCACTCTAAATCTGCTCCTTCGATGGTCATTCCTATGCTAGTTAATGGCAACTCCATCCTTACAAAGCTGAAGCAGAAAGTCTTACCTCCTGGATGTTCAGGCATTATCCCTCACTACTTCTTTCCCACTCTGCAGCTAGTCAGCACTACTGTCAAATGTATTAGAATCTCATAGTTTTGGGGCCGGGCATGGTGGCTCACGTCTGTAATCCCAGGTCTTTGGGAGGCCGAGGAGGGTGGATAACCTGATGTCGGGAGTTCGAGACCAGCCTGACCAGCATGGAGAAACCCTGTCTCTACTAAAAATACAAAATTAGCTGGGTGTGGTGGCACATGCCTGTAATCCCAGCTGCTCGGGAGGCTGAGGCGGGAGAATTGCTTGAACTCAGGAGGCAGAGGTTGCAGTGAGCCGAGATCACACCATTGCACTCCAGCCTGGGCAACAAGAGCAAAACGCTGTCTCAAAAAA
>NW_016808678.1:1713049-1725031 GCF_001698545.2 Rhinopithecus bieti | reverse complement strand
AAAAAAAAAAAAAAAAAAAAAAAAAAAAAAAAAAAAAAAGAATCTTATAGTTTTGACTTTACATTCAAATTTGATAGCATATCATTATCTCTTTTTACCTCTATAGCCACTACCCTAGTCAAAGTTGGTGTCATCTTTTTATTCAATTATAGCAAAAAAACATAGACCTCTCATTTTTTTAACCTCACTGGCTTTTCTATTAAAGTAAGCAGATTTATCCTGTTAAAATAACAGATGGGTTATGAACCTGTTCAAAAGTCTCCAATGGCTTCTGATGACATAAGCTCACACTACCAGATTAAGAGGATGAACTATTAGGGGCTTAGTAAAATTTTGTTTAGGGATTGAAATTGCAAGTACTTGCCTTCTTACTTTTTTTTTTTTTTTTTTTTTTTGAGACAGAGTCTCACTCTTGTCTCCCAGGCTGGAGTGCAATGGCGTGATCTCCGCTCACTGCAACCTCCACCTCCCCGATTCAAGCGATTCTCCTGCCTCAGTCTCCTTAACAGCTGGGATTACAGGCACCCACCACCACACCCAAGCTAACTTTCGTATTTTTAGTAGAGACTGATTTCACCATATTGGCCGGGCTGGTCTCAAACTCCTGACCTCAACTGATCCACCCGCCTCGGCCTTCCAAAGTGCTGGGATTATAGGCATGAGGCACCTCTCCCAGCGCCTTTTTACTTTAAATCTCACACTCCAGGACTACCTGGGTGAGTACAGTAAGGAAATGTTTTGTTATTGTTGTTGTTCCTTTCATTCAGGGCTTGTTCTTAGGTCCTTAGGTTTGAAAGTTGCCCAGGTAGATCGCTGCCTTTGTAAATAGTTTATAATATTTCTCTATGCGAATATTAGACTCAGCTTTTGTTGCTAAATAGGTATAGTTTTCACTGGAGTGGGGGCAAGAGGGATAAAGCAAAATAGATTTGTTTTATTTTCGATTTTTATGATAGTAAAATTTGTTTGAAACCCCTCTGAACATAAATACATTTTTTTCTTCCCTCAATTTCTAGTAAATACACTATATAGAAATATTTAACATCCACTGCAAACATTTTATATGATAGAAGTATATGTTCATTTTTCATATGTTTTATGCTTGATATAGACTTAGGCCTCATAATTTTAAGGTCTGTCCATTAGTGTGGAATCAGCTATCAAAGGATATTTCCAAGGGAACTCTGAGTGTGGTCATGGACTCATGTTAATGAACACTTCAACCATCAAACACAGGTGTTTTTATAGTTTGGTTTTAAGGATTTTCAGGGTCAGACAATCTACAAAGGCTTCCTTTCACTCCTGATCATGCCTTAAAACAAAGCTATACCTCGCTTAAGTCATTCTTACTAAAGGTAAATTTTTTAAATTTTGTTTAACCGTTAGCAGGTATGAGTGGTAAAGGTCACGAGAAGAGGGGGAAAAAAGTACTTTAGGGCTATGTGCATGACACAAAAGCAAAATTTTAACCCATAGGCTTCTGGCAAATAATAGCTGTAGAGATTCTTGCCAGAGATTTTGTAATGAGAAACATTACAGCTCTATTGGGTAAATTTATATAGAACCACAGTGGAGGAATCTTTACCACTTTGGCTTATTCTCTCCCTTCGTTTTTCTCTCTTCTTGCCCCTAATGTAAAATTTTAAGACCATGTCTTTCATGTGGCAATTCATAATGGTGGGGCATCTATTACCCTTAATTCTTTCTACAGCCTCTCTGTTGCCAGACTAATCAGCTTAAAACACAGTCGCTCTAAAACCTCCATAGTTCCTCCATTGTGTGTATAATACCATTTAAACTTCTTAGCTAGGTACTCCTGACTGCCTTAGTTCAGGTCCCCTAGAAGCTGGATCTGAGATAAGGATTCTTGTGCAAATAAATGATGAAGGTGTTCCCAGCAGAAGTCCGTAAGAAAGAGAGGGAAGCAGGGAAGCAGGAGAGCGCAGGGAAAGAAGCTAAGCAAACCACTAGATGGGGTTTCAACTGACATCTAGCCTGAGTCTGACCCATGGGGAGTCTGGGTTATGAATGGCACCATGAAATTTTTCCACTTTGAGGCAGAGGCCAGCTTTGTACCCTTGTATCAGTGGTTGCAGCCCACCACCCATACTGCAGATCCTAAGCATCAGCTGAGGTGGGCGCCTTCAGCCAAGGGCAATTTTCCAGGAATGGTGTGGCTGGGAGCCCCTATCACCAACACTCACTGCAGCTGGGAGGAGGATGCTCCAGCCCAGGGAAGGGAATCTGGGTGGAGCACTGATTGGCTCCAGTAGGAAGGCTCTAGGATCTGCCGTCACTCTAGGATACTATTTTCTTTTGTGTATCCTCCCCTCTGCTGCTTGCTGTAAAACTTACTTCCCCTTTCTCCTCCTTTGTAATGTAAGGGTTTAAGAATCTACCACTTCTTTAACCTTCCCTTCAGAGACCTGGATGATGGTTCACGCTAAGATTCTCTAGACAACTAGTAAACTAGTACAACATTTATTAGACTATGTATACATCCAGGTAGATTTTCTTGGCTGCTTACCCAACCACCATTCCCATCTCCCTTCTTCCTGGCGGACAAGACCCACGTCATTCCAGCAGCTGGAAATGCTGCATACAACGTTTCCCACGCTCTCCTGTTGCTACGGCATGAGTGTATGACCTAGCCCTGGTCAGAGGATTGGAGAAGTCTTCTGAGGACTCATTAAAGGAGGACCTCACCCTTGCCTTGCTGTTCTTGGACAATGTCATGTGAAGATGTAGATGTGATGCTTCAGGCTGTCTCAGAAACCTTGCAATTCAGTGATAAAACGCACAGAAGCTCAGGAAAGTCCAGCTGGTCCCCAGCTGGCAGTGAATTCCCAAATTCACCCTTGGGCTGCCATGGCCTTTTGTTGTTGTAGGCGAGTCAAACAAATCTCCACTGTTTAAGTTGTTTTTGTTTGGATATTTTGTTCTACGCAGCTGAAAGCACCTTACACTATGAAACTTTCTGATAAAAGCTGGAATTGAGAAAATGGCTAAGACCTTAGAATTATATAGATTCTTCTACTCCCTTCTCTCTGTATTGACAGTAGCTAGACCCAGCCAACTACTTGGATGTGGGCTGTGGCCTGTTTCACAAGAGAGAAAATAAAAGAGATCAATGGTTCAGTTTCTATACTAAACAGACATATGAAGCTCAAGAGTGCAACTAATGAGGGGTCCAAGCAGCTGCTCCTACATGCCTGAACGCAGGCAGGTGGAGGGAACTGGCAGGGGAAGGTTCTCCCACGAGGCACAGTGATTCTACCCACTAGGGCAACATGCCCTGATGAAGGCTATGCATGGCCGCATCAGGCGAGTTACTCCTACTTCCTGGGAGACAGGAGTAGGTGTGCAAGAGAGAGGCTGCAGTTGGCGTCAGACTTTGTCTCCCAGATGGATTCATGCTTTTGGTTTCTTTACTCTGGCCAAAAAAATGGAGTGGAGAATGAGAACAAAAGGGACTCTTCTCTGAAAATAATAGCAGTAATAATAATTTTAGCCTATAGCATGCGGGATGCAGTTTACTAGCTGACAAAATGGAGTGGAGAATGAGAACAAAAGGGACTCTACTCTGAAAATAATAGCAGTAATAATATTTTTAGCCTATAGCATGCAGGATGCAGTTTACTAAGAGCTTAACATGCATTATCATGTCTAAACTTCAAAATATTTATGGAAATCTGGTGCTTCCTTTCCTCTCTGACTTTTCTTTGTGTTTTCTTTCCTTACAAGTTCCTCTTTTGTTTGGGCTTGTACAAAACCCACCAATATTTAGCTTACAAGCGTCTTTCATACATTCACAGGAGCAAAGTTCTCTTCTGCTGGTGAACAGTGCACCTCCCTCCCCTTGCTTTTGTGTGCATAGAAGGGAACCATGGGGAATTGGAATGAGAGAGTGATGGATGAAATGCCTCCTGATGAAAACCCATCCCTTTCTCTTCCAAGACCTTTAAGTTTGGGAACAATCTTATTTATTTCATGCATCTGTGCAAATTACCTAAGACATTTTATATAGACCACCCTGGAATGTGTGTAATAGGAAATGCTCACTATTTTGTAGACTTTGAAATTGGAATATAACTGAGTATAGAAAGAAGTTTACACAAGATCACTCTTGTAGAACATTCCTGTTTAAGACTATGTCTCTGAGCTATTCGTAGCTATTCTTTGGGAAGAAGATTTTCATTAAATAAATTTGAAAAACTCTGGATTTCACTAAATGAAAGAGTTTTTCTTCCTTACAGACTATTCTGGAAATTTAATGCATTGATATTAACTGCAACTTTCCAATAATATAATATAGCCTGAAGAATTTATCAAATTTATCCAACTGTGAGTTTCATTTGATGAGGAGCACCTATTAACGTGTCTCATGTGAGTGTTCTGTGGCAGATACTTTGGGAAATGATTTTCAAATAGGCATGAATAGTTGTTCTTATAAATCCTATCAATAACCTGATTGCTAAAATCATGACATGAGCACTTATCACCAACTAAAGTTCTACTTCAATCACATTGTTATAATTCTCAGATATATAAATAATACTGGATTTTATATATGTAATTATTAAGACCACTTACATTGAACTTTCTTTTTTTCTGCTAAGTTACTTCCTTATTTTCTTGCTTGGAAATGAACCAATCAAGAATGTCTAAATGCATTAAAAGTTACTTCAGAGACAGGAAATGGGAACATTATATTTTATTAAAAATAAGAATTAACTCATAATACAATATAGAGAAAAAATAAAACCAACAATCAGAAATATTATAAATCACTCTATCTGGAACAGCAAGGAATTAACTTATCTCTAATCTTTTAAGAAGTCCTTGCCACTCCTCAGTGACAGGACTAAATAGTCCCAATATTGATACCAGATTAAATACATTATAAGGTTATATAATTGCATAATAAGTCATAAAATTCATTAATTCATGATAAGTCATATGATACAAAGATAAGAACAGCTTGATTATGTATCAGATAGGCAGAGCTTTAGAACATAGAGATGCCCTCTATGGTATTGGTTTGAAGTTTACTGCCAAGAAGATGAGGAACAAGGACTAAAAGATTGTAGGGAAAAATATGAAATTGCAACATACATCACATAAAAGGCACAATAGTCAGTTTTCTTTTTGGGGAAGGACCTTATAAATATCTCTGTGCTTTTACTACTAATAGCTGCATTTTATAGGAAAAACTCAGCAATTCCTTTGAAAGTTACATGAGAATATCCACAAAGATGTGAGGATCACGAAATACCCAAAGATTGAGTTGGGTAATCGGAAAATCCCTGAGCACAGAGCAAGAGAAGGTGGTTCTAAGTCTAACATTGTCCTGGAGGGAGGTATGTGCCCTTGGAAGAGGGTTATGAGTTACCAGATTATCAGTAAAGTAATTTATATTTCTAAATGTATGTCATTATCTTAATGGCATGTGAAAATAATTTACTAGATGCCAAGTGTTTTTGGTATGTATAACTTTGCCGTATGTATATTTGTTTAGCCTCCATTGGAAATAACATAATTATGTGTTAAACATAATTTACTGGATTTCTCAAGAGATATATGAAAGAAAACTGAGGACTCCAGAGGAAGTAAGATGAAAGATAAGAAGGGGACTTGGTGACATGGTTTGTGTTTTTTTGTTTGGTGTGTGTGTCACCTTAGAAAGGTTCTTCAGTCCAACTTGTCTTGAGGTTTTCTTTACAAAGCCCTAATTACCATCAGATTTGGTAGGGTTTGGAGACTGGAAGGAGGTGTGTTCTGGTGCCTTTGTGTTCCCTCTGCCTTGGTCTGTACTGCAACTATCCTCTTTCCCACAGGCCCTGAAGCTATGCTTTTGTACCAGGCATGATGGTCTCACATGGGCTCAATAGTTGCCTTTCCCCAAAATGTCTTCAGAAGAAATAGCTGGAGGGTATGTCAGAGGTGAAGTTTCCTCTCAAACATATATATGTTTTATTTATAATCATTCTGTAAAAACCTAATTTTTGGAGTCTTTAATGTCTGCATTTTGGCTAGGACACATTACCACAAACACAGCAGCTTAACATTCATTTGGTATCTTAGTGTCCATGGCTTAGAAGTTCAGGTATAATGAGGCTTTACTGTTTCCCTGATGAAGTCTCACAACATTGCCACACCCTTTTTCAGAGGATGTAAGTGTGGGATTCATTTTCAGGTTTATTCTGGTGAATTCAGTGCCAGGCAGTTACAGGACTGTGGTCCCAATTTCCTCACTGGTTGTTGGCTGAGGTTGTTCTCAGCTTCTGGCAGCCACATGCATTGGAAAGGCTTGTGAACCCCTTCAAAACAACAGTGGTGGGTTGGGGTCAAGAAGTCCTTTTCATGCTTCTAATTTCTCTGACCTCCCCCTTCTGCCTCATGTCTCCTGCCTTCCTCTTCTGCAACATCCCTCTTCTAGCTCCAGCCAAAGAAATGTCTCTGCTTTTAAAGATTTAAGTGATTAGATTGGGCTCCCATGGCTATTTCAGGATAATCTCCTGTATTAATGTATTCTTACACTACTATGAAGAAATATCCAAGACTCTATAATTTATAAAGGAAAGAGGTTTAATTGATTCAGAGTTCCACATTGCTGGGGAAGCCTCGGGAAACTTAGAATCATGGTGGAAAGCAAAGGAGAAGCAGGCACCTTCTTCACAGGATGGCAGAATAGAGTGAGTGCCAGCAGAGGAAATGCCAGACGCTTATAAAACCATCAGATCTCCTAAGACTCACTCACTATCACCAGAACAGCATAGGGGAAACTGCCCCCATGATCCAATTACCGCCACTTGGTCCTTGACGCATGGGATTATGGGGATTACAATTCAAGACAAGATTTTAGGTGGGGACACAGCCAAACCATATCATCTCCCTATCTTAACATCCATAGCCTTAATTACATATGCAAAGTCCCTTCATCGCAATACCCAGATCAATGCTGAACAACTAGGAGATAGGAATCAGCATATATATTTGCAAGTCTATGTATTATAGTGGCATAATTTGGAATTTAATTAAATGTAAATGCTTGTAATTCTTTCATATGAATAAAAAAAGTGTCATTCTCCTTCTTGGCCAATTCATTCATATACCTATTTAACAATTCTTTTGGGAATACCTGTTGATTATTTTCCATGCACTGATCCAGGCACTCAGAATACAAGGGTAAAGTGAGGCTAGACCTTTGTTGCCCAATATAGTAGCCTGTGACCATCTATGCAGCTATTGCAAACTTGAAAGGTGCCTAATGAGACTAAGGAACTGAATCTGTAGTTTTGTTTAATCCTAATTAATTTAATTTAAATTTAAATAGCCACATGTGTGGCTATCTGACAGCACAGATTTAGAATATTTTGATCATTGCAAACAATTACACTGACAGAACTGCACTAAACAAAGTCTGCATTCTTGCTGTTGATATTTTAGTGTGGAATTGACATTCTAGTGTGGAATTGACAAACTTTTTCTGTCAAAGGCTATATAGTAAATATTTTAGACCTTTTGGACCAAATTGTTTCTGTTTCAACTACTCAACATTGACATTATTGCTGAAAGCTACCATAACCATCCATAAGTGAAATAGCGTGGCTGTATTTTCTAATAAAACTTTATTGACAAGAATAGATGAGGGCTCAGATTTGGCCAGGAGGCGGTAGTTTGCACACTCCAGTTCTGGTGGATGATTCCCAATTCCATCGTCTTACAGCTATTGCAAGGTTTTCTCCACTTTTGCTAGGATCTTCACTTTTGCCACTAGGCCAAGCACTCTGACATCATCTTATTCAACAATGTATGGGGCTTCAACCTTGTATTTGTTTGCTAGGGCTGCCATAACAAAATATCTGGTGGTACTTAGGACTGGGGGCTTAAACAAACAAGTTTATTTTCTTGCAGTTTTTAAGTCCAATGGGCATAATTCTTCTGAGAGCACTCTCTTGGCTTGCAGTCATATGCCTTCTCAGTGTGTGTTCATGTGGTCATTGCTTTACATGCTAGCCTCCCTGGTGTCTCTCTTTGTGCACAAATTTCCTTTACTTTATTATAAAGACACTAGTCAGATTGGATTGGGGTCACCCTAGCAGCTTCATTTTAACTTAATTACCTCTTTCAAGGTTTTATCTCCAGATATGGTTACCTATGAGGTACAGGGAGTTAGGGCTTTAACTATGACTTTTGAGGGGTCAAACTTTAGCCCATAACAAGCCTAAAGTTTAATACAGTGCTTTCTAAACTTGGTCAACTTTAAGACTACTTGAGAACTGAAAACTGCATCATTAGGTCTTCCTTAAGAGATTTATTGAGTAAATTTGGAGTCCTGCCTGGGAACTGAAATTTTTAAAGTTCTCTGGACGTATTAGTCAATTTTCATACTGCTGTGAAGAAATACCTGAGGCTGTGTAATTTATAAAGGAAAACAGGTTTAACAGACTCACAGTTCCACATGGCTGGGGAAGCCTCACAATCATGGCAGAAGGCAGAGGAGGAGCAAAGACATGTCATACATGGCAGCAGGCAAGAGAGCATATGGAGGGGAACTGCCCTTTATAAAACCATCAGATCTCATGAGACTTTTTGACTATCACGAGGACATCATGGGAAAAATCCACTCCCATGATTCAATTACCTCCCACTGGGTCCCTCCCATGATACATGAGGATTATAGGAGCTATAATTCCAGGTGAGTGAGATTTGGGTGGGGACACATATCATTATGCCCCTGGCCCCTCCCAAATCTCATGTCTTCACATTTCAAAACCAATCGTGCCTTCCCAACAGTTCCCCAAAGTCTTAACTCATTTCAGTGTTAACTCAAAAGTCCACAGCCCAAAGTCTCATCTGAGACAAGGCAAGTCCCTTCCACCTGGAAGCCTGTAATATCAAAAGCCAGTTAGTTCCTTCCTAGATAGCATGGGGGTACAGGCAATGGGTAAATATACCACTTCCAAATGGGAGAAATTGGCTAAAATGAAGGGGCTACAAGCCCTATACAAATCCAAAATCCAATAGGGCAGTCATTAAACTTTGAAGTTCCAAAATACTCTCCTTTGACTCCATGTCTCACATCCATGTCACGCTGATACAAGAGGTGGGCTCCCAGGGCCTTGGGCAGCTCCATCCCTGTAGCTTTGCAGGATACAGCCCCCCTCCTGGCTGCTTTCATAGACTGGTGTTGAGTGTCTGCACCTTTTCCAGGTGTACTTTGAAAGCTGTTGATGGATCTACCATTCTGGGATCTGGAGGATGGTGGCCCTCTTCTCATATCTCTACTAGGCAGTGCCCCAGTGGTGACTCTATGTGGGGGCGCCAACCTCACATTTCGTTTTTGCATTAGCATAGCAGAGATTCTCCATGAGGGCTCTACCCCTGCAACACACCTCTGCTTGGGCATCTGGGTGTTTTCATGCATCCTCTGAAATCTAGGTTACCAAACCTCAATTCTTGTCTTCTTCAGACCTGCAGGCTCAACACTATGTGGAAGCTGCCAAGGCTTGAGGCTTGCACCCTCTGAAGTAATGAACTGAGCTATACATTGACCCCTTTTAGCCATGGATGGAGTGGCTAGGACATAGAGTACCAAGTCTCAAGGGTGCTCATAGCAGGGGGTCCTGGACCTGACCCAAGAAACCGTTTTTCCCTCCTAGGCCTTTGGGACTGGGCCTGTGATAAAAGTGCTGCTGCAAAGGTCTCTGACATGTTCTGGAGACATTTTCCCCCATTGTCCTGGTGATTAACATTTGGCTCCTCATTGCTTATGCAAATTCCTACAGCCAGCTTGAATTCTTCCCCAGAAAATGGGGTTTTCTTTTCTTTCGCATCATCAGGCTGCAAATTTTCCAAACTTATGCTCTGCTTACTTTTGAATGCTTTACCACTTAGAAATTTCTTCTGCCAGATATCCTAAATTAACTCTCTCAAGTTCAAATTTCCATAGATCTTTAGGGCAGGGACAATATGCCTCCAGTCTCTTTGCTAAAGCATAGCAAGAATCACCTTATTCCAGTTCCCAACGAGTTCCTCACCTCCATTTGAGACCACTTCAACCTGGACTTTATTGTCCATATCACTATCAGCATTTTGGTCAAAGCCATTCAACAAGTCTCTAGGAAGTTCCAAACTTTCTCATATTTTCCTAACTTCTGAGCCCTCCAAACTTTTCTAACCTCTGCCTGATACCCAGTTCCAAAGTTGCTTCCACATTTTCAGGTATCCTTATAGCAGCTCCCCACTCTACCAGTACCAATTTTCTCTATTAGTCTGTTCTCACAATGCCAATAAAGACATAACCAAGACTGGGTAATTTGTAAAGAGAAAGAGATTCAATGGGCTCATAGTTTCATATGGTTGGGGAGACCTCACAATCAGGGTGGAAGACAAAGGAAGAGCAAAGGCACATCTTGTATAGTGGCAGGCAAGAGAGTGTATGCAGGGGAACTGCCCTTTATAAAACCATCAGATCTCATGGGACTTATTCACTATCATGAGAACAGCATGGGAAAAACCCACCTCCATGATTCAGTTACCTCCCACTGGGTCCTTCCCATGACACATGAAGACCTGAGAGCCAGAATTCAAGATGAGATTTGGGTGAGGACACAGCCAAACCATATCACTGGATAATAAAAATAATCAAACAGGTTGGAAACTCTTGTCCTATCATGTATCCAAATGCTATATACTATGAAATCCAGTGGTGACCTATATGACACATCATGAGCAACTCTTCAAAGGCATGATGTTTGCATCTCTATGACCAATTCTAAACATTAATTCAGTTTAAACTAACTTTTCTCAAGTTTTCCTCTTCTACGATAATTTTGAACAAGCTAGGTGCACTCAGGAAAACACTTAGTCTTCCAGGGATGGTGCTGATACTCCAGGACGCAGCAGATTTGTCTGTTTTACTGCATATGATGTCACTCATGTGTATGAAAATGGTGATGGTGAGGGCTCAGATAAAGACATACCAATAAAGACCTTGGCTATGTACTTCTAAAAAGAAAAACAATCATTACAATTATAATGTGCCGTTGATTCTAAGCATCATTAACAGTTATGAATAATTGAAATCTTTCATGTACTATGGAGTCCTCGACCAGGTGGCTTCAAGCTGTTTTGCTTCCTTTCCTGCTAACCTTATGTAAGACTTCCATGTTATAACTACCTAGCACATCTCACCATGTTTATGCATGTGCTTTTCTCTCTATGGGAAGTTCTTTCTCTTTCTTTATGACTTTTTAAAAAACACCTTTTGATATCTTCCTTACATTTGTAGACACAAGTGTTTATGACCTCTATTTATTATTATTTATCCTCTTGGGTTGTAGTTTTCTCTTTCTGTATTTATGCTGCTCAACAGATCAAACATTTCATCTTCCACGCATTATCTTCTGACTGTGGAGGTGACCTATGATAGCTCTCTCTCCTGCATGGATGATATGTAGACTCACAACACAGTTCAAAAAAGTACTCTGGGAAGACACCACTCAGTGACTATCTGGCTTGAGATTCAAACTGCTTTCCATTTGGGCATTGAACAGCCTCTTAAGAGTGGAAATTGACAAACAGTCAAAGCTTGGTAAATAGGTAAACGTGGGGCCAGGCACGGTGGCTCACACCTGTAATCCCAGCACTTTTGGAGGCCGAGGTGGGTAGATCACCTGAGGTCAGGAGTTTAAGACCAGGCTGGCCAATATGGCAAAACCCCATCTCTATTAAAAAATACAAAAATTAGCTGGGTGTGGTGGTGGACGCCTGTAATCCCAGCTACTCGGGTGGCTGAGGCTTAAATCCGTGAGATGGAGGTTGCAGTGAGCCGAGATTGTCCCACTGCCCTCCAGCCTGGGTGACAGAATCCATGTCAAAACACAACAACAACAACAACAACAACAAAACAGGTATATATGCATTGAATTAATATAATTTTGACATAATGAATGCAAGCATAGCTTTTTGTGAAAC
>NW_016808678.1:1692806-1712540 GCF_001698545.2 Rhinopithecus bieti | reverse complement strand
CCCGGCCGAAACTTTTTATTTTGAGATATTTGCAGATTCATATACAGTTGCAAGAAACAATACAGAGAAATGCTATATACCCTTCACCCAGTTTTCACTAATGGTAACATCTTGTAAAACCATGGTACAAAATTACAACCAATATATTGACATTGATACAATTAAGATAGAGAACACTTCTGCCACACAAAGATACTTCATGTTGCCCTTTGATAACCACCCTGTCTTCCTTCCCATCCACACCTCTTCCCCATAGCAACCACTGGCCTGTTCTCTATTTCTGTAATTTTTGTCAAATTAAGAATCTTCTATAAAAGGAACGATACACTATATAACTTAGAATTGACTTTTTACATTTAGCATAAGTCTCAGGAGTTTCACTCAGGTTGTTTGTGTATCAATTTTCATTATTTTTTGTTTATGAGTAGTATTCCATGACAGAGATGTACCGACAGCTGACTTAATCATTCACCCATTGAAAAACAATTGGGTTGTTTCCAGTTTGGGGCTATTACAAATAAAATCTCTATAAACATTTGCATACAGGATTTGTGTGAGCATAAGTCTGTATTTCTCTGGGATAAATGCCTAAAAGTGCTATTGCTGGATCATAAGGTAGTTGCACGACAGATTTTTTTAAAAATTGCTAAACCATTTCCCAGAGTGGCTGTCTCATTTCACATTCTTACCAGCAATGTATGAATAATGTAGTTTGCCCATATCCTTCAAAGCATTTGGTGTTGTCAATATATTTTACTTTAGCCTTCCTAATAGGTTTGTAGTGATAGCTCATTGCAGTTTTAATTTGCATTTCCCTAATGGATAATGATATTGACTATCTTTTCAAATGCTTATTTGCAATCTATATATTCAGTGAAATATTTCTTCATGTCTTTGACCATTTTCTAATTGAATTGTTTGGTTTCTTTTGCTCTTGAGTTTTGAGAGTTCTTTATATTTCCTAGATATTATTATGGTCATCTCCATATGCAATTCGGAAATATTTTCTCCCGCTCTGTAGCATGTCTTTTGATTCTCTTAAAGAGCAAATCTAAGAACAGAAGGGAACTTCTTTAGCTTTAGAAAGAACATCTACAAAAACTTTATAGCTAGCATTCTGTAGTGAAACCACCTGTGCCTGCAGATTTCTGTTTTAGGAGTTCTTAAATTACAAATTCAATTTCTTTAAACTATAGGGCTATTTAAATTATCTGTTTTATAATGGGCAAGTTTTGGTTATTTTTGGTTTTTGAGAAAGTGATCCATTTCCTCTAAAATTTCAAATTTATATGGCTAGAGTTGTTTGTGGTATTCCTCCAGTGTCCTTTTGATATCTGCGGGGTGGTGGTTATATCTTCTGTTTCTCTTCTGATATTGATAGCATGTGTGTTCTCTCTCTCTTTTTTTCCTTTGTCAGTCTTGCTAGAGGTTTAGTAATTTTATCAATCTTTTCAGCTCTTTGTTTCATTGATTTTCTCTATGGTTTTTCTCTTTTCAGTTTCATTGACTTATGCTCTTTACTATTTTCTCCTTTCTGTTTACTTTTATTTTTTTCCTGCTCTTCTTTGTTTTTGGTTTTTGAAGAGGGAGCTTACTGATTAATTTCAAACTTTTCGTCTTTTCTAATGTGTGAATTTAGTGCTACAGATTCCCTCTCAACACCATGTTAGCCGTATCCCAGCAATATTCATATGTTGTATTTTCATTTGTATTTAGTTCAATGTATTCTTTAAATTTCCTTTGAGACTTCCTCTTTGACAATGGATTATTTAAAAGCATAAGGGCTGGGGGACCAGGGGTAGAGTGCTATAGACTGAGTGTTTGTGTTTCCTTAAAATTCATGTGTTGAAATATAATTCCCCATGTGGTAGTATTAGGAGGTGGTCCTCTGGGAGGTCATGAGGACAGAGCCTTCATGAATGGGATTAGTGTCCTTATAAAAGAGATCCCAGAGACTGCCCATGCTCCTTCTGCCATGTGAGGATGTAGCGAAAAGGTGCTGTCTGTGACCCAGAAAGCTAGTCCTCACCAGATACTGAATATTCCAGTGACTGTTGTACTTCCAGCCTCCACAACTGTGAGAAAATAAGTTTCTGTTGTTGATAAGCCACCAAGTCTATGGTGGTTTGTTACAATAGCCCAAACAGACCAAAACATAGAGCTTTTATATATTAGTTGCTCTAAGAATTACTTTATATATGTGTGTGTATATACACATATATGTGTATATAAAGATTATGTATATATAAAGTTTTATATATATGTGTGTTATTAGTGTCTTCATATTACCAGTTCAAGTAAGATATAGAACTCTTATCCTTTTATCTTCCTCTATTTATAATATACTTTTCATAAATATTTCTTTCATATACATTTAGAACCACATCAGGCAGTGTTATAATTTTTGCATCAACCATCGAACTTAATTTGGGAAACTCAAGAAATAAATGTTTTAAGAATAGCATGCATGTATTTGTGTGAATATATACACACACGCAAATCCATACTAAAAATAAGAGGGGTTCATTGCTATTCACACTGTTGATAGACATTAATCAAATATATTTTATTTGCAATCAGATTATTTATACACTTACTTCTTTCAATCTTTTAAAAGACGGAAGTGGCAATAAATCAATAGAAGAATTGCGAAATCCTCCTAGAGCATTTAAACCTTCTCCTCTAAGCAGTGATTTATCACCATGAGAACTTGATGGCATTGCTTGTACTTCATATTATTAGTTGTTTTATGCATGTTTGCTCTTAGGCTTGGTTGTGCAGTCTGTAATAATGACTCCCTTGGAGAAGAAGCCTTCTCATACAAAAAACGTCTCATAGAAACATGAAAACAAAATAATGGGAAAGTCTTTGTACTACATCTCATGAAGCAATATTGCATATGCCTTTGCCATTACACAAAAATACCTCAGCTGACAACTTCTACTTTGTCCAAATGAACAAAACAATGAGCTCAGTATAGACAAGGGGTTCTCAACAGCACCACTCTTGGCATCTGAGACAGAACATTCTTTTCTTATGGGGGCTGTCCTCTGCCTTGTAGGATAAGTGACATTCTTGACCTCTACAAATAGATGCCAATAGTACCCCTACCTCATCTCAGTGGCTACAAGCAAACATTTCTCCAGATGTTCCTAAGCATATCCTGGGGTGCCGGGGGATGTGGTCCCTGATTGAGAGCTGTTGATGTAAAGATGGGAGCTCTGACACTTGCCCTCTGTTGTTCCTGCTCTGTGTTTGTAGGCTTACTTATTCCATTTCATTGAGAAACCCTTACTCATGACCAGCAGGCTGTCCATCTTTCTCCCCTCTGTTCACTTATAAACAAAGAATTAATTAATTAATTAATTTTATTCCTGCATTAATGTGTACAATTCCCACTATTGGGGAATGTGCTTGCTTCCAGTGGACAGATTTGATCATTCCTTGAAGAGGCCATCTTCATCAACAAGGCACCCTGCTTAGCCAGCTACAGCTACCAAATCAGAGCACAGGCAGGGTGCCTTGATGTCTGGGAAAACTTGGCGTCATCCTGAAATGGGGTTTTGAGACAGCTGGGTTTTAAATTTTAATGTATTTATATGACATCTCAGAAATTAAGCAACAGACACAAGGAGATTGGAGGTGTAGTTTCCCAGTTCATCATTTTTAGCTACATATTTCTCAAAAACTGTTTCTTTGGAAAATAGTTTCAAATTATTCTCATAGGAGTAAAGCAAAAAAGGCTTCCATAGTCAGATGAATTTGGGAACATATGAAGTTAAGCAAGACTCTTAGAGCTTTTTACGTCCTATTAAAAAGGATAAGGCTGAGGCAGGAGAATCGCTTGAGCCCGGGAGGCAGAGGCTGCAGTGAGCCGAGATCACGCCACTGCACTCCAGCCCGGTGACAGAGCAAGACTCCATCTCAAAAAACAAAACAAAACAAAAGATAAACAAGAAGATAAAATGATATGCAATACAAAAGGATACATAATAGGACCTAACATTTTAAACTTTTTTATTTCCTGGATATAGTTAATCATAGGACCTTTTGTCTTCACAGAACATGTCATCTGATCAATGATCCCTATATTACACTCTGGGAAATCTTGCAAATCTTAATTCGAAAAGTGGTACTTTAGAAACCTTTGACCTAATTTTTTATTTTGGGAGAGAGAAAAAGACAGACACAGAGAGAAGTTATTATTTGTCTCACATCATTTATAGAATAAGTTATTTTGATCTTATAGTTTCAGTAGGTCAGCTCTCATGAAAGGTAAGCACATTTCCCAAAGTTCATTGGACTGAGAATAGGACTGAATTCTATCTGCTCCACATGAACTATGGAATGATGGGTAAAAGCTCATCAACTCCATCTTTAACGTGTTAACTAATTAAGTAGCATTAAGGAAAATGTTTCTTGTCTCTGAATCTATTAATGTCTCCGTCTATTAAACATTGGTATCCCTTGGTCTTTAGTTGGCCCTCCATCTCTGAGTCACTATGACATCTTTAGTTTCGTCAGTTCATAAGTAAAACAGATAATGCTTGACCCAGCTTCTGAAGAACTTGTGGTAGGAAGATTTTTGTCTAAATGCAATTTAAATGTTTAATGTCAATTTGTGCTATATTCTGTAATAAATATCCTTCTGGGATTTCAAGTTCCCCTTTTGGATGTTAGATTATGAACACTGGATGTTATAAATATTTCATGTTTCTATAGTTCTGACACCAGCCTCAGAGTTTACAGTGGAGACAAGATACTTAGTGATTTTCTACAATGCACTAATGAGGCTGTTATAAATTACTATGTTCTTCCATTTGAAAAAAAGGGCAGTTACCTAAGGCTTAGTCACCTTCTAAGCCTTTATGACCTACTCAACAGAGTAGAAAATATCTACAAAATTGCACATTTAAAGTCAACAGGAAGCACATACATAAAAGAAGCTGAAGAGTTGCTTTTATAATTCAAAGTCATTCTGTACACCTTAACTTTAGTATATGAGACGTTTTTTCACCTAGAAATGTGGGCAGATCTACTAAAAGTTATTTGAGTTGTATGAATTTTAAAAATCATTTTATTAAAGTAAATTCAAGGTAGACATATATGTGTATCTTATCTTGTTCATTTATCTAAGCATTCTCACAAATATTTTTAGAATCTATTTTGATCTAGAAAATATGGAGAAGATACTCTTGTTTTTACCTCTCTATTCCACTTTCATAGAATTTACAATTCTCCTTAAAACATTGGGATGACCATTAAACAAAGGCAGTTCTGTCATTGTATTTTCCAACATTTCACATTTGAATTCCTGTGGATTCTACTTGTAAAGGTTACATTTCAACTCTGTCATGTTCAAGCTCAATTTATTAACTAGCAGATTCTTTTTTGTTAGCCAAGTTCCTGGTTGCCAATTCCTTTATCCTTTATTTCATTATTTCCATCCATTTTTTTTATTGTTGTTGTTCATATACCTACTGTGAAAAAATATTCTCCAGCCAGCAGATTTTCTCTGAATCTGTGAAAAGAGCGTTGATTCGTTTGCTGGCCATCACAAGGGTAGGGCTGTGTAAGGCGGGGAGTCTGTCAAAATAGGAAATCATCTTGTGGCTAGATTTGAAAGATCTAAAATCAGGATGCTGAAATGTATGCAATAGCAATATCTGGCTTTCAGTGCAGGTAGAAAAATGAAATGAAAGCCTTTCCATTCGATCCTCAGAAAAGATGATTGACTGCAGATGTGCCTATAATTGCAGTGCTATGCAGCACAGTACAATAGAAAACTTTATTGCTTTGTGTCCCTCTAAATCCCATTTGCATCTGTTTGCTGGATGAATGTATTGGCCATGATCAACACGTACAGATCTTGGCTGGCTCTTGCTTTGCTAACGGTCTTTCATGGCAGAGTGCTTTATTATTTATCTAGATATGTTTATGTTTTCCTAAAAGAATACACTTTGATAGAAAAGAAGCAAAAAAGAAATGTGCCATTCAGAGATACACTCATACTAGGCAAGTTCTGTGCCAAATGCTGGGAGAGTCACAGGATGTATTGCACCTGACATAATGGAATCATGTGCTTAGAGGTGTGAACAAGTAACTGAGAATAGGATGTATTCATCATGAAGACCAATGTGCATTGCCTCTCTTTTTCAATTTTCAAGTGTTTTCAAATGTACATGACCTGTAATGTATACTTATGTAACAGGCTAATAAACACTTCCCTAAGTTAAAAGCAAATCAGAAGACTAAGCAAGTTGATATGATAGAAATTGGGGAAGTCTCTATAATCCTCATGAACTTCAGTAATATAAAAATGTCATCTACAAAAGAGACACTCATTTTCTGGCTGTTTGTTGTTCACGTTTCATTCTCTCTTCCAGCTGTTCCTGAAGGTTGGTTGATCTCAGCTTGTTTCCCTCTCCCTTTCAGCAAATAGAGAGGCAAGGCCATTTATTAAATTCAGACCAGTTGCATACAGATTGGGCACTCATATTGGATTTGGGGTGCTCTGATCGAGTCCTAAGTCACTCAGAGAGACTATTGTTTCTCCAAAAAGCAACTACTGTTTTCTCAAACTCAATACTTTACATATTTTTATTGCTTTAGAATATAAAGTCTAGTTTCATATTTCTTCTTTCGCCTACACAGCACTCTACGAAACCCTAGTTATTAAGTGCACTTTATAAGGTTGTTAATTATCATTATTGTTTTATTGCACAGATTCTTGTGAAACAGCTCAAAACTGTAAAGGAATGAAACGGGAATCAATCAGTCAATCAATCCATATTGCCTACAGAGTGGTAATAAAACAATCATAGTGAGGACTCAGGCTCTTTGGTGCTGAAATCAGCTGCTCCAGCCTGTTAGGAAGATGTTCAGAATTAGACTCTGTCAAGAGTTTTCATTCCATGACTCATTATGCCACACAATAATTACAAGAATAAATGTTTATAGTGCATTCAGAATTAAATATTTTAATGATTCGCAGGACAGCTAGGATGGGGAAGCTGACTGGCTCTCTTCTTGGACACTAAAAGCAAATGGGCATCTTTTTAACGTACATGCATTTCTTCAGTCACAGATTCCTCCACTCCTTCAAGATAAATGAAATGTGACCTGTTTCCAATATAGTGTCATTTGTGCTGAAGACCCAGTCATAAAAAGAACCATAATTTATGCTCTTTTTTGTTCAATAATGCTGACATTAATTGTAGTAAACTGTTGTATTTATATGTGGTATATAGTATGTAGATAGTAGTAAAAGCTTTGTGGTAGATGAGGTCATCTAAGTCAATTATGGAAAATGAGAAGAAAGAAAAGTCTGAAAGCCAAATTCCAGTACATAGCAACATATAAATATTCAGTGAAGGAACAAGATTTTAAAAACCTGAAAAGAAGTAGGAGGAATTTGAGAATAGTTTAATGAGCATTAAAGGTGAGTGTATTCATTTCCTGGGGCTTCCATAATGAAGTATCATAAACTGAATGGCTTAAAGCATGAGAAATTTATTCTCTCATAGTTTTCAGGCTTAAAGTACAGAATCAACGTGTCAGTAGGACCATGTTCCCTTTGAAACCACTAAAGGAGGATTCTCCTGTGCCTGATCCAGCCTTTGGTGGCTCCAGGAGTTTCCTGGCTTGCAGCTGTGTAACTCCAGTCTCTGCCTGCACCTGCACGTGGCTCTCTGCCCTCTGGTGTCTGTGTTTCCACATGATATTCTTCTCTGTGTTTTGTTCTGTGTCTGATTTTTTTTTTTTTCTTCTTGTGAGGACTTCAGTCACATTGTATTAAGACCCACCCTGAATAACTAACTCCTCTTAACTTGATTTCATCTGCAGAGATGTTTTCCAAATAGGGTTGTATGTATAGGTACTAGAAATGACCACTTCAATGTATCTTTTGGGTGGACACAATTCAGGAAGAAAGGAAGGTAAAACACAAGAAACAGAGCAGAGTAAGGTCAAGGCAAAATGTGTCTGCTGGATTTTATGACGAAAATTGGGTTCATAACCTTATTTTCAGCAGACTCATAGGAATGATAGGAACAACAGCAGAACACATGGGGTGGAGAAATAGATTACATAAGAAAACAGTGTCAAGAGAAAAAAGAGAGGGCAATGACTAGAATGAGATCTAGAGATGAGTGTTGGGGGTGTGTGTGTTAGTGAGGTGTGTGCATGGTGTGCATGTATGTGTTTGTGTAAAGCACTTGTATATAAGTGTGCATTAGGACAGATATTCTGCTGTTTTTAGCCTCTTTTTTCCTTATCAGTCATCACTCATAAGAAGAAATAGATCTTTTGATATAGTGATGTCAAAGTGATGCTCTGAGAGATTAATATTTGTGAGAGGAAAGTCTGCAGAGACTGTCAGAGTATTGCCAGATTGAAACCAAGACCATTCCTCTGGAGTGACTTGACACAGGCAATGGGAAAAGTGGAGACCCTCTCTGCCCTACTTGATTTTGTGCATGTTGAGTTGCATTGCTGCTAAGTAAAGTTGCCAGGATAAACACAAGGTGTCCAGTGAAATTTGAATTTTAGATTTAAAAAATCAAATACTTTTTGTAGAAATATATCATGCACTATTTGGGACACACATATTAAGAAATTTTTCATTGTTTAAATGAAATTTAATACATTGTTTCGTGTTTTCATTTGCTAAATTTAGCAACTCAGTAGCTAAGTGAATACGTTTTAATATATGAAGGACGGGGTGCGGGGTGAGAAAGGGAGAGGAAAAGCAAAGGAAAGAGACACAGACAGAGACAGAAAGAGAAAGACTGAAAATGAGAGAGAGAAAGTGTGTGTGTGTGTGTGTGTGTGTGTGTGTGAGAGAGAGAGAGAGAGAGAGAATGAATAAGAATGAGTACAGGAACGATAGGAAGGGATAAAATCCTATGTTGGAGGAATTAACATGAAGTAGAAGAGACAATTCTTTCTACTGAGACAAGGAAAAAAGATATGGATCACATATAAATATATTCAATTTTGGGAATGAAAAAGATATGGATCACATATAAATATATTCAATTTTGGGAATGTCAACTTGAAAGAATTTATTCTGAATCATCTCTACTTTTATCTGAATTAGGAGGGTAAATCATCTTCTGGGATTGAAGAAGTAGAAGTAGAAGTCGGAGGGAGGAGCTTGGAGGAAACAGGGAACACTTGCAATAGCCAGTGGAGAGAAAGTATCATAGGAAGGGGAGGGGACTGATTTGGGACTAGGAGCAAGCCCATGCACTTCCCTGCTGTTCTGCAAAAGCAGCAGGAAGAGTAACCCTACTTCTCAAAAGAACTGCAGAAAAAATTGCTTAATGGTTTACATTGTAGGGCAAGGAGAGTTGGCAAACCTTCAGATCTCCAAATTTGGAAAATGAATTGGTGGACTGTAAAGGGGAGAGAAGACTGAAAAGATTCTCTCTCTCTCTCTCTCTCTCTCTCTCTCTCTCAGATTCTCTCTCTCTCTCTCTCTCTCTCTCTCTCTCTCTCTCTCTCTCTCACACACACACACACACACACACACACACACACACACACTGCATTTCCACGCATTAGTTGACTTATTAGTCAAGCTAAAGTGTCACTGTGGCAAGATGCCAGTTGAAGCCTTAGACTTCAGCCCCCCAGCAGCAAGATAATTTCTTTTTCCTAATTTTGATAGCATGCATTCAAGGACTGATTGACTGTGCTTGAAGTAACTATTTCTGAATCAGTCATGTAGATCAGGTTAGCAGAAACTTTTGATTGGCCAATATTGGGGCTGAACTGCATGGATTTGAATCCAGGATCGGGGCAAGGAAACCTAGAGTGCCCTGTGGCTGACAGACAGATAAAATCCACTGCATAAATATCTAGAGTTTGAGGAAGACTAGGAAGGTAGAAAGTGACATCGAGGGTCAGGAAAGAGTTAAACATAAATGGAAAACTTTGTTCTAAGATTTATCTGCCTTATATAATTTTCTATGTTAACTTTGAATTCAGCCCAGTCATCTACAGAGCTCAAAGTTTAC
This sequence comes from Rhinopithecus bieti, assembly GCF_001698545.2. Classification (NCBI taxonomy): domain Eukaryota; kingdom Metazoa; phylum Chordata; class Mammalia; order Primates; family Cercopithecidae; genus Rhinopithecus; species Rhinopithecus bieti. The sequence goes on along the minus strand of NW_016808678.1, from coordinate 1,702,518 downwards.
AAAGGGGAATTCTGATGAAATCAGTGGCACTTTTCTGTTTACAGGTGCAACCGTGTCTAACCATTTCAGGTTGTTAGATGTCTGTCTCCTTTTTCTAGAGCTCAAGATCTGGCTGAGAGTTATCCTAAACGAAACAGAATAATATGTAGTCTTTGAAGTAATCATGGCATGACCTACTTCAATTCAACAATTCAGTGTAACAAGCATCTATTGGATGGCTGCCATGTGTAAGTCACTGTCTTACAGATTAGGGAATATGGAGTGCTGTATACACAGGTGCTCTCAGAAAATATTATTGAATGAATTCATTGATTTATTTAAGGGGCAGATTTAATGTTACATGGAATTGTAGCAAAAGTTCAATAGTAATGATTTACATGGGTGATATTGGGTAAACAGTTGTGAAGATTTGACTTTGAAATTTCTTTTTGTGTTAATCACGATAGTCCAGGTTAAAGTGCAATAAGAGAAAATAAATTTCAGAGGCAGAAACAAGACGGGCTTATTTTTGCTCATGATACAGGTCCATTTTGCACTGGCAGGGTGCTCTGCTCCACATGGTTCTTGCTGAGGGGCCAAGGCTGATGTAAGCTGTGAACACACAGCATGGCTGTCAACACTTCAGAAGAAAGGGAGGGTAAAGAATCATGCAGTGGTTCTTCTGTGCTTCCACCCAGGAATGACATGAATCGCTTCTGCCCCTATGTCAGTGGCTAGAGGAAAGTTCCATGGCCAAGCTTAACTTCCAGAGGGTCAGGAAAATAGAATCTTTGCCTGTGCTAAGAGCTCATGGGAAACCAGACAGTAGTCAATCTCAGACTACCTCAGCTTCTCAAAGATGGATTATAACATTGAGTCATTAGCTGCTATCATGATGAGGATACTAGAGATTTTAATGATGAAAACCACCATTTATGGAGATCCATTAATTCTAAGTATTGTGCAACACTGGTTAATATTGGGTTTCCCTTTTCATAGATGAAGAAAATGAGTCAGAAATTGTATAGATTATGTAATGTCACAGGTGCTAATGTGGCTATATAAATAATTCATGTTGTCCAATTCTAAGATAGTTCACAAATACGTCAGATCTTGTTAGTGAGGGAAACTTAGTGCTGAATAAATGTATGTAAATTATTACTCACAAAGTAACTAGTGAATGCCAGCCAGTGGTCTAAACACTGCCTGTGTAATTTCCCATTTCAGAAATACACATCTCCCTCAATTGCTCTAATTCTGTAGCTTACTCTTTTGTTATATGATGGATATGTAATGAATTGGTTTGTTGCTGTAATCTAATGGTTAAAAATATTCAAATAGTTTAAAAAGAACACTTCAGGTAGAGAAGAATATTATATGGAAAGATCTTTAAGCTTGGCATAGAGACTTCACACTTCATTTCATCTTCATTTGTCACTTCCTAAGCCAATCCTTGGACCTCTGTTTCCTTTTATGTAGAGTGAGCAAATTAGATCAGTTGACCTTTACGTATCCTATGTTACCTATGGCTGCTTTTCTTTCAGCCATTCTACATCCAGTCAGATTAATACAATCAGATGAAATTTGAAGCCTCTATCAGCTTTTTGGGAAGGGTCCCCAAAGCAAGAAGAGTGACTAAAATAATAGCAAGAATCAGGCAAGAACACATGCAGCCATTGGCAGCGGTATCAGCTCCAGCAAGACACTCTTGGTTTGTGCTTGGTTTTGAGGGAGTAACTTAAAGAGTAATCACTGTGATTAATGAAAGCCAATGGCTCTGAATTTTTTCTTAGGTATAAGAGTGTACACACATATGCCTATCAGCTCACTGCAGCTTTTCCTACAGCCTAAACATTTTTTCTTAGCCTCAGAATTAATACTATACAATGAATCTGAATCAAGAAAGAAGTGAAATCAGAAGGACTTTAAGAAGGAAAAAAATCCAGCCATTCCCCTCTCATTTTCACCTCTTTTGTTCCTTAAACACTTCTTAGCTGTCCTTTGAGCTCATGATTCTTAAGTGGTTACTAAAATTACCTCCTTTTCATGCTCCTATAATGTTAAAAAACCACATTTCTAAAATGAAGTGCTATACCAATGGTATGAAAAGCAGGCTATTTTATGGAGTCAACAATTTTCTCTCCAAACAATAAACTTACCACACCAATTTTCCCAAGTGACAATAAACATACCAAAGAGAAGAATGGTTTCCTTCTTCAAATGTTAAAGTTAAGTGCATTTGCTAAAGAATAGGTTGCAGGAGATGAAAAATGCATACTGCATATAAAGTTTTGATTATTTTAGTTCACCATAACATGTAGAAAAGATAGATGCTATTATAATTCAGTTACAATGACCAACTAAGTTTCTAAACTTAGAGACTCAAGAAAGAACTACCTGGAAATATAAGTAAATCATTTAAATTCTTTCACATGGTTAGCCAATTAATAGTATAGATTATATCCAAGTAGTACAAATGTCTTAATATCATTTTCAGGCCCCATTCTGCTCCTCGTTAATTCGGATAAACTGGCCAGATTTTCTTGTTAAATAGTAATAATCAGTATCTCTTTAATGTTTTACTATGAATAGTTGACCCTTTAACAATGCAGGGGTTGGGGGTGCCAACCCTTTGCGTGGTAGAAGATTCATGTGTAATTTTGGACTCCCTGAAAACTTAACTACTAATAGCCCGCTGTTGATTAGAAGCCTTAAAGATAACATAGAAAAGCTTCTTAACATATATTTTGTAGGTTGTATGTATTTCATACTATATTCTCACAATAAGCTGGAGAAAATAAAATATTAAGAAAATTCTAAAGAAGAGAAAACATATTTGCTATTTATTAAGTGAAAGTAGATCATCATAAAGGTCTTTGTCTTCATCATCTTCACACTGAGTAGTCTGAGGAGGAGGAGGAGGAGGAGACAAAGGAGAGGGGTTGGTCTTGCTGTCTTAGGAATGGCAGAGGTAGAAGAAAGTCCATGTGTAAGTGGACCTGCATATTTCAAACTCATGTTGTTCAAGAGTCAACTGTATACATTTTTTTCACATTAATTATTGACTATTTACAATAACACTGAAAGTTGGTATTATTTTAATTCTCACTTTACAGGAAAGGAAACTGAGGATCAGTGTCCAAAGCTCAAGTTCTAGTGTGACCATGATACAAACCCCCCATCTTCAGCCTCCAAATTCACAGGAAGCCCTTCTGTCACAGGAACTCTAAATTAACCATTATATTATATGTTATCCTCAGAGGAATAGAGGCAAAGTGGGACATTTTGATGTGACCAGGTATAGTGATGAAGACAAAGGAGTGCCTACTATGTACCAGGAATGCAGACACAACGAGGAACAAAACCACAGAAAATTCCTGCTTCACAGATTTTAATGGAAATGGGGTAGAGTAGGGAGAGTCAGATAATAGGTAAGACAAAATATGTAAACTACATGCTATGTGAACTGATGATGAGAGTGAGAAGAAAACAAGGTAGGAGAGCACAGAGTGCAGGCTGGTGCTGCTGTTTTAAATGGGCCGATCAGAGAAGACTTTCCTGAAAATGTGGTGATTTTGCAATAATCTGAAGCAAGGAAAGGAGATGAAGATGCAGGTAAACTGTAATTTGAAGAATTTTCAGGAACAAAACTGAGAATGCAAATTCTATCTTAGCTTTCCAAGTTGTCTGCATCCAACATGGAGGGAGGCAGATGAGCCTTGCCGGTGAACTTCCTGCTAACTTAGGATATTCCTGGGGCGGGGGGGAGCGGAAACCAAGCGATGGACTGACTCCAAATGGTGACAGTGGTGACTGAAGTGCTAGCCGTAAAATAACCAGGGAGGAACAAGCTGAGGAAATGCCCAGTTTCCTTGGACAAAATATTGCTCTTTCACTTTTCATGTTGGGAGAGAGCTCCTGGACAAGGTTCCAACTTTATTTCTCCTTCTTTCTCTAAAGCACCTTGTCTCTTTGCGCCTATCATCCTAATTGTCTTTTCCTTCAGATTTCCACATAGTAGGAAAAGGAAAAGGGTGTGAAAATAGTAAGTGACCAAAAGCAGAGTCAAATCAGAGTTGTTGGAAGTTAAAATCAATTTCTTTCTTCCTCCTGTCCCACCTCCTACTCCTAATAATTTGGCTCATTGCTCATCTTAAAAGTTGCAGTTGCATTTTTCTTGATGATGTTTAATCAAAGTTGCCATCTTTTTTCTTCATGTAAACTCAATTCTCTTTGAGAATTTTATAAATAAAAACTACATTTGCATGCATAAAGCAATTGATTCCACTGGGTGATAGATGAGTTTAATCTTTGAATGGTTAAGTAAAAAATTTTTAGCTCCCTGTTTGCTTTTATTTAGTGAATCATACCATTTGACTGAAATATTACAGCTAGAATAGTGAATTTGGTGATGTCAGGGGTGGACACATCATACAAACTGAAATAAAATGAAGTCAAACTCTCCATCTTTAGTCAAATTGGACTATATGGAAAAGTCTCCAGATATTTTTATAGCCACATTGCTGGATAATACTGAAATACAAGATTTTTTAAAAGTCTTCCCTTCCACTTTTACTTCCAGCAGGTGTATTCAGTATTGGTCCTCATTGCCTTCAGCGATGCTGTCCCAATGAGTCATCCATCTGGGTTGTCTGTCTTTATCCTTTTGAAGCACAATGATGAATACCTGATTTTAACATTTCACAGATGGTGTCTCCTTTCTGTTAGTCTTACTTTAAAAGAAAATCCATATTTTATCTGGAGGTAAAAAACAGCTCCTCTCATTTTACAGACTTACCAAGCCTTTCCAACACTTCAAATACTTGCTTCTGTATAAATAAATATAATGTAGAAATAAATGCAATGCTCTAGTTCAATTCGTAAATGCCAGTTAAGACTTAATTTTGGGTTTCATTATGTATCGAATTGAAAATGATGTTTTTAAAATTTAGAGTTTGTGTACATTGAGAAATTCATAGGCTTATAGAAAATCTAATTGGAAAGGTTATTAATAGTAATCGATCTGTACTCTTACCTGATATGTAAATCCACATATAACCACCACAAAAATGGTTGTTCAGTTCATACTTGAACACTAATAGAAAGTCTTTCAAAATATACATGAGATCCATGCTGTGTTAGTTGAAAAAAAAATTTAAAAGGACAAGAATTAATTAGAAATATGATATCCTCTACTGTCTCTTTGTCCTCATCATTTGAACTAACTAGTCTTCAGCACAAACCCAAACATCCTCATGTGTTCTGGAAGATTTTTAAAACAAGGATAAATTTAAAGACAGTATTACATGTGAAAATGTTTATCTCTCTGCTTATCACAAAGTAAAGTTACAACAAATTTTAGTCATTATTACTTAAAATGATTCCTTGGCATACATTTGATTATGCAGACAGAACCTGTTTTTTTGGTGTATTAGTCCACTCTGACACTGCTAATAAAGACATACGCAAGGCTGCATAATTTATGAAGGAAAGAGGTTTAATTGACTCACAGTACAGCATGACTAGGGAGGCCTTGGGAAGATTACAGTCATGGCAGAAGGGGAAGAAAGCAAGTCCTTCTTCATATGGTGGCTGGAGAGAGAAGTGCAAAGTGAAGGGGTGGGGAAAGTCCCTTGTAAAACCATCAGATCTCATGAGAACTCACTATAACAAGAAAAGCATGGAGGTAACCATCCCCATGATTTGATTACCTCTCACCATGCCCCTTCCATGACATGTGGGGATTATGGGGACTACAATTCAAGATGAGATTTGAATGGAGACACAGCCAAACCATATCACTTGGGCTGTGTTGGTTGAGAATGAACAAAATCATCTGCATCTGTGGATGGCCAGTGTTTCTTAATTTTCCAGGGACTTGCCATTTTAATGCTGAAAGCCCTACATTCTCAGAACCTTCCTTATGCCTAGGCAAACCAGGATAATTGACAATCTGACCAAGAATCCAGGTTTCCAGCCTGGATCTGTGATTCTCTAGTCTCCTCTTCATGTCTATAGACTTTTTTCCACAGAGTAACTTCTGAATTTAAAAATACATATAATCTTCCAATATATATAATTGAAGAATGTAAAGGTTTACTCTGAATGTTCTAGTTCTAGATTAATAACAGCATGCTACTGTTTTAGGATCTGTACTACTAAAATGTGTAATGGTGGTTATTTTTCTCACCCATATCTCTTGTGACAAATGTAATTGGTTCTCAAGTTTGCTGGTGCCTTGATCTTGGATTTCCCAGCCTCCAGAACTGTGAACAATAAACTTCTGTTGCTTACAAATTATCCAGTTTAATGTATTTTATTTTAGCAGTCCGAACTGACTAAGACACAGGGCTCTACACAAAGTTTCTTGGAGATATAGCAAGAGATGAGATGTTCTCTGTCATCCAGAAAATCATGCTCCATTGTCAGACACACTGTACTTGGCTGAAGAGGTATTATGTAAAACTTAGCAGATTGATACCTCTAAATTTATGATTACCAATGTTACATGCACCTTTGAAATTGTCAATCTTGCTACTTTTTTGAACTGGCTTGTGGTTCCATTTAACATAAATGTCTATTTCAATATTCCACAGTAATGTCAAACCTCTAGACTTCCTCCACTTTTCACAGTCAATAGATAACTGCTTCCATTTTGTGATACAACAATTGCCATGTTTGTAATTTTTTGTGTAATTATTTGTTTATAGACTATTTTGCTAGCAAGATGAGGACAGGTATTATCTGCTTTATTTACAGCTGAGACCAGGCATTACCTGCCTTACTTATAGCTGTATCACTCGTTATTTGTTGAATGCATGAAGATACTCCAATCAAATTTCCCCTTTGTAATAACTTCTTTATTTATCTTGTTGCAAAAAAAAAAAAAATCAGTCTGATAACTAATACAATAAAAACTCTGCCTTTAAATTCTTCCTGGTTGGTTGATTAAGGAATTTCCAGAGCTCTTCATAACTATTTGTAAAGTCTATTTTTTTTTTTTTTTTGAGACAGAGTCTTGCTCTGTCGCCCGGGCTGGAGTGCAGTGGCCAGATCTCAGCTCACTGCAAGCTCCGCCTCCCGGGTTCACGCCATTCTCCTGCCTCAGCCTCCGGAGTAGCTGGGACTACAGGCGCCCGCCACCTCGCCCGGCTAGTTTTTTTTTTTGTATTTTTTAGTAGAGACGGGGTTTCACCGGGTTAGCCAGGATGGTCTCGATCTCCTGACCTCGTGATCCGCCCGTCTCGGCCTCCCAAAGTGCTGGGATTACAGGCTTGAGCCACCGCGCCTGGCCAAGTCTATTTTTTAGTGTATATATCTTTTGTTCATTTGCATACTTATTTACTGTATTGTAAATATTGCAAACAGTATCAGAAACTTTTAACAAACAAAAGTGTTGTGCTTTTGTGATTATCAAGATCTTTTAAATAAACAAATAGCATCACCAGAGTTTAACTTTCAGTTAAACTCTAAATTCATTATCTGGTCATTTATTTTTAAATTCATAAGTTAATGTGCATTTATGTATTTAATTTAATTAGAATATAAATTACAGAGACATGAGCAGGGGGAAGAAAACCAACAAGGGATGGTGATGCACCCAGGGGCTAGTAGTATTGTGAAGCCATTATCATCACTAGGGCTGAACGAAGGGGAGGGAAAAGTGTTATTGGAATCTGACAAGAGTTAAAACAATGGAAGACTGGTCCCTCACCTGAAGCTGGAACATAGAGGAGAAAGGACACTGCCTATGTGCATGAAGCCTGGATAGGACCAGCAGCAGGGTGTGTGTGGAGGGGAGATTTCCTCACCTTCACCGCCATTACCATCTTTAAGCCTCTTGCCTCTGTCTGCCATTGGTTTAACCCCACAGGAAACCAGGGAACACTGTGGGAGAGAGGGTAGAGTTTGGGTGGGTGAGGGAGCTTCAGAGAACACCCAATACATCTCTTTTCCTTCATAATATTGTGGCAATATGGGTTCTTATCTTACAACTACTTTTTTATTTCTTCCATGTATGTTGTTTTATCTGTCCCAGTAGCCCAATGGTAAGAGTTTAGTTCTCTAATTTCCAGTATAAATTTCTGTAGATTCCTTTTGTACAACACCAAAGTAGGCAGGTAAAATCACTAAATAAGGATATTTCATGCAAAGTACAACTCATAAATTACAACTTTCCCCATGGAAACTTTTATTAGATCATCATATGAATAAGACACAGAAAGAAGTTTTATGAAGACATGACTGATATGAAACTGGCATCATCATGATTAAAAGAAAGCTAATATTAGGTTCTTGATATCATATGGATACCTATAAGTGTTTTAAGCCACAAATGAAATTGATTGAATAAGGCAAAAAAAGAAAAAAAACAAGAGGTAGATAATAGCTAATAAAAGAATTTGTAACTAGAGTATAAGATTTAATTCTATGTTGGAACCCATTTATTATTGTAACTCAAGCCTCTTTATTTTGCAGTTTAGATTTCTAAGGTTGTCCTATGTCATCTATGTTAATTGGACAATTAATCAACTTTAATGTTACTTGATAATAGACCTTTTATTAAGTTGAAACATCTGAATTGCTGATTATTGTCAATTTTGGCCCATAAAAACAGTAAGACAGTGATACCACCTACTATATAAACGCACATTAACCTATGAATTTAAAAATAAATGGCCAAATAAATAAATTCACCCTTTGTTTCCATTATTTATTATCATCATTTTTTATTGAACTATAATAGACATACATATTTTTGAGGTGCATGCAATAATTTAACATATTCATATAATTTGTAAAGATCAAATCAATGCAATTTGGATATCTATCACCTTAAATGATTGTCATTTCTTTATGCTAGAAACATTCAAAGTCTTATTCAAAATATGTAGCCTTTTAAAAATGACATTTATTTATTTGATAGAATGGTAACAATTTTGAAAGAATTATACAATACTTGTATTATAGCTAGTGCCAACATGTACATCTGTGCCAGAATTAATCTCTTTGACATAGCACTTTCTGAAAGTAATTTGTTTATCTCTTCCACAGTACATGCTTGTACACAATTCTTTTGTTAATATAACACAGACTCATCTTTTCATTAAGCATTTTGAATGTAGTCAGGTACCTTGGTGATGAGGAATAACAAATCTGCCTAATATATTTTTAAAAATCAAATATAGCACAGCTATGATTTCTTCTTTGGCACTTTTACTCTTTGTAAGAATGCTCTGTGGATATATTCTCTCTTTCAATTTTCACATTTTAACTTCCATCAAATTTAACAGGAGCTGAGAGTGTTAATTAGAACAAGCTTTGGCACAGTATTTTTCAAACCTCCAATCCTGAAGACCTCTAACTACTTATTTATCGTTGGAAAAAAAATAATAATTTTGATGTGTTGAAGATTTAACAAGAACATGTATAATGCCTATTTTTAATACAAACTTTCTCTCACTGGTATTATATAGTATAGTTTTAGCCAAGAGAGATACACTTATCTAGAGACGTGTTTATATTTAAGTTTGTTAAAATCTATAAGGTAAATAATTTGTTTTTAAATCAATGTTTAATTTTCTATGATAACATGCAATCTAAAATACCTCTAAAATAAACCAATTTTCCACTCTAACAAAATACAGTGTTTTATTTTGTATGTTTCTGAGACTTAAATAGGAGCTCAAAAGTGAATAGACTATCAATTTTCTTTCTTTCTTTTTTTTTTTTT
>NW_016808678.1:1681545-1692289 GCF_001698545.2 Rhinopithecus bieti | reverse complement strand
TTTTGTATTTTTAGTAGAGACGGGGTTTCACCTCTAAACCATTAGTTAATACATCTTAAAATCTTGTTCCACTAAAAGTGAGCTCCACTGTAAGAAAGAAATGAATAGAAATAAAAATAAAGAAAGGAGAGAAGGGAGGGAGAAAGAGGAGATACGAAGAAAGCAAAAAAGGATTAAAAAAGAGAATCAATCTAAAGCAAACTCAAAACAGATATAATGGCAGGAATTGCGTCCCAGCGTGTTGGAGAGTTACTCTGCATGTTTCCCAAATTGGCTGTACCCTTTAGTTGAGTAGGGATGGCAGGTGACACTGACCTGGGTCATGTATTTGCTGAGGGATGATAAAGGACAGGAGCAAAGCCCTCCCTCACTGTCTTGGCAGTCACCTCTCTCTCCATCACCATGGCTTCAACTTTTGTTTTTAGACGAGAATTTTAGGTGAAAGCAACATGTCTGGGGTTACAGCCAAACATGAATCAGAGGGAGTTGCCATAGTAATGGCTACCTCTGCTCAGGTTCAATTCTCATATGTCAGCTCGACATTTGCTCAGGGCAGGTGGTCTCGAAGATTTGGCTTACAGGGTATTTTTCCAGCCCTCGATGGAACTGGAGAAGCTGCCAAAAATAAGACAAGAGTAAGGAGTAGGCTCTCTGGACAGCTGATCAGCTACTCTCTATGTGCTAAGAACCAAGTCATTTCAAGTTCCAGAGTCTTATCCTCCCTGCATGTAAACTGGTATCTGTTTTTCTGGTTGCAGGAAATGTAATGTGCTTAGATTAGAGAATACATATGGATGTGCTTTAGATGCTACAGAGTATTGTACAGATGGAAGGTATAGGATTACAATTGTATTAATAGCTAATTTTAAGACATTGATTTGGAAAACTGAAAAATCTAGGAAACGTAAATCCACAAGAAAGTAAACTAAACCGTTTGAACTTTTGGATAGTCTCTACTTATAGTGCATGCTCCCCAAGTGCTGTATGATTTTCTCTATTGTGAAGATTCGGTCTATGGCTGTGGATCTTAAACATAAGAAGTATTTGCTACACTTAATAAAAATGCTGATGGCATTCTGCTGGAAGTGGTCAGCATAGAGTAGCTGCTACACTTGTATGGCTATCATAACATTCAACAGTATTAGCCTTTGAGTCAGCTGTGAGCCTTACTACCTCCATAGCTTTCAGCAAGTTTCTGTGTTTGTTCATTAATTCATTAGTCATTTATTCAGTCCATACTCACTGAGCATTTGTTATGCTAGATACTGGCCAAGGTGTTGAGATAAACTGACAAACCTCTTCCTCTAAAGATTCTGATGCTTGTGGTAGCCAAGCAGGCAGGCAACAAGGAAGTACAATCAAGTGATGATTCATGCTGGGACAATATAAACACTAGATTTTTTAAAAAAATTATTATTATACTTTAAGTTCTAGGGTACATGTGTACAACGTGCAGGTTTGTTACATAGATATACATGTGCCTGTTGGCTTGCTGTACACATCAACTCGTCCTTTACATTAGGTATTTCTCCTAATACTATCCCTCCCACAGCCCCTGACCCACTGACAGGCCCCAATGTGTGATATGTCCCACCCTGTGTCCATATGTTCTCACTGTTCAACTCCCACCTATGAGTGAGAACATGTGGTGTTTGGTTTTCTATCCTTATGATAGTTTGCTGAGAATGTTGGTTTCCAGCTTCATTCATGTCCCTGCAAAGGACATTAACTCATCCTTTTTATGGCTGCATAGCATTCCATGGTATTTATGTGCCACAGTTTCTTAATCCAGTCTATCATTGATGGACATTTGGGTTGGTTCCAAGACTTTGTTATTATGAATAGTGCCACAATAAACATAAATGTGCATGTGTCTTTACGGTAGCATGATTTATAATCCTTTGGGTATATACCCAGAAGTGGGATCGCTGGGTCAAATGGTATTTCAGGTTCTAGATCCTTGAGAAATTGCCACACTGTCTTCCACAATGGTTGAACTAATTTATACTCCCACCAATAGTGTAAAAGCGTTCCTATTTCTCTACATCCTCTCCAGCATTTGTTGTTTCCTGACTTTTTAATGGCTGCTATTCTAACTGGCGTGAGATGGTATCTCATTGTTGTTTTGATTTGCATTTCTCTGATGACCAGTGATGATGAGCATTTTTTCATATGTCTGTTGGCTGCATAGATGTCTTTTGAGAAGTGTCTGTTCATATCCTTTGCCCACGTTTTGCTGGGATTGTTTTTTATAAATTTGTTTAAGTTCTTTGTAGATTCTGGATATTAGCCCTTTGTCAGATGGGTAGATTGCAAAAATTTTCTACCATTCTATAGGTTGCCTGTTGACTCTGATGATAGTTTCTTTTACTGTGCAGAAGCTCTTTAGTTTAATTAGATCCCATTTGTCTATTTTGGCTTTTGTTGCCATTGCTTTTGGTGTTTTAGTCATGAAGTCTTTGCCCATGCCTATGTCCTGAATGGTATTGCCTATGTTTTCTTCTAGGGTTTTTATGGTTTTAGGTTTCACATTTAAGTCTCTAATCCATCTTGAGTTAATGGTTGTATAAGGTGTAAGGAAGGGATTCAGTTTCAGCTTTCTACATATGGCTAGCCAGTTTTCCTAGCACCATTTATTAAATGGGGAATCCTTTCCCTATTGGTTGTTTTTTTTCAGGTTTGTCAAAGATCAGATGGTTGTAGATGTGTGGTGTTATTTCGGAGGCCTCTGTTCTGTTCCACTGGTCTATAGATCTGTTTTGGTACCAGTACCATGCTGTTTTGGTTACTATAGCCTTGTAGTATAGTTTGACATCAGGTAACGGGTTGCTTCCAGCTTTGTTCTTTTTGCTTAGGATTGTCTTGGATACGCAGGCTCTTTTTTTGGTTCCATATGAACCTTGAAGCAGTTTTTTTTTTTTCCAATTCTGTGAAGAAAATCAGTGGTAGCTTGATGGGGATAGCATCAAATCTATAAATTACCTTGGGCAGTATGGGCATTTTCATGATATTGATTCTTCCTATCCATGAGCATGGAATGTTCTTCCATTTGTTTGTGTCCTCTTTTATTTAGTTGACCAGTGGTTTGTAGTTCTCCTTGAAGAGGTCCTTCACATCCCTTGTAAGTTGATTCCTAGGTATTTTATTCACTTTGTAGTAATTGTGAATGGGAGTTCACTCATGATTTGATGCTCTGTTTTCTGTTATTGGTGTATAGGAATATTTGTGATTTTTGCACATTGACTTTGTATCCTGAGACTTTGCTGAGGTTGCTTATCAGCTTAAGGAGATTTTGGGCTGAGACGATGGGGTTTTCTAAATATACAGTCATGTCCTCTGCAAACAGACAATTTGACTTCCTCTTTTCCTAATTGAATACCCTTTATTTCTTTCTCTTGCCTGATTGCCCTGGCCAGAACTTCCAACCTTATGTTGAATAGGAGTGGTGAGAGAGGGCATCCTTGTCTTGTGCTGGGTTTCAAAGGGAATGCTTCCAGTTTTTGCCCATTCAGTATAATATTGGCTGTGTGTTTGTCATAAATAGCTCTTACTATTTTGAGATACATTCCATCAATACCTAGTTTATTGAGAGTTTTTTAGCATGAAGGGCTGTTGAATTTTGTTGAAGGCATTTTCTGCATCTATTGAGATAATCATGTGTTTTTTGTCATTGGTTCTGTGTATGTGATGGATTATGTTTATTGATTTGCGTATGTTGAACCAGCCTTGCATCTCAGGGATGAAGCCCACTTGATCATGGTGGATAAGCGTTTTGATGTGCTGCTGGATTCGGTTTGTCAGTATTTTACTGAGGATTTTGCATTGATGTTCATCAGGAATATTGGCCTAAAATTCTCTTTTTTCTTGTTGCATCTCTGCCAGGCTTTGATATCAGGATGATGCTGGCTTCATAAAATGAATTAGGGAGGATTCCCTCTTTTTCTGTTGATTGGAATCGTTTCAGAAGGAATGATACCAGCTCCTCTTTGTACCTCTGGTAGAATTTGACTGTGAATCCATCTGGTCCTGGACTTTTTTTTTGGTTGATAGGCTATTAATTATTGCCTCAACTTCAGAAGCTGTTATTGGTCTATTCAGCGATTTGACTTCTTCCTGATTTAGTCTTGGGAGGGTGTATGTGTCCAGGAATTTATCCATTTCTTCTAGATTTTCTAGTTTATTTGCATACAGTTGTTTATGGTATTCTCTGATGGTAGTTTGTATTTCTGTGGGATTGATATCCCCTTTATCATTTTTATTGGATCTATTTGATTCTTCTCTCTTTTCATCTTTATTAGTCTTGCTAGCAGTCTATGTATTTTGTTGATTTTTTCAAAAAACCAGCTTCTGGATTCATTGATTTTTTGGAGGGTTTTTTGTGTCTCTATCTCCTTCAGTTCTGCTCCAATCTTAGTTATTTCTTGCCTTCTGCTAACTTTTGAATGTGTTTGCTCTTGCTTCTCTAGTTCTTTTAATTGTGATGTTAGGGTGTCAATTTTAGATCTTTCCTGCTTTCTCTTGTGGGCATTCAGTGTTATAAATTTCCCTCTACACACTGCTTTAAATGTGTCCCAGAGATTCTAGTATGCTGTGTCTTTGTTCTCACTGGTTTCAAAGAACATCTTTATTTCTGCCTTCATTTCATTATGTACCCAGTAGTCATTCAGGAGCAGGTTGTTCAGTTTCCATGTAGCTGTGCAGTTTTGAGTGAGTTTCATAACCCTGAGTTCTAATTTGATTGCACTGTGGTCTGAGAGACAGTTTGTTGTGATTTCTGTTCTTTTACATTTGCTGAAGAGTAAACACAAGTTTTAACAGAAAATGTCATAGGATTTCTCCTAGTAAAGTAGTCAGAATTGTTCAACATAAAGATGTCCTGGCCACATCAATGATGTTCGGTCTTAGTCCATGAAGCATTTAAATATTCCAATCCTCCATTTTCTCATCTGTGAAATGGGAATAAATTTGGGAACTTGATGTAGTTTGGATGTTTGTCCTCTTTAAATATCACGTTTTAATTTGATCCCCTATATTGGAGATGGGGCTTAGTGGGACAAGTATTGTTCATGAGGGCAGATTCCTGATGAATGTCATAGTGGTGTCCTCATGGGAATAAGTACTTTTGCTTCATTCATTCCTACCAGACCTGATTGTCAAAAAGAGTCTGGAACCTTCCTCCTCCTCTCTCTCTTCCTTCCTTTCTCACCACATGAGGGCTGCTCCTTTTCCACCATGAGTGGAAGCTTCCTGTGGCCTTCACAGAAGCAGATGCTGGCACCACGCTTCCTACACAGCCTGCAAAACTGTGAGCCAGATAAACTTCCCAGCAAATACTGAGCCTCGGGTATTCCTTTATAGCAACACACATGGACTAAGACGCACCTACCTCGAAAGGTTGTTGGGAGGATCAAATGTGGTGATCATTAGCAGATTGTCAGGTACAAAGCAAATGTTCAATAATGGTTAGTTATTAATAATAATAATTACTATTTGGTTTCTTGTTATAGTAAGGAAATGTAAAAAGCAATAAATAAACAAAACAAGATTATCTAAGTAAATGATATAATAACTTTCTACTGTCTTGGAATTTTATCAGTAACTCAACAGAGAATGTGGGTTGTATAATAACAGATTTATAACTTGTATAAATACGTTGCCCCAAGTTAAAGAAAATGAAAGCTTTCTTAAAATGTCAGAACAAGTCAAAACAATTATTTTACTGAAGATAAGGACATCATCTGGAGGTTTAGATGAGGTCAAAACAGGAGTTGAGATCAAGCCAGTAAGCCTGTTCTTCGTCAGACTCTGATTCTGCTCGGTTCTGTGTGCTGCTCCAACCTCAGGCTGGCAACCCAATGGTTATAGTAGTGCCCACACTCATAGCAGGACATATCTGGAGCAAGTGGGAAATAAGTGATTATTCCCAGAAGATTTCTCAGAAGTGAGAATTATCTTCTTTCTCAGAAATCTCAAGCAAACACCTCCCATCATCTCCTTTGGCAACTGGGTCATCTCCTTATTCCTGAACCAACCTTTGTAGGAAGAGGAATGCCCTTTGCTCATTGACATAGACCTTTCCATCCCTATCCAATCACTATGGAAAGGGTGATAGGATTAGCCTAATTGTGGGCTAATCAGGCCAATCCTGCTGCATAAAAAGATTTTTCAAACCACATCACTATATAATGAAAAGGGGACCGTTGGGAAGGCCAGCACATACCCTATATGTAGTTCTGCAATCCTTAATCCCACAGTGGACTTCTGTGCATCCAGTTGTAAGTCTAAAGGAACCAAAACTTGAGCTTCTTACACAAAAGTAAGGTAAAGGTGACTTGAAGGAGAAATACTTTGATCTAAAGGGCAGGGTTGATACCGATCCTGTGAGCAGGGAGGATTTCTCAAGTACAGAAATGTGTGGGCATAAAGCAGTTATTCATTCATTCTGCCATGTATTAAGTGCTAAATATTTGGTAGGTGCTATCTCCCTGCTGGAGCTTACATTCCAGTAGAGGTGAGGATGTATGAGGGACAAGAACAGAGTATAAAATGGGAGGCATGCTGGTGAAGATAAGGAATATAATAGCATGTTGAATTAAGACAAAGGAAGATCTTCAATATTCCCTATCCAGAGAAAGAGGAGCAAAGTAAAGAGGCGCAATTGCTTTATAAATGCTTGTACTCTCTGTTCCAGCATTACTACAACCTTAGTTCTCTGGGTGCCAACTTTAACATTGTTTTTCAAATCCATATCTTATTTAAACCATTATTTTCACTACTTTCCACAAAGTAACTCTTTGAAACTTAATTTTATGTTATTTTCATCTTTGCAGTCCTCAAACAGAAGTTTAATATGCTTGTTATATTTTCATAGGTATTCATTAAATGTATAATCAAATTTTTAACAAGTAAAATAAAATCAACAAGTAAGCATTTCTGTGTGCCACTTAAAATAATATCCTAGCTGGGTGTGGTGGCTCATGCCTGTAATCCCAACACTTTGGGAGGTCAAGGCTAGTGGATCACCTGAGGTCAGGAGTTCAAGACCAGCCTGGCCAACATGGCGAAACCCCGTCTCTACTAAAAATACAAAAATTTTTCAGGAACGGTGACCTGGGCGCCTATAATCCCAGCTACTTGGGAGGCTGAGGCCAGAGAATTGCTTGAACCCAGGAGTGGGGAGGTTGCAGTGAGTCGAGATCACACCATTGCGCTCCAGCCTAGGCGATAAGAAACTCTGTCTCGAAAATAGCGATAATGATAATAATAGTAAGTAATAGTATCTTAGCAGTGGAACCTGTCTCATGCTTTGAGAAGCATTGTTTTATTCTGATAATCCTTTTGGTAGACTCTAGGTTTTAATTTCAGCATACCCAATCCAGTTTCAGGGCTCCCTAAGTCTCTAGATTTGGATGTCTTTAGCAACTATTAGAGAAGCATTTTTCTGGGGATTTCAACTTTTATTTTTAAATCTCCTCAAGCCTTTTTTACTTACGCTCTTGGTGGATCCTGAGAAAGTTCCCTTCCTTTCTTTCTTAAGATGGAGTTAAAAGTTGGGTATACCCACCCTTCATTCTCTGCTGACAGCCCTGGTACCCCTGGCTTAGCAAATGCAGTGAACACATTCGCCATGGCAGTTTGGCAGATGCCTCAACCGTGACATTTGCCTTTTACAGATTAAGAAAAGAAGGTGTCCCCTTATGAGCTGCCTGTGCTAAATCCCCTGACACATTTATTTTCGATTTATGGCATATTAGATTTCAGGTTTTTAATTTGCATGTTTCTGGCAAAGTGTCAGAAGGTTGTGTCTTCGCACATGTCTAGAGTTGTATGTACATAAAACAAAGGCAAATTCAAAAGGTAAAGCTCAAAGAAGGAAACAAAGGGCACATCTAATTGTTTAACCCAAATTGTTTCACTCTTTCTGCTGCATGTGTCCGAATATAAAGTGGCATCATTTAAAAAATACTCTAGATTATTTCTGAGGTTGTCCATTGATATTTTTGGTTTTTTACACCTAAATTAAAAGCAATGTCTGACTTTTAAAAACATGTTTTAACAAAAAAATACGTAACACATACAAAATAGAAGCTTGTTTTATAATTCAGATCAGTTTTCAAATTGTGTTATGATGAATGCAACCAGAAAATTATGAACAAATTCCTTCTAACAGGGCCTTCATTAAAACTGCTCATAAAGCAGGCTCTTTCCTCTTTACTATTCAGTTCACAAACACTGTTTTTAGACAATAACAACCATACAATATAATTATGTACTTTGTCTGAAATATTTTATTAATTAAATGATAGGTTTAGATGACTGAATTCTAGTCAACCTCTGCCACTTGTAACTCAACAATCTGTAGCAGACATGTATAGCCTCTCAGAGGCTCAGGTTTCCTCAGCTGGAAAAGGCATAATAATAACTAAGTTAAAAGCTGACTTGTGGACTTGTAAGGGAATTGAATAAGAAAATCTATGTGGAACTGGTTGGTAAATTCTACAGCACTACAAAGAGTACATCCATATTGTAACATAAAAATTAACTAGCACATATTGTAATATAATAATAGACCATAATACCATATAATCTCATAAACTTAGAGAGTAGCCAGGACTTATAAACATGCTTGTGATTTCAAATACTATCTCCATATGTGTCTAAAAATATATTGGCATATAGTTGTCCAACTGGTTTGTTCTTCAGTAATATTTCTGGATCATTTGTAATTAACATGGATTTTAATTACTGTAGTTGCTTGAATATACTTAGAGTTTTGATTTTTAATTTTGTATTTTGAAGTGGCTTTTGCCAGAGTAGCCTTGTTCGATTGGGCTATATAAACATGTAATTATTTATACCAACTCACGTTAGGTTCATAGTTTAGACTGCCAATTTTCCACTGTTGTAATTATAGCCATAACAGATCTTAAGTTGTTTGAACTAAACAGTTCACTGTCTTTTGAAATTTGCCTTGTAAGTTATACATTCATTAAATTTTTAAAGGTAAACTTACTATACACACACACACGTACACACACATACAAATTGTGTATGAGACATGCAATTCTTAAAAAGTTGGTAATTCTGACATTTAATATATGTTTCAGAAACAGTAAATACAACTTTCATTTCAAAATGTTCTTCAGATTTTAAAATAAGTTTAATGTCCTTGGATATGAGTACTCTGTAATTAAGTAATCCCTGTTATACAGAAAAAAAGTGTTAGATGTAAATACATAATTCTGCCACCACAGCTAACAGAAATGTTATCATTAAGTGTTTTCTACATTCTTGAAGAAGTGAGTAAATATTTCCAAGTCTGTCTTTTTTTTTTCAAATGAAAGAAGCATTAGTCATACTGAATATCCAGTTCTAGCCAGGAAACAGGAAAACACAGAAGACATATTATCAAATACTTCTTGAGGGCAAACGTTCTGTTTGTCAACCTTGGCTGCTATGAATGACATTATTAACTAAGGTTCACTATCATAATGCATTTCTTGTAGTTCTCACAGTTCTTAATTCTCTAAGTTGAAATAAATGCTCTTTGCAATATTATGATTCCCAAGTTGGCCTCTGGTTTTGTAGGTAATTTTAATAGGTATTTTCACTTATTCATTCTGTTTACTTATAGGGCACAGCTAATTTATGATTGTTCTGATTTAGTTCCGAACGTGGTATGTTGCCTACCACTGAATCATCAAACATAATTCACATATCTATGTCTAGGTAAACACAGCACCCAATGTATTTAGAGTAATGTTTTCACCAGCAGTTCCTGCAAAACTTTATATATAGCAGTATGGGATGTTGGCATAAACACACTTTTCAGGATAGATCAAAGAAGTTTGTGTGTGAGTAAGGAAAGGTTGACATGAAGCATCTCATAGCCAAATATATATGCTAGATTCCTTTTCAACCCAAGCCACCTTCAGAATGTGCCAGATTTGGATAAAATTGCCTTTTTTTCCTCTCCAGAGCTTGGCTTCACTTATCCATCTCAAATTTTCTTGGAACAAATCAACTAAAACTCCCTAAACAAAAGTTATGAGACTCCAAGCCTAATATAGCAGTTTTCTGAAAACTACTAACCAAAAGGTGAGGAAATGTACCAGAAAAACACTTGTGCATCTATATATTTTCCAACATCTCCTAAATGACTTGTCTTGATTGTGTATGCTGAATCTTTTGCGAGTACACGTAAGAAAATTGACATATATGTAAATGATTTATAGGCAGAGATGATATTTGTATTTATGAGCTAATTGTATTCTATCATTTTATTGCCTTACACTCATAAAAGATCACATTTAATTTCTTAAATTCAGATGATTTCAGACTTTGTTCCTGTAAGTAATATTATTTTATTTGAATTGCAAATGATCACATAATCTCATTTTTAAATTTCAAGCCTGGGGACCCAAAGATTCTCCTAAAATCCAAACAGACGTTTAACATGAAGAATGTTTACAGACTTACTGAATCAAATGTTTTTTGGTTACTAAATTTTTTGACAGTGCAAAAGTTTTAAGAAAAGAAACTAATTTTGTGTGTGGTTTCCTTTACACAGCAATGGTGTGTACGATCAATTGTTAAAGCTCCTTAGTTTCTACATTATAGATTCTGCAGAATGCAGCAAGGTATTTTTAAAGTTAATGTATGTACTTCTTATAGCAAAAGTAAAAGAGACCAGATTTATCCATCAGTATTAAGCACACCTTTAGTTTAGGAAAAAACTAATATA
>NW_016808678.1:1671582-1681307 GCF_001698545.2 Rhinopithecus bieti | reverse complement strand
TATATATATATATATATATATATATATATATATTAGATTCAGATATTGGAATACAGGCAATGAAGTTCTGTAACATTAGAGAAGATAAAGTATGAGACATGAGACATAAAGTGAGCAAGCTAGGTCCTACAATTGCCCCAGATTACTGCCTTGACATTTTCCAGGGAGGAGAATGCAACAAAAATCTCGTGGTTACCTGCGTTTTGAAGATAGCATTGAAAGGTAGGAGAGGACAAGGAGTCAGAGTTCCCATGACAGAGTAATGGTGAACAGAAAGTTGCGTGAAGGGAAAATGAGCTACAAAGACCTGCCAAGGATTCCCTCTTCTGTCTTCAGCTGAGTGAAATTGGTGCATGCATTTGTGGCAGCTAGCAAGGCCAGGAAAATAACTACCTGTAAAGAGCAGGTGGAACAATCCTACGCTCACACCAAGCCTTTGAAAGTTGATATTCTCAATAATCAGAATAGAATGGAGCACTGAGTAGAACGTTAGAAAATGGTATTGCCTTAGCAGTGAGGAAAAATGAGGACTGAGCTAAAGACTTTTCTGATCCCACTTGTAAAGCTTAGAGGCAGGTTTCAAAAACAGGAAACTATTTACAAATGACTTGAGAAGCCTAGAAAAAAAAATCTCAAGACTATTAAAAAAATACAAGACTATTTGAAGAAATAATTAAAATTTTCCCCAAATTTCATTAGGAGTAGAAATACATTTATCCAAGAAATTCAATAAACAAAGCACAGGAAAATTAAGACAACTGCAAGGCATGCCATAATCAAATAGCCTACTAATGATAATAAAGAGAAAATTATTAAGAGTAGCTAGAGAAAAAAGACACACTATATATAGTAAAACAAAGGTCAGGATGACAAACAATTTCTCTTAGGAAGCAATACAAACCAGAATACAGTGGAAAAGTATTTTTAAAGTTTTAAAAGGAGGTATTATTGTCCACCTAGAATTTTATATATAATATAAAGTCTTTCAAAAAACTAAGACAAAATACAATATATTTCTAGAATACAAAAAAATGAAAAACATTAATTACTAGTAGGCCTGCATTATAGGAATGTAAAAGGAAGTCTTTCACAGAAGGAAAATTATATTGGGTAGATATCTGGATCTAACAAAAAAGAAGGCGCAGAATTAGTAAGCATGCAGGTAAATATAAAATTGTTTTTTATTTTGAAATTCAAAAATAATGATCTAAGTAAAAATGATATTATATTGTAAAGTTCATAACAAATACAGAACTAGAATGTATGGTAATATCAAAAACTCTGGGATAGGTGAAATGGAAATATTCAGTTGTATATAAAGTGATGTAATATAATTTAAAGGTAGACCATAATAAATTAAAGGTGTATATACTAGAAACCCTAAAAGTGAGCACTACACACACACACACACACAAGGTTAGGACTAATAATCCAACATGGAGATAAAATTGTAAAAGATACTCAATCCTAAAGAATGTAGAAAAAGAGGAAAAAAGGAGACAGAAAATAGACGGAACAAAAAAGAAACACAAAACAACAGGATTGTAGATTTAAACAAAACCATGTCAATAATCACATTATATGTAAACGGCCTAAACAATCCCATTTAAAATACATAGATTGTCAATTTGTCATATTGGATTAAAAAATAAGACTCGACTACTTGCTGACTATGAGAAACTGACTCTACATTAATGCCACATGTAAGTTAAAAGTAACACTACTGAAAAGAAAGTAGGAATGCTAACACAATAGTATATAATGTAGATTTCAGGGCAGAGTTTAATAGAGGTAAGTAAAGTCATTTCTTCAAAATAAAGTGGTCAGTTAATCATGAGGACATACCAATCATGAATGTTTATGTACCTAATAGCAAGCTTCTAAACACATAAAGCAAAAACTGTCAGAACTGAAATAATAAATAAAGCAATTCACAAATACAGCCAAAGATAACACCAGTCTCTCAATAATCCCTAGAAAATGAACAGCAAAAAATGTATTGGCAAATATATAGAAGACTTCAACAATGTCATCATCTATTTCATCTAATTGACACTTAGAGACTATTACTTCTACCCAATACAGCATTGTGCACATTTTTTTTCAACTACATAGAGAACATTTTTCGAGACAGACCATATTTTAGGCTACAAAGCAAGTTTTAGTAAATTTATTTATTTATTTATTTAGAGATGGAATCTCACTCTGTCACCCAGCCTGGAGTGCAGTGGCACAATCTCAGCTCACTGCAATCTCTGCCTCCTGGGTTCAAGCAATTCTCCTGCCTTAGCCTCTTGAGTAGCTGGGACTACAGGCATCCACCACCACGCCCAGCTAATTTTTTGTATTTTTAGTAGAGACAGGGTTTCATCGTGTTAGCCAGTATGGTCTCGATTTTCTGACCTCGTGATCTGCCCACCTCAGCCTCCCAAAGTGCTGGGATTACAGGCATGAGCCACCGCGCCCAGCCAAGTTTTAGTAAATTTAAAAGTATAGTAGTTCCTCCTTCTTCATGGAGGATATGTTCCAAGACTCCCAGTGGGTGCCTAACACAGAAGATAGTACTAAACCCTGTAGGCACTGTGTTTTTCCTATGTATTTATACCTATAATAAAGTTTAATTTATAAGTAGAGCACAGTAAGAGACTAACAAAAATGATAAGAAAAAAGAACAATTATATCAATAGGCGGTACTAAAAGTAATGTGAATGTAGTCTCTCTTTGCTGTCAAAATTCTGTAATGTTTTCAGACCATGGTTGACTATGGGTAAATAAAACTGCAGAAAGTGAAACTGCAGACAAAAGGAGACAACTGTATCCAAGTAATACAAAATAAATTTTATGATGATTATGAAATCAGCAATCAATAGCAGAAAGTTCTCTTTAAAAATTCTCCAAAGTCTGAGAATTAAGAAACTTACAGCAAAGTTAAAGAAGAACTAAAAGTGGAGATTAGAAAATATTTTGAGCTGAATGAAAAATAAAAACAATATGAAAGCAGTTCTGTTATGCAGCCAAAGCATTGTTTAGAGGGAAATTTATAACATAAAAATCCTGAAAACCTGTGACATCTTTAACAACTAGAAAATTAAGAGAAGATTGAACCTAAAGTAAGTGTAACAAAGGAAATAATAAATATAAGAGCAGAAACTACTAAAATATGAAATAGAATAACAATAGAGAAAATCAATAACACCAAATGCTGATACTCTTATAAATCTTTAGTCAGACTAATCAGGAAAAAAAAGATAAGACATAAATTGTCAATATCAAGAATAACAGACGAAAGACCTCTGTAGAACTTACACATATTATAAAAGGAAAATAAAGGAATATTACAAATAAATTTATGTCAATTTCTACAATTTAGGTGAAATAGACAAATTCTTTGAAAAACTGAAACTACGAAAGCACTGCAAGAAGATATAGATTTACATATATATATATAAACAGATGAAAGTTATGTATAGACACAGATATGTAGAGATTCATGAACAGTCTGTATCTACTAAAGAAACTGAATCTGTAGTTCAAAACCTTCCCACAAAGAGAACTTCAGGTGCATATAGCTTTGCTGGTGATTTTTTTTCAAACATTTAAAAGAAAATATGTCAATTTCACACAAACTTCACCAAAAAGTTAAAAAAGAAGGAACACTTTCCAACTTATTTCATGAGGCCAGCATTGGCCTGATAGCACAAGCATATAAAGGCATTTAAAAAAGCCTACAGCATCTCAATATTTAGCCACTCAGGAAACAGTGCTGAACCAATTGGAGGATATCTCAATGCAAATCAAAACAAAACCCCAAACCAAAGGTATTTTAAAATTTTTTAAAATTTTATCTTTTACCATATAAAATATTAACTCCAAATGGATATTCCTAAATATAAAGCCAAAAAGTATAAAGCTTCTGCAAGAAAGCACACGAGAATAATCTTTCTCATCTTAAATTAGGCAAAGATTTATTAGATTTAGGACCAAAAGCATGGTTCCTAAAGGAAACATTGATAAACTGAACTTTATTAAATTATGAACAAAGTCGTCTGTTTTCTGGAAGACATTGTTAAGAAAACATGGACATGGCCGGGCGCAGTGGCTCATCCTTGTAATGTCAGCACTTTGGGAGGCCAAGGCAGGCAGATCACCTGTGGTCAGGAGTTCGAGACCAGCCTGGCCAACATGGTGAAACCCTGTCTCTGCTAAAAATACAAAAATTAGCCAGACTTCATGGCAGATGACTGTAATCCCAGCTACTCAGGAGGCTGAGGCAGGAGAATCACTTGAACCCGGGAGGTGGAGGTTGCAGTGAGCCGAGATCGTGTCACTGCACTCCAGCCTGGGCAACAAGTAAGACTCTGTCAAAGAAAAGAAAAGAAAAGAAAAGAGAAAGGAAAGGAAAGGGAAAGGGAAAGGGAAAGGGAAAAGGAAAAGGAAAGGAAAACGAAAAGGAAAAGGAAAGGAGAGGATGGACACATAGAGAAGAACCACACACATGGGGACCTATCAGAGGATGAAGTATGGATGGAAGGAGATGATCAGGAAAAGTAACTAACAGGAACTAGGATTAATACCTGGGTGATGAAATAATCTGTACAACAAACCCACATGACACAAATTTACCTGTATAACAAGACTTCACATGTACCCCTGAATTTAAAAATAAAATTTAAGAAAAGAAAGAAAATGAAAAAGACATACCACAGACTGTGAGAAAATGTTTGCAAATCAAATGTTGGATAGAGGACTTGTTTTCAGAAAATATAAAGAACTTTCAAAACTCAACAGTAAGAAAGGAAATAACCAAATGAAGGAATGGGCAAGAGATCCAATCAACTCTTCACCAAAGGAAAAAAAAAGAATGGCAAATAAGAACATGATAGGATACACAGCACCATTAATAATTATAGAAAAGCAAATGAAAACCACAAGGGGCTACCCTTCTGCATACACAATGATAGTAAAAACAAAACAAAATGGTAGTGCCAAAATCTGGCATAGACACAAAGTAAAATACACTGTTGGTAGGAATGCAAAATGGGGAAGCTTATTTAGCAAAAAGTTTGGTAGTTTCTTGTACTTTTAAATATCCACTTGACATATTCCCCAGAAATCTTACTCCTAATTATTTAAAGGAAGTGAAAAATTATGTTCATATTAAAAAATCTGAACTCAAATGTTTATTATAGCTTTTTTTGTGATCACCCCAAACTGAAAGCAACCAAAATGCCCTCAGTTGGTGAATGGATGAATATTGTATAGATATACAATGGAATAAAACTCAATAATAAAAAGAAACAAGCTGTATTAGCAAGGATCTCTAGAGGGACAGAATTAATAGGATATATGTATATATGAACGGGAGTTTATTAAGGAGAATTGATTCACATGATCACAAGGTAAAGTTCTACGAGAGGCCATCTGCACCTTGAGGAGCAAGGAAGCCAGCGGTGGATCAGTCCACATTGCAAAACCTCTAAAGTAGGGAAGCCAACAATGCAGCCTTCAGTCTGTGGCCAAAGGCCCAAGGGCCCCTGGCAAACCCCTAGCGTAAGTCGAAGAGTCCAAAAGCTGAAGAACTTGGAGTCTGATGTTCAAGATCAGAAAGCATCCAGCACAGGAGAAAGTTGAAGACCAGAAGACTCAACAAGTCTGCTCTTTCCAACTTCTCTTCTTAATTCTAGATTCACTGGCAGCTGATTAGATGGTGCCAACCCAGATTGAGGGTGGGTCGGCCTCTCCCAGTCCACTGACTCAAATGTTCAACTCCTTTGGCAACACCTTCACAGACACACCCAAGAACAATACTGAGGTGGGAGAATCACTTGAACCCAGGAGGCGGAGGTTGCAATGGGCCGAGATCGCACCACTGCGGTTTGGTTATTTGCTTTCTTATTGTTGAGTTTTGAGAATTTTTTATATTTTCTGAAAACAAATCCTCTATCCAATATTTGATTTGCAAGTATTTGCATCTTTCAGTTCAATCAAGTTGACACTCAATATTAACTGTCACATAAAATATGGATGTGTGTACCAACATGGCCGAGTCTTGCATTAGTTTACTAGAGCTGTAGTAATAAAGTCACAAAAACTGGGTAGCTTAAACAGTAGAAATTTATTGTGTCATAATTCTGGAGACTGAAAGTCTGAGATTATGCTGTCAGCAGAGTTGGTCCTTCTGAGGGCTGAGAGGCAGAAACTTAAATACATCTCCCCTAGCTTCTGGTAAATTTCTGGTAATCTCAGTGTTACTTGGCTTGTAGAAGTATCATCCCAGTCTCTGCCTTCATTTCCCCATGGCATTTTTCCTATGTGTATGTTTGTATCCAAATTCCTCTCTTTTATAAGGACACCAGTCATATGGGATTAGGGCTCACTCTGCTCCAGTGTGACTTCATATTAGCTTAACAATTATGTCTATAATGTTCTTTTTTTCCAATGGATATATAGTAATGTATAAATAATGGAATATTATTTAGCCATGCAAAAGAATGAAATCCTACCACTTTTGACAATATGGATAAAACTTGAGGGTTTCATGCTAAGTTAAATAAGTCAGAGAAAGAAAAAAGTGATTTCACTTATATGTGGAATTGAAAGAAGTTGAACTCTTAGAAACAATAGAATGCCAGGTGCTGGGGAGCTGGGGGAGAATGGTAGATGTTGGTCAAAGGCACAACCTTTCAGTCATTGTGATGAATACGTTCTGGGGATCTAGTATTTCGCACTGTGACTGTAGTTAACGATACTGTATCATACACTTCAAATTTGTTCAGAGTAGATCTTAAATGTTCTTACCACCTGCCCCTCCCCACAGTGGTAACAATGAGGTATTAGATGTGTTAACTAACTTGCTGTGGTAATCATTTCACAATACATATAAATATCAAAGTGTCATATTATACACGTTCAGTTTGTCCAATCTTGTGTGAATTATAACTCAATAAAGCTGGGGAAAAAATCAATAGGAGCAGAAGTCTCCACATACATTAATTTTTATACAACATTGTTTTACTAAAAAAAATTAGGAACAGTTTAAGTGTTCATTGATAAAAAGAATGTTCAAAATGTATTACCAATGTTCTGAAATACAAAACACAACTGTTAAAATGTTGTACACCTTAAACACATGTGAGCTATTTTTGTCAATTATTCTGCAATGATGCTAACATTAAAAAAAAAAAAAAAAAAAAAAAGGCTGGGCATGGCGGCCGATGTCTGTAAACTCAGCACTTTGGGAGGCCTAGGCAGGCAGATCGCTTGAGCTCAGGAAGTTCAAGACCAGCCTGAGCAACATGGAACAACACTGTCTCTACAAAACATACAAAAATTAGCCAGATGTGGTAGCGCCATGCCTGTAGTTCCAGCTACTTGAGAGGCTGAGGTGACAGGAGTGCTTGAGCCCAGGAAGTTGAGGCTGCAGTGATCTGTGATCACAACACTGCACTTCAGCGTGGGCCACAGAGTCAGACCCTGTCTCTCTCTCACACACACACACAATAATAATAATAAAATCTAATCAATCAATCAATGATGTAGATTGGTAGATTTTCATTTATTCATACAGAAGGTGTTCATGGTACAATGGACTAATGCTACAGTGCCTACCAAGACCAGATGCTTCTTTGCTGGAGAACTGCAGCATGCTATTCTCAATGCCTAATACAGATGGAGTCAAAGAGATTTTTCCCTTCTGAGAATTGGGAATTGGGGTAAGAGGTGCTAGTTTATCTGAAATAGTTACAAGAGTGAAATGTGAGAAAGCCAAAACTGTGAGAGTAGTGACAAGCAAATGTGCAGAAAGAAGCAGACATGAGGCTCAGTGGCCCCAGAGAAGAGAGAAGAGCATAATGAAAGACAGTGGTTTTCCCATCATCTCTTCTTCTTGATGCCTGTATTTCTTGATGTCCAGCTATTCTCTCATCCTTGGGTTTTCTGAAAGATCCCCTATTCTTTATTTCATTCTTTATATAAAATGTTTCATATTTGGAACATTTCATATTTCCAATGTCCTTTACTCCCTAAGTGAATCTTTCCTTTGGAGTTGAAAGATTACATGAAAAATAATGCTTAACAATTTACAGACCCCCAAAAATGTTAGAGAAAGAGAGAGAATGAGTAAGCTTGGGCAGGATATATTTAAACCTGTTACTAGTGATTATCTGTATATGGTGGGGCCATAGATGATTTTTTTTTTTAATACATACCTTAAATTTAGACACAAGCAGTTTTTCAATACATAGACACAGGAATGTGCCTTGCCATCCCAGTTTAATTATTACAAGTGAAAATTATTAATGGTTTGATATTTACAGTAGTTTAGAATTCTTAATTATATCACTGAAGTATCATCTTTTTCACTTTCAAGTAGTTTTGTTTGCGATGATAATGCATTTCTTTTTGCAATAAAAGACCCATAAACATGTTTAAAATAAGTTAAAATCGATTTGACTGTTGTGAATGTTGCCTGTTTTCAGATATGAAATTATATCACATTTTCTCATTTCCTTGTAACACCATGCCATTTCCCCTCGAAAATACATTTCTTTTAAGTTAATGCTTCTCTTAGCTTCAGTGATCTTTACATAAGCAAAAGGAAAAATGTTTATTATCTTCCTTTAAGTAAACCTTCGTATAGTGAAGAATTTCCTAAAGGCACTCTAATTTGTTTGCTTTTATTGGAATTTATCATATTTAATATTGTTTCATTAAATCATAGGTATTTTGGATAACCATTTTTTAAATTATTACTTAAATTTCTCACTCTTCAAATGACAAGAATAAGACCTAGAAATGTTAAGTTACAGAGATCACCTTCAAATTGGTATTCTGTTTTCTAGAAGAAAATAACTTTGTATGCTGTGATGTCTCAGGATATTAGATATTTCTTCTATCAATGGCATAATTTCAACAACTATAATTTATTCCTTTTTAATATATGAATTTGTAATCTGTATATCTAAGTGCAAATGTATATTCTAGAATAAATTTGCTCTTCCTCCCCTTCCCATCCTTCCTCCTGCTCCTCCTCCCCTTCTCATCCTTCCTCCTGCTCCTCCTTTTTCTCCTCTTATCTTTCTTTCTCCTCCACTTTTAAATAAGATTTGACATACGAAGCTGTTTTAAGATCTTGTCTACACTTCATTTTGAATTGGATAACAAGTGAGACAAATAAGACATTGTCTTGATAGGGAGTTGGCATTTGTTTTTCTTACTCTATTTACGTTTACAAATTTGAGAACTCGATACCTCACATTTGCCAAGTATGATCTGTGAGCCAGATACTGAACTAAGTGATTTATACTGATTATTTTGTTTAAACCTCCCATCAACTGCTTACAGTCTCCTGTGGAAACTGAGGTCCATGCACTTGTTCAAAAATTCAAACAGATTGCAAGAAGTAGAGTTCTGATTCAAATGCAGGTGGTCTGATTTCAGAGACTAGACTCTAAAACACCAGGGCACTAAATTTGGTCAAGGTCATAAGGCTCAGTATTTTAACTTTTCAGGTAGGAAACCAGCATTTCTAAATCACCACAATGGTCTGCAGATGTCTGCCATTGTGACCACTGACTGAGTTTCTCTACTGGGAGAGGCTAGTATGGACTCCAGCCGAGAACGAGGACATCCAGTTAGATCAAATTCAGTCAAATTCAGAATGCTAAATTACTCTTCTAGCTGTGGTTTCAGGGTAATCTTTTTTTTTTTTTTTTTTTTTTTTTTTT
>NW_016808678.1:1658206-1671316 GCF_001698545.2 Rhinopithecus bieti | reverse complement strand
TTTTTTTTGAGAAAGTCTCACTCTGTCACCGAGGCTGGAGTGCAGTGGTGCGATCTTGGCTCACTGCAACCTCAGCCTCTCAGGTTCATGCAATTCTCATGCCTCAGCCTCCAGAATAGCTAGGATTACAGGCGCCCACCACCATGCCCGGCTAATTTTTGTATTTTTGGTAGAGATGGGGTTTCACCATTTTGGCCAAGCTGGTCTCAAACTCCTGACCTCAGGTGATCCACCCACCTTGGCCTCCCAAAGTGCTGGTATTACAGGTGTGAGTCACTGTGCCCGGCCTCAGGGTAATCTTTTAAGGAAAATTTCTTATCTGCCTTAAAGCTCAAGATGTTCTATGCTGGAAAGTAAGTGACTATATATATTTTAAAAGTTCTTTCTTAAGGCTAGTTCCTTAGCTCCATAAGCAATGTTAAAGGTTATGTTGCTTGCATTGATTGTTTATGGCAATCACATAAATTCATGCAGACTGACAGTTTTGTCCTGTTCTCCAAAGACCTTGGAGTGTAGATAAATATGATTTCTTAAAATAATTAAATATATGCTTGATTAATCCCGTTATTTAGGCAGATGATGGCCAAAAGATACTTCTTTGCTTTTGTCATATTAATGTGGAAAAGGTAGAAAAAATTTGGGGCTGATAAATGTATTATTTGATGGTGAATCACTTGAGTCCGGGAGGTTGTAGACTGTGCCACTGCACTGTAGCCTGGGCGACAGAGTAAGACACCATCTCAAAAAAGAAGAAAAAAAATATATATGTATGTCTAGATATGTGTGTATGTTACATATGTGTGTATACATATGTGTGTGTGTGTGTGTATATATATGGTGGCTAGCATATTTTTACTTTTATTATACCAAGGCTAGCATATTTTTATTTTTATTATGCTACTAGATGTTAGTTAACTGTACATCATAAATTACAGTGTTGTTTATAATAAAAAAAAAAGAAACCTAAATGTCTAGCAATATGGAATTGGTTAAGAAGTTTCATTCATAAGATGGGAAACTACACTCATTAAAATGTATCCAGATGAATAATCACATTAAAGAGCTTCATGAGATGTAATTAAATGGAAAAAATTTTAAAACACTATAAATCAGGATATGGGATATGAGTTTATTTTTGTAAAGCAATCAACAAATTATTTGCCTAGTGTGAGATGTTTTACTTTCTAACTTTTTCTTTTCTTTTGCACATTTCTATTTTAACACCAAATAGTTTTTTTTTTTTTTTTTTGAGATGGAGTCTCACTCTTTTGCCCAGGCTGGAGTGCAGTGGTGTGATCTCTGCTCACTGCAACCTCTGTTTCCCGGGTTCCAGCAATTCTCCTGCCTCAGTTTCCCTAGTAGCTGGTATATTACAGGTGCCCGCCACCATGCCTGGCTAATTTTTGTATTTTTAGTAGAGACAGGATTTTGCCATGTTGGCCAGACTGGCCTTGAACTCCTGACCTCAGGTAATCCGCTTGCCTCAGCCTCCCAAAGTGTTGGGATTACAGGCATGAGCCATCACACTCGGCTGTATTTTCTATATAAGAAAAAATAACATATACAAAATATTACTTGGGGACACTGTATAAGGAGATAATCTGTGTTTAAAAGAAACGCCGTTTAGGTATTGTGAAGGAAAGACAAAAATAAAAGTACCTCATTGAAAATGCTATCTTAAGATTTTATTTATGCAAATATTTGGGACCATATGCTGAACCTTACAGTTTGGCATGCAAATATCTCAGCTTCTAATTGCCCAGGGGATCTTGCCTAGATTTGGGAGATTATTTAAAGTTATTTCCAATAACCAAGACCATTTAGTCTGTAAAACCAAGTAGAGTACAAAAAGATACCCCAAGTAGAAATAGGTCAATTACATTATCAAAACCTATGGGCTTGTTATATTATTAATTCTCCTTAGGAACAATAATGTCAGTATGCACTTGTATTATCTTGAAAATAAAATTTATATCAGTTTGGATCAGAAATCTTATTCTTTCTAAGGATAGATTATGGCCCATCTGGCCATTTGCAATCTTACTCATTGGCAACTTTCCAAGGAAGATCCAAATGCTCCAAAAGAGGTCTTCCCTTACAAATGCAAACAAACATTAAAACAACATTGTCAACACACATGAAATGCTCAAACCTCTTACAAAGCTCCCGTTGCTCTTAAAGTCTAAAACTTTAAAAATGATGCATAAGGTCCTCTGGGATTCATTCCCTGCTTGTTCTAGTCATATCTGTCATGATTCCCTAGTCTCTCAGTACACTCAGACCAAACTGGATTAATTTCAGTTACTTGATTGTGTCACACTTCCTTGTCTCTGTGCCTTTGTATGTGCAATTTCCTGTGCCTAGAACACCCTGCCCCTTCTTCAGGCCAACTCCTACTCAAATTTGAGATCTGGGCTGAGATATCCCACTTCTTCCAGGAACTACATGGTATCACTTACTAGAGAGATGGTCATACAAATCACCTTTCCACTCAGATAGGGGATAGAGACTGAGTCTTTCCTTCTCCATGGCATCACCTGGTCCTAACATAAAGAAGTATAGAAGGTGTGCATTGAAAATGCAATGATCAATATCAATGCAGTTTCTTTTAAAGTGTTATGCTATTTTCAGAAGATCAATGTGATTCTTCCCTCACTATGATATGAGGGAAATAGAGAAATTTGAAATTGAAAGGGTTCTTGTCCTTGGATGTTGAGTTAACTGTGAATGTGATCTGTAATTGATTTCACAACTTCCCCAACTCTCAGTTTCTTCCGTTGTAAATGGGGCCAATAAAGATATTCTTAATCTCTTTCTTAGATTAACTTCAAGAACAAATTAACTCATGCATAGGAAGGCATTCTTTAAATGAGCAAGTGCCATGTATATGTCAGTTATTTTATTGACCACATTTTCAGTGGAAACCTCATTTGTCAGTGGTGGTGCTTAGATTGTCGCTTCCCCTAAGGTTCTATCACCATCTCTCAACAAGGAACACCAAACGGATATATAAACTAGTATTCTTGCTCTGCAAGTACATTGTCATACATCCTGAACACTTAATTCCAAATATGTTTCTGCTCCTCTTATAATGAAATTGGAGAGACATCGCCATCTTTATGCTCAAAATTCTTATAGCCACAAGCATGTAGTCAACAAAATCCATCCCAAACAGATTAGCTTAAAATTAAATTGGCCAAATCTCTTAGGGAAATTTTTTAGTCACCTTATTCTGTTACTGGATATCATTAAAGTGAAGTTCTGGATGGTGAAGAAAACATAATTTGGCATAGCATTAACACCAAGATCAGTAGAAGAAAGGCTGTTTTTAAATAGATTTTTTAAAAGGGTTATCTGTAGAAAAATCTCCATTTAGGAAATGGTGACATTTGATAATTAAAACCTTGGATATCTCCTAAAGCAAAGGTTCAAAATAGTTTTCTCTCTTGCCTGTCAAATGCTCTCTTTTAAATAAGGTATGTTGAGCTCATTGATTTGCATGAATTCTTCTGCTTTCTGTCATCTGAAAGTCGTGTCTTGCAACTTTGAATGTTTATGTGCTTTGACAGTTCCCATCTGCTGTGGGGATGTCTAAGTGCCCCAAGCCTCATTGGCAGAACGCAGTTAAATCTTTGTTTTTAGTTAATAGATTTTAAGTTATTTATAGTGATTATGTCTCATTGATTATTAGATAAAATATTTTGATGACACAAGAATGTCCTGTCAACATTTTCCAGATTATAAATAAATGCAAAGCAAAATGACACACACTTCTTATTAACATGAACTTTCTGATATTGTGATCATAATTAGTTGATCTGTGGCCGCTTCATTAGTCATTTGTTTATTCACCTTCATTTTCCACTTCATTTTGGAAAGGATTTGTGGTGGTGTCATTTCATTAAGAAAAGTACAAGGGCAACCATATCGGAAATGTCAAGTATTCAGAAATTGTCGACCTTGAAAAAAATCACCCTTAGAACTCTACAGAGCTAAAACTCTTAACTAGGACAGGCAGGCTTTCTACAAGAAAGGAGCTAGGGGAGAGGTAAATTGGGAATGCCAGCCCTATCAAGATGGCTGGCCCACATGCCATAGGTGCCGGCTCTTTAGGTTCAGGTCATGGGTATTCAAGCTCTGTGTATCATTGTCCTTACTACACTTTACTTACCTGGGAACCGACTGTGTGATAGTCATTAGCCATAGCACCGGGAAAAAATAGAAAACATAGAGAAGGTACCTGTCCTCATGGAGTTTACATACTAATGGGACAAATCAGTCAATATATGTGCCTCAAAACGTTTTTTAAGAGTTCTTTGCAGAAAATGGAGTGAGCTGTGGCTGAGAACAATGGAGATCAGGCAGAGAGACATCCTCCGCATAAATCTCTAGTTGCTCTGTTCTTGTCTTTGTTGTAAAATACCCTTTCAAATTAGAATGTGAGGTTGTGATGTTATGTAAACAATGGACACTGCACCTCTGATGTTATAATTTTAGGTCCAACTCTTTCTCTAGTGTAAAGTTGTCATTTTTCTTAATTGTAAGGTTGCCTAGTAAAAATTTTTCTTTTCTTCTTCATTTACTAGTTTATTATTATTATTATTATTATTATTATTATTATTATACTTTAAGTTCTAGGGTACATGTGCATAACGTGCAGGTTTGTTACATATGTATACTTGTGCCATGTTGGTGTGCTGCACCCATCAACTCATCAGCACCCATCAATTCGTCATTTATATCAGGTATAACTCCCAATGCAATCCCTCCCCCCTCCCCCCTCCCCATGATAGGCCCCGGTGTGTGATGTTCCCCTTCCCGAATCCAAGTGATCTCATTATTCAGTTCCCACCTATAAGGGAGAACATGCGGTGTTTGGTTTTCTGTTCTTGTGATAGTTTGCTAAGAATGATGGTTTCCAGCTGCATCCATATCCCTACAAAGGACACAAACTCATCCTTTTTTATGGCTGCATAGTATTCCATAGTGTATATGGCCACATTTTCTTAATCC
The DNA here is from genome assembly GCF_001698545.2 of Rhinopithecus bieti. Lineage (NCBI taxonomy): Eukaryota > Metazoa > Chordata > Mammalia > Primates > Cercopithecidae > Rhinopithecus > Rhinopithecus bieti. The sequence continues at coordinate 1,666,303 of NW_016808678.1, read as the reverse complement.
AGTCTGTCACTGATGGACATTTGGGTTGATTCCAAGTCTTTGCTATTGTGAATAGTGCCGCAATAAACACACGTGTGCATGTATGTGTCTTTATAGCGGCATGATTTATGATCCTTTGGGTATATACCCAGTAATGGGATGGCTGGGTCATATTTTTTGTAAGAACAAAGTAATGCTATGTAGTATTTATTAAAATTTTATTATGGTAAGCATGAGCTATGTCATTTAATCTTCACATATTATGAGATAGGTAGATATTATTTCTAATCATTTTGTACAAATATAATATACAAATAGTAGAATGTATAAATCTTAAGTCTACAACTTACAACATTTTACAAAGTGAATATACCTATGTAATTCCACCAGATGAAATTATCCGTTCCTAGATAATGCTGGCGAGCACCCCTCCAGATCTCACCCCGTACTGAATCTAGTCAATGCCTCCTCCTAAAGGCAACCACTTTTCTGACTTTTATTACAATTGATTAATGAAATTCCTACAAATATGCATTCTTTTGTGTTAGGCTTCTTTTTCTCAATAGCATGTCTTGAGATTCTTTTGTTGTTGCATGAAACAGAAGCTCATTTCTTCTCACTGATACGTATTCTAATGTGTGGCTATCTCCTGCTGGATTTATTCCTTCTTCTGTGCATAGACATTTGGGTTGTTTCCAGTGTGGGGCTATGATGGATAAAGACCTATGAACATTTTTGTTTACGTATTTTTGTGCACACAGATACTTGTTTCTAAGGGTGGATATTTAGGAATGTAGCTGCTGATTTATAGGGCATGCATGGCGAGGGGTGCTCGCCAGCATTATCTAGGATATTGACAAAAATTTTCTATCAGTTGAGATTTCATCAGAAACCTCAAGCCACTGTAAATAATACACAATAAGAGATTGATTACCATGATTAAACTTTACTCAATTGTGGAAACTAGAGGAGCTGTCTATTGAGGATGCTGTCCCCCTGTCTGGTATCAAAACTCAAATTAGTCTACATCAGCTAGACCAGAAGTCAGGAAGAAATGTTGATTTTAAAAGAGAATGATAAGAAACTGGAACTCACAAGGCAGAACTAGAACGCTTGGGGGAAAAACGGAAACCTTTGAGAAAAACTCAATGATAGCTGATGAGCCGCTGGTGAGCCCCCTTCTAAATCTCACTTAGAATGTCTTTCCAACCAGGGCTAACAAAGAATCACATGCGGAAAGAACTTCTATGAAATGCAGTTCTAGATTATTTGCATAGACAAAGGAAAAATCCACTACATTACAGCTCTCTTTCAACTATCCTTGCTTCTTAAAAAAAGAAGCAAAATTATATTTCTACCTGACATAATGCAACTATCTTTCATATAACCCCAATATGCTATCCTTTTCTTCAAAAGGGAACAAAATACTTGAATCTATTTTGGATTGTACTATTTATCCCTTTAGCTAAGTCAAAGTCTCATTTTTTAACTCCTGTATTTAAATTTGGTTTCTATGAGTATGCATTATAGCAGGTGGTAGAGAATTGGGAGAGAAAAAGGAAAAAATGGTTAATATAAATATAAATACAGTCATATCAAAATAAAGAAGAATATCCATAGCTACTCTAGTCCTCATTTCTACAACTAGCCACACAGTTGGAACCCGTATCCTTCTTTTTAAAATGGTAATTGTTAATTATAATTTGTATACACTTATGGGGTACAAAGTGATGTTATGATTCATGAATGCAGTGTGAATAATTAAATCAAGCTAATTCACATTCATTACCTCAAATACTAAAATTTTTTTGAAAATTTTTTGAAATTTATTTCCTTGGCAATTTTGAAATCTACACTATTATTAACTGTATTTACCACACTGTCCAATAGAACTATTTAAAAAAACCTATATTTCTCCTGTCTGAGATTTTGTACCCTTTGGCCATCATTACCCCATTGCCCCCAGTCCCCAGCCTCTGTAACCCCATCATGCTACTCTTTGCTCCTGAGTCTGATTGTTTTAGATCCTACAAAAAGTGAGAACCTGTAGTGTTTGTCTTTCTGTGCCTGACTTATTTCAGTTAGCATAATGTTCTCAAAATTCATCGATGTTGTTGAAAGTGACAAAATTTCTTTCCTTTTTAAGACTGGTTAGTATTGCATTGCTTATATACGTTACCTATTCTTTATTCACTCATTTGTTGATGGACCCTTTTGTTGATTCCATAACTTGGCTATTGTGGATAGTGCTGCCTTGAACACGAGAGCGCAGACATCTGTTCGACAAACAGATTTCAAATCTTTTGGATCAATATCCAGAAGTGAGATTGCTGGATCCTCTGGTAGTTCTATTTTTAGTTTTTTTGTGGAAACTCCACACAGGTTTCCATAGTGGCGTACCAATAGTACCAATAGTGTACTAGAGTTCCCTTTTCTCCACATTCTCATCAACACTTGTTATCTTTCATCTTTTTGATCATAGCCATTCTGACAGCTGTGAGATGATATTTAACTGTGGTTTTAATTTGCATTTCCCTAATGATTTGCAGTGTTAACCATTTTTTCATATATCTGTTCATCATTTGTATGTTTCCTTTTGAGAATTATCTATTCAGGTCGCTTGCCCATTTTTTAATTGAGTTTTTTGTTTTCTTGTTGAGTTGTTTGAGCTCCTTATATATTTCATATCAATTCTTTATTAAATGCATGGCTTACCAATATTTTCTCTCATTCCAGAAGTTGTCTCTGCGTGCTGTTGTTTCCTTTGCTGTGCAGAAGCTTTATAGTTTAATGTAATCCCATTTGGGTCTATTTTTGCTTTTGTTGCCTGCACTTCTGAAGTCAAATAAAAAAAATAAATTATCCAGAGCAATGTTGTGTAGTTTTACCCCTATGTTTTCTTCTAGCAGTTTTTGGTCTTGTATCTAAGTCTTTAATTGATTTTGAGTTGATTATTTGTATACGATGTGAGATAAGGATCCATTTTCATTCTTCTGCCTGTGAATATACAGTTCTCTCAATGTCATTCCCATAATTATTTTTTCCCTAAGCAAGAACTCACCTGGTTGTAATTCCTTTCCTGGTATGGTGATTCAAATATTTATTCCTGAATGATCTGGGTGATTTACAGTCCTGCCTGTGTTGGGTATAATTTTTCATTTATTTTAATGATAGGACACAGGAGTACTAAGAAACACCCAAAGGATATTCCACATTCCAGGTATATTCCCTTATCCTCACTATGTAGTAGTACAATTTCCCCTTGATAATGAGGAATAATTATTCCAGGCAGCCTAGTAACTGTTGAATCATTGTCATAGAAGCCTAGAATGGACAGTTATCAATTTCAACTTTTAGTGTAATGGGAACATTACAATCCCCTGGTTAAAGTATTAATCTTTTAAAACTGTAGACTTTGAGATAAACATTAGTCTAATATGATAGTCACTAGGCATATGTGGCTATTTATATTAAATTAAATTATTTTGAATTAAATCAATTTTTAATTATATTATTTCAGTTGAAGTAGCCATCTTTCAAGAGTTCAATAGCCACGTGTAGCTAGTGGCTACCATGTTGAATTGCACAGATATGGAACAGTGTTATCTGGTCTGGAGACCACCAGAGTTCAAAGTTTTGTTAACAAACAACATTTTTACTAGGGGAATATCAGGGCTAATAGTTAGAAGAGTTCCTCTCATTTCCAGCTGTGTTGATCCTTGGACCCATGAATTTTGGATATGGGGAAACAGCACTATATATATTTGCTGAGTTAGAGCATACATTGCATCGTGGAGGACATTATCTCAGTCTCATAAGGTGTTCTTACCCAACTGGTGCCATAACTGGGTTTTCTAAAAGCTATTGCACTATGCTATCATACCACTGCTTCAGAGTGATGGGAAACACCACAAGACCAGCGAATTGCATAAATACAAACTGTGCCTTGGTCAGAAGCAAAGGTGTATGAAATACCATAATGGTGAATAATATGGAAGTTGCTGTTTGGTGAGGGTTCACATGAAGAGCAAATATTGTCATAGTCTGCGCCCAGTTACAGAACCAATTTTCTGATTAGGTTTCTTCTAAGTCCCTGTCCACTTATTGAATCTAGTAGCCACTGTCTGCTAAGTGGCATAGATTCACAACTATGGCCAGAAGCCATGGATTTGGCAGAAGCATCACAGGCAAAGAAGGTAGATCCATATTTAGAGTAAGTATCTATTCCAGTGAGAACAAAATGCTACATCTTCCATTATGAATGGTCTCTCAGGAGTGTCCAAGGGAGGGAACATAGTCATGGGTTCTTAGTTTCTGTTTCTGGTTGGGCCAGTAAAACCCCTTCTTCATCCTTCTTTTTCTGCACATTACTAGAGACAGAAACTTAAATCCGTGGCTTTGAGCTGCTAAAAGCCTAAAACGAAACAAAACAGAACAACAACAGCAAAATAGGGCAAGTTGGACAAGCTTGGATGCAATTGACCTGCAGCGTGTTGCTCAACAATCTCCTTGGTGAATGGTGCAATCCTGGGGGCTCAACAGTTGTCTCTGTTGATGGTAGGTCAGCAATGACTTTAGCCAAACTGGCCTTGGTGAGTGATAGTTTATGTTTCTGAGCCCAAGTTTAAACTCTAGCCCTAAAACATCACCACTTTGTTCATGAAGCTCACTCATGACAAGGATAGAAGTGACTGACTTACCTTCACAGAATGGGTCATTTTGTCTAAATGATCGTTAAAATTCTCTTGTTTGAGGTTGTTTTGTAAGTGTTCAGATGAAAAGCAAATATCATCATAGTCTGTGCCCGGTTACAGAAGCAATTTTCCAAGTATGTTTCTTCCAAGACCCTGACCACTTATCTAATCTTTTAGCCACTGTTCATTAAGTGGCGTAGATTCACAAATCTGGCCCTTTCTTCTTCCAAGCAAAGCAAACAGCCAGATTCACTGCTCAAAGTTTTGTCCACTGGAGGCCTTCCCTTCATCCTTGTCCTCCAAGGCCACCCTAAATAGGTCTGTAAGGGGCTCCCATCTTTAAATGAAGCCATATTATTTTATATAAAATAATATAAAACCAGCTATAGGGAAATCTCCATGTGGCCTTGAGGGCAGGTTGAGAAAGAGGAGGCATTGGATCAGGAATATGGCCTGTGGGCCACTTGCTCTTGCAACTTACATTTGCCTTTAGGATATGACTGAACTGAATCTCCTACATGCCATTTGAATATGAAGTGCTGCTGTGCTGTTCAACTTTTTGGTTTGATGGTTAGACAGCAACCAGTTCATGATAGGCAGCTAAGGCCTTGTGGTAATTTGGTAGCCTATAATAAAACATTCATTCTTTGCTTGGCCCCAGCAGCAAGACAGAAGTTGTTCCTCAAAACTGTAATAACTGTTTGCAGAGGATGACATAGCTTTGATCCAAAATTTTAAATGGTTGCACTGTGAGCCTCCTAGAGTGTTTTGTCAAAGTCCTCATGAAGCACCCTATCTGTCACAGACATGTGAAGCATCATGAGGATATTCAGGATCATCTGGTCCAACTAGTAGGGCATCTGAAGAATTTTTTTTTTCCCTTGGCCACACTCAAAATTGGTAGATTATCAAGTTACTCAATGAGTTGGTCTGAATAACAGGCCCAAGTGAGCTTTATGGCTCTGCCAACTCTAAAGTGGTGCACTAGTTATTTTGGTTCTTTTTTTTTCATGATAAAAGGGTGCAGATGAAGCAACTGATCTTTCACTTTGAGAATATCATGCCATTCCTCTGTGCCCCTAGAAATGTCACTGAGGTGACAGGTCCCTGAATTTGTGTAGGATTTATTTCCTTTCTTCTCTCATGCGTATATCTTCAGAAGATGCCTAAAGCAGTTGTTACTTTCTGCTCATCTGATCTAATCAGCGAATGATGATCACTACAGAGTAATGATTCCCGGTAGAATGAAGATGCCATAGAAGTCCCTGAGGAGTAGATTATGGCATAGGACTGGAGGTTTAATATCATACTGGCTCTGTTAGGGAAAAGCAAGTTGTTTCTGAAGTTCTTTACACACACACACACACACACACACACACACACACACACAGGGACAGAGAAAGCAGAGAGAGAGAAAGAGAGATAGATGCATTTTCAGATTGCATTTGCCAGGGGTGTGTTGATTTGTTCCGGTAATGATACTACAACTGGGCTAGCTACTGCAATGGATTTCACCACTTGATTAAGTTTACAATAATGCACTGTCATTTGCAAAGTCCCATCTGTCTTTTGCACAGGCCAAAATAATGGGTGTGTTGAATGCAGGTGTGGTAGTATCACCATACTGCATCCTTTACACCTTCTTGGTGGCTTTTATCCTTGAAGTCCCTAAAATATATGCTATTTGCTTTGGTTTTAGTATTTTGGCAGGTAGAGGCAGTTTCGTCTGGACTTTTCTGCTATATTTGCCATGTCTCTAAGAAGCTGACAGAGGAGACTTAGAGGGAGCAGAAGGAGTTGAAGGTCTGATTTATGCTCCAGGCCAACTAGGAAAGCTGGCAGATTAGTGACAACTTACATTAGCTGCCCTAGTACCTCGTGCTCCAAGCTGGCTTCAGGGTATAAGCTATATGAATATTGCTTTACTTTGCCACCCAAATACTACCTCATAATCGTGAAGATTTGTTTCATTTTATCTTACAGAAGATTTATTGTTTATCATTCAAATTTAGTTCTACAATCTATCTGAAGTGGATTTTTTTTTTTTTTCTTTTTTTTGAGACGGAGTCTCGCTGTGTCTCCCAGGCTGGAGTGCAGTGGCGCAATATCGACTCACTGCATCCTCCACCTCCTGGGTTCAAGTGATTTTCCAGGCTCAGCCACATGAGTAGCTGGGACTACAGGCATGTGCCACCATGCCCTGCTACTTTTTTTGTATTTTTAGTAGAGACAGCGTTTTACCATGTTAGTCAGGATGGTGTTGATCTCCTGACCTCGTGATCCGCCCGCCTTGGCCTCCCAAAGTGCTGGGATTACAGGCATGAACCACTGTGCCCAGCCTGGAATGGATTTTTATATGTGGCTTAAGATAACTACTGAAATGTATACTTTTCCTATATTGATACTGTTAGTCCACTTTTGTTGCTATAAAGGAATACCTGAGAGTGGGTAATTTATAAAGAAAAAAGAACTTTATTTGTTTATGGTTATGCAGGCTACATATGAAGCATAATGCTGACATCTGCTTTTGGTGAGGGCCTCAGGAAGCTTACATTCATGACAGAAGGCAAATGGGAGCCAGCAGGTCACATGGTGAGAGAATAAGCAAGAGAGAGAGAGTGGGAGGTGACAGGCTCCTTTTTAAACAATCAGATCTTTTATGACCTCATTTTACGGGGAGTTCATTCATGATGGATCCACCCCCATAACCCAAATACCTCTCACTGAGCCCCACCTCCAACACTGGGAATCATATTTTAACATGAGACTTGGAGGGGATAAACATCCAGACTACTAATATATCAGATACTGATTTGATTCAGCATCATTTTCTAAAAAGGACCTCCTTTCCTCCATTTTGCAGCAGAATCTTTGCATAAAACAGGTGACTGCATAGGGATTGGAATGTAATGTAATTATTGTACTTTAATAATACGTTTTTTTCTTTTCTTTTTTTTTTATAAGTACTATATTTCATTTATTCATTCATCTGTTGATGGACACTTAGATTAATTCCATATCACATCTTGGCTATTGTGAATAGTGCAGCAATAAACACAAAAGTTCAAATAAATCTTTGATATTGATTTCCTTTCTTTTGGATATACATCCAGCAGTGAGATAGCTGGATCATATGGTAGTTCTATTTTTGCTTTTTTTGAGGAACTTCCATACTGTTTTCCACAGTGTCTATAATAATTTACATTCCCAATAATAGTTTATGGGGGTTACCCATTCTCCACATCCACACCAGCATCCATTATTGCCAATCTCTTTTATAATAGCCATTTTAACTGAGTTGAGAGGATATATCATTGTAGGTTTGATTTGCATTTCTCTGATGATTAGTGATGATGAGCATTTTTTTCATACACCTGTTGACTATTTTTATATCTTCTTTTTTTTTTTTTTTTTTTTTTTTTTT
>NW_016808678.1:1647078-1656346 GCF_001698545.2 Rhinopithecus bieti | reverse complement strand
AAAAAAAAACTTCCTTTTCTTGTTTTCTAGACTCTCCAGCACAATGTTGACTAAACATAAGGACAATGAACAGTCTTGTCTTATCTATAATGTTAGCTAAAATTTGTTGTGTAGAATCTCTTTATTAGGTTAAGAAAACTCTGCCTTTCTATTTCTTGTTGCTAAGCTTTTAAATTAATGGAGGTTGATTGATTTTCCTTAAAATATGAAGATAATGATATGACTTTTCTTTATTTTTCTGATAATATGGGTAAATCACATGAATCAATTTTGAATATTAGCTGACTTTGCATTTCTTTAATGTAATTTTAAAATACGTTATTTTGAATTTGACTGCTATCATTTAGTTTGGTATATATGTACACATACTTACATTTATGCTCATCAGAGAGATTGCTGTTAGTTTCTTCTATGATCCATAGACTACAGATTTGGAAATTAAGGTATAGAGAGATTAAATAATTTAATGAAGCCAGACAGTTACTTAAAGTAAGGAAGTCTGATTCAAGAATATATTTCCATGAAATTAAATTAATAAATGGCAGCTGCAGATTAGTGTTTTCAGAAAATGGTATAAAAAAAGATCCTGCTGTACTGTGAAGTGCCCTATAATAAAGATTATAAATTTGTGTTTGTCTACAAATCATATCATTTTGGCAAGTTTTGTTTTTATCATCCAGTGGTAATGTGTTTTTATCTCAACTTATAAGGCCCTAAATAATCTCTCTTCTTCCTTTTCCACATTCACACACACTAGTCTTCAGCCACACTGCCCACTTACTGGTTTTGGAACATACCAAAGCTAACCACACTTCTTTGTCAAAGTCATTGTACATGCTATTCCCTCTGCTTAGAAATATCTCCCTGTAAACATCCATGAGCCTCAGTCCCTTACTTCTTTCACTGCTCTGAAGAAATGGCTTCTTATCAGACAGCACTCCCAGAGCCATGCTGCCATCCTAGGCAAGTGACTAGCTTCAAAACTTAGAGCCACACTCCCTCCTTCCTGTTCTCCCATAAACTTTTCGCTTGTTCTCTTGTATCTTACCTCTTACAACCAGATATTTTAAATTCATCTATCTAAGGTCTCCAAAAGTATGTAAATTCCCTTAAAAGAAAGGGCTTTGTTCTGCATCCTGCTCTATGCCTAAAACCCAGATGAGTACTTGACGTACTATAGATTTTTTTTGCTTTAGAAATATTTGTTCTATGAATGAACAAAGAAATGAATGAATAAATTTACAAGTGTCAAAAGTTACCTAATTTATCAGAAATTCTTGCTAATTATTTTTCTTCCTGTGAATCTAACCTGTTTTCCCTTCTGTGAATCTAACCCTGAAGCAAGACAAGCTTGGTGCCTTCATCATTATCTTCTCTTTATAGCAATCACTGCAGAAGGTGTTGATAGATATTTAACACATCTCTGAGATGCATCCTGGCTGTGCCCAAGGTAACTTGGAGGTGGCAGTATTAATCATTTGCCATATGATAAGCTTCTGTTGTTCGCTTGTGGTGCACGGAGTTCGTAATGCCCACTTTATATGCAATATGCTTGAAAAATGAAAGATTATTGTTGATATTATAGTAAGATATGTAATATCATATGTAATTCATTCCCCTCAATGTATGCCCTTTAGCTATACTCAACCCTGTCCTTCACACCTAGTCCTGAGATAAATGTAAATGTGAGATTCTGTGTATAAACGGTGCATCTATTTACCAAATTGATTTCTGGGGCCAAATAAATAATTGTAATTTATGAGATACACCTGTGGTAGTCATGAATGTTAAGCAGAGTAGAGAGGCTGAGTGGCTTGACTTTGATTTTTAATTACAGGTCAGCTCAGCTTCTTAGCTTAATTCCATTGTGTGAAGCATCACCTTTCTTTCAACTGAAAGCTAAAAGTGCAACAAACTAACCTTTGAATGTTAATCTGAGTGCCAGAAACTAGATGTGCACCTCTGAGCAATTATTCAGCCCCCTGGGACCTGAGTTTTTTTTGGCTCAAGATTTCTCAATGTCCATCCTTACACCTGCAAAATACGATTCCATATATCATCGTTAATGAAGGGAACCAATTTGGGGGTTAGAACTTAGATGAGAAGAAATGTTTTAGTTATGTCCTATACACAGCTTTCTGATAAAGAGAGAGGCAAAAAGAAAGGGAGGAGAGTGACAGTCCTGTCATATCTTTAAAAAAATACACAACCCCAGTTTTTAAAAAGTACAACCCCGGTTTTCCAGACCTTGTTTTCCTGTGGGGCCAGACTAGGGTCAGAGTTACGGAGTAAACCAAGTTTTACAGGCTCTTTTCTTTGCCTGCTGACCCAGAATCTCGCTGTCTTCTTAAACACCATTCCTCCTCTCCAAGCGCAAATACCCCAATGAAATGTGCTTGAGAGTTGGAAAGAGAATTGGGCAAGATTCAAGCAAAGAGATTTTGGAGATGTCAACAGCAAGGATAAAGGTTTAATTATCTGATGCAGCATAGTGCAATGATATAAGTAGAGCCTAAAGAATGGGGCTTGAGGGGGAAGATGGGATAACATAAGACCAGAAGGGAAGACGGGCTAGATCAAGCAAGGGTCTGTAGGACAGCTCTTTTAGCTTGTATGTATAATCCTTCTGTTTAGTCTAGGTAGGGTTGATATGGGAGGAACAATCAAGTGCCAAATATCATATTATGTTTAGGATTGATCCTTCTCCCACTGTCAAGGGTTTCCTTACTAGTTCAAATTCCTTCTAGGTGGTTCCTTCTTACCTAAGTGTAAGAAGCCTCCCAGGAGGTCTCCACTTTTTCATAAATTTGTGGAGCTCAGCCTTGCTAACTTATTAGATCAGCCTTGCCAACTTATTCATTGTATCAGAATCACATTTTAGGTATAAAGTAATTTATCTTAGGCTATATCATAACATAATATTATAATCAAAACTTGTGATGCCTTCAGGTGTCTAAATTCATATATACTAAGTAGACATTGACATCTAATTAGAAATTAAAGATGTTTTGGTAGGATTACTACTTGCTTTTCTCATCAAAAATGGGTTTGTCCATGGCTTCTTCACTATCTCCTTATTGACCCATGAATCCTGGCCAATCTCACTGCTTTATCATAGAGATGAAATCATACCCCTCTTGAAATAGATCTCCTTACTATGACAGGCCAGTGCCAGTGTGACGATTTTCAAACTCTTCAACAAAACGTAGCCATATGTTTTCAGAAGGGCTGACAGAGAAATAGTTGAAAGTTGATATTTAAAACAACGATTTAGAATCTTTTGTATAACCTTAAAAGTACACTGATTTCATGCAAACATGTTGAGGGCACACATTGCTTTCCTATTAGGAAAGATGAGTAAATACATTTTCATATTACATATATGTAGCAAGGCTAGTTAGCAAGGTCTAACAGAGTATTTGTTTCAGCCATAATGATGAAAACAAATGCTTGCATTTGGGAAACTTCCTCAAGCGGAACCAATCATTTTAATGGAAGGAACTCATTGTACTGCTAAAATTATGTTCCAGTAAAAAATGTTTACTTGTGGAAATGACGCTCTATTTAGAAATGCTTACAAAGCTTGATGAGGAAGTAAAAGAGCCAATAACCTGAAGTATAGTATTAATTTCTTTGTAAGGCATTTTATGTGGCTTAACTGTTTTGTGAATTGGTGTAAGGCTGTTTGTTTTGTTCATTTGTTTTAAAGGGGAGAATTCATTTGCTGATTCTTTTCCCCTTGTTGGGTTTATTACATGATTTTCAGGGACACTATTTCAGGCCCTTTATCAGTAAGCTATTATTGGGCTAATATTTCATTTATTTGTTTCAAAGAGTCAATTCTATGGTTATTTGAGATGAATTTGTTGACACCTAGGTTTTTTTTGTGAAAACAAGAAGCTTTAATTGCAAAGTTGAGAATAACACATGTGAGAGTTTGTGATGTCCACTTTGCTAACCACATTATGTTGCAGAGAAACCCAATAAAATTTCATTGACACTTACTTAATTTTATTAACTAAGAGATGTATCTAAGTAATTTTATAAGATATCTCAGCACAGATTAATTAGAGACCTAAATACAAAATTCTCTCTTACCCCAATGATGGCATGAAGAATTACACATTGTTTGAACAAGTGTGAAAATTTCCAGACATTTCTGTGCATCTATGGAATAGGTTTTAAAAATTCTTTTATCAGTTAATTGCATTTATTTGCCCAGACTAGTATACAGTTATGTAAGACTAATCAAACTGTTGAAATTAAATTTTCTTAGAGTTTGAGATAGAATTTAAAACTTGAAACTCATAGGAAAAAAAGCATCACTTTTTATGCTATTGACTCTTGGGAAGTTTGTATGCATGGCCAAAGGCCAATGACATAAATAGCAGAAACAGAATTGCTTCAGTAGGGAAGATTTGGAGGTGAAACAATCATAGAAAGTGTTAGGAATGTAGGGTGCAAGTGGGACTCCAGAAACAAGGATCCTTCCAGTAGATTCTGAAACCTCTAATGAAAATTCCGAGAAAATGGCTAGAGAAAGTTTGTTCTTCAGAAAGTAATGAGACAAAAGCCAGTTTCCTCCTGTAACTTAAAGTTATGTGACACTATTGCAGAGTTGAATCATGATAATAACAACTACTGTCTTGAATCTAGGGCTTACTGTGTGCCAGTCACTTTGCATATTTTAGCTCATTTAATCTTCACAATAATTCTCTGGGGTAGGCTTACTGTTGTTATCCCTCTTTTAATGATAAAACTGAGGTACAGAGAGATTAAGTGTAATCACGTGGTCAAAGCTAGACAGCAAAAGGACAGAAGGGGTAGGATCTGAACCCAGGACATTTCCAGCATCTGTGCTCTGCACCACAGGTCTATGCACAAAGTTGGTTCCCACCATTCTTGCTCTGGGTGGGTTGTAACACTGCCTGGACTCATATTGGCTTAGAAAGCTGGAAGAACAATTCCAGCTTAAGGTTCTAGTGGTTATTCTGGACCCTTCCACAAGGGTCAGACCCTCTTGCCCTCTCTTTCCTCTGTTGGTTGCAGGTGGTAGCAATCAGGTTAGTTTTATGAACTTTGTGAAGAGAGACAGGAGGGGGAAACAGAACTAACATTTGTTCGAAAGCTAAGCATAAGGAAGAAGAGCTTATCAAGACACAGTCAGGAATTTTCAAATAAGAAACTTGAAGAAAAATATAAAGAATCTTAGCATACATTTTACCATAGCCTTGAATAATGGCCCTCCATTAGAAATGCATAATCCACTTACACCAGGGTTTCTTAACCTTAGCACTACTGACATGTTGAAACATGATTTTGTTGTTGTTGTTGCTGTGAGAGGCTGTTATGGGCATTGTAGAATGCTGACCAGCACTTCTGGCCTCTGCTGACTGGATGCCAATAGCAGTTTGATATGGTAACCAAAAATGCCTCCAGATGTTGTTCAGTGTCCCCTGGAAGTAAATTTTTTCCTACTTGAGAACCACCCAAACATGTAGCTATGATATTCTATTTAGGCAGGGTAAAAGGTTTCCATGACTTTAATTAATATTAGTAAAATGATATGAATTCCTGCATTTTGGAAAATGAGAATTTTCTTTCTTTCCTGAGTAGAATTCATATTTATCTTTTAATTCATTAATTGATTTTTAGTAGCATAGTTAGTGGTATAAGATAAGAAGGTTTGTTTTCAGGGTATTAAATACTGAAGCCTAAAACAAACAGGAATGCTAAGATAGTGACTTACTGAGGAATTTCAGAAGTGATTCAATAGAGATTTCTACTATAAGAAGAATGGAAGTTTTCGTATAAAAGATAGGGCTCAGATGGACATAGCAAAAAAAATATCAAAGGTGAAATGTTGATTTTTATCAGCTTTCTTAAAAGATTAGTATCATGGCATGTCAGAGTCAGAAGTATCAGTTAAGATCCTCTTATTCAATTCTTTAATTTTAAAAAGAAGCAGGGATATAGGAAACCCAGATAGGAATGGGAGGTAGATCTGATCCTCATTTTCACTAAACACAGTTTCTCTGGTGAATGCATGAAATCAAGAAGTTAGTTGTCCTAAAGAGCCTCCAATTCCTACCTGTAGAATCAAGGATTCCTTTTTTCTATTCCCATTAACCATTTGGTTGGTTTCTCTTTCCCCAATTAAGTTTTGTTTTCTGTAGAGGAGAAGCTATCTTTATATCCTTTCACTGCCTAGCACAGTAATTTCAGTGTTAGAGAAAACAATATTCTATGCATCTTCAGAATGATAAATTCCAAGCACTGTAGACTGATACAGAGATGGTTGCTAAGTGCCCAGTGGTACTTGTGCTTTCCCAATGTAGGGGAAAGTATAATTAGACACTGTCATTTTATTTGATTGATTTTTCCATCTTCCCAGATGGACATGCTTCAACGTGGACAGGGCCCTTTTCTCTCTTGCTCAATCCTGATTCCCCAGGGCCTCACATGGTAATTGGCAAAGAGGAGGTCTTTAATAAATTTATTTGTTGAATGATGAAATTAAGCAGTAGATTTGCCAGGGTGGACACAGTGGAAATTTTCAAAATGAGTTCACATAGAACATAGATACTTGACAACCATTTACCAAACAGGGTATGTAGCATAATGTCTAAAAGTGGCGACTGCACAATTCAGACTTGGATGAGAAAGCCAGTTCTGCTTGCTGGCAGCTTTATGACCCTAGACAAGTTATTTAACTCAGCTAAATCTCAACTTCTGCATCTGTAAAATGGACACAATAGTAGTATTTATCTATCAGGATCGTTATGAAAATCCTTATTGTTATGAAAATCACTTCAAACATCTGAGCTGTAAGTGCCCTCTGCTTCCCTCCCTCCCTGCCCTAGGCGCTCCAGGGGCAGGTCATGGGCCCTAGGCCAGGCCCGCCATCTTTATCTATGTGATTCACTCTGTAACTGGACCCAGCGCCTCACCCACAGGACAGCCATCCTGGATTCAGACACGGTGAAAAACAGCTCTCTGAAATTCAGCCAGAGTCCTGCAATTCAGCAGTGGTTTCTAGAGAAACCCTGCCTGAGGAACAGTATAGAGTGTTCAGTAACTCTCGATGAACTGCACTTCATTTTCCGCTTGGTCATTTTTGTCCTTTGTGTAAGAAACCTCTAGAGAGAGCACCAGGAGTGAGGTAACAAGCCCCAGCCCCTTTATTATTATTAAAGGAAATGTCGGCCTGAGGATCCTATCCTTTATCGAAATGAATAAATAAAATATACATAACAACTAGCTAAGGGGTGAAATATTTAAGTGAAGAAAATGGAACAAACTATACATTTAAATGCTGCAGAGAGACACTGAGAAATGCTGGCTGTATCATAATCTACCCCCCACACCCACACCCACTGCCATTCACCTCGTGCCAAACTGTGTCATCTATGTACTTCTGAATGTTTCCACCTATGGTGTGACTTGGGGGTTGCATATAGAGTTTTTTTTTTTAGTCATTCCAGACAGGGTAATTAGAAATGAGGACTCGGGGTATTGTATGGAGGTGAAGGTGAAGTTGAGCCGTCTAGAGTCTGGAGCGCCCCCTTGAGGAAGAGGAAGGAAAGGAAGGTAGCACAACAGCTGAGGCCTGCAGGAGGTGGCGAGTGAAGGAAGATGGGAAAAGGTGGCCTCGGAGAATGCCTGTGTTCTGATGACCACTGCAATGCGAATGTGTGTCGATTATTTTTTAAAAGTGATCCTTTCTTTTTCCCTTGAGCATGAAAACCTTTTATGTCTCTGGGACCACTTGTGGGCAAGAATCAGGAAGGTGACAATTTTGAAACTTAAACAGGCCTTAACATTAGGAGAAAGTATTCATTCATTCATTCATTCATGCACTCAGTCATTCACTTGTTCTTTGAATAAACAGTGTTTTTCTCTTATGTTCCCAGACAAGAAAAAAAAAATTCAGATATATATCTCAGTTGTGTGAAAGCTCTTATTGAAAATTCTGGGGATAAAAATTTTGGAAACATTCTAGCAAGCCAGAGATGGTATGTTAAAAATAACTGAGCTTTTACTGCAAATGAAGCATGTAAGAAATATCAAAATGCTTCTTTGTTATTTTATTTTAGTGAATATTAGGAAAATACTTATAAATGTCTGCATAAGTTTACTGGTGTTCTGTATAAACTTTAGATCTTCAAGAATGATCTTTTTTTAAAAGGATAATAGGGGTTTTATAGAGCTGTACACTCTACATTTTGTTGTAACTGCTTTATCTTATAACAGAATGATAAAAATAAATGCAAGACTTTTTTTTAGAGAAAATTATCTATCACCCACTCATAACTGGGTGATAGATGATTTATTTTAGTTCATACTGTTGATTGGCTGTTTATGATAATTGCTTTTTGATTGGTTTGTGCAAATCGAAACTTGAAATTCCAAGGTGAGATTTATAACACTAGGAAGATTTTTATTAAGCCCTGAAAAAATATGTTTATAATGTGAATTTTAATTGCATTCCACTGGAAAAAAACAAGTTCATATTTCAGAATTAAATGAAAACCACTTAGGATTAAGAAATTCCTATTGCTGAAATATTCTGAGTTCCTTAAAAAAGGTAAGCATTACTGGCTTGTTCTAGCGCTACTGACTCTAATAATCAAAATCACATATAAATTCCAAAATAATAATAATGATAGCTTACATTTATTGATCACTTAGGATGTGCCAATTTCTGTGCCAAGCACAGGTCTGCTAGTTATTTTACTTCATGCTCACCACAGCCACATGAGACAAGTATTATTATTCTCACTTTACAATTGAGCTGCTGTGGCACAGAGATGTTGAGTAATTTGTCCAAAGTCACACAGCTGGTAAAGAGCAGAGGTTGGATTTTCCGGGTCTGTCTTGTTCCTTAGCTCACTAGATTAACTAAGCTGAATGTCATGATATAGAAATTACTTTATTTCACATTGTCAACTGACATTTGCATTAAAAAAAAAGAAACGATCTTAGTATAATTCTTGTTTGAATTCAGAACATGAAGGAGAAAATGGAGAGGAGAGTGGAGCCCGTCTCTTGGCGAAAATTTTAAATGCCATCTTGATGGGACATGCCTTTTGATAGTTATTCTATTCTGCATCATGGCCTCCCACTCGGCTCTAAGAACTTTTAAGCTTGAAGAACAGCACGTTCTAACCATAGTGAGCATTTGGGAAAACTCCACAAAGTATACATTATAAGGGGAAAATCCCAACTGAATCTAAATAAAATAAAATGCGAAAGAAGAAAATGAAAT
>NW_016808678.1:1608312-1646985 GCF_001698545.2 Rhinopithecus bieti | reverse complement strand
ACACACACACACACACACACACACACACACACACACACACAAAAGTTCAACTCTATTCTTCCATTCTGCCTAATCCACTTTTTTCCCACCATCCCCATTTGGGACACTTTTTCAACTTTCTCATGGTTTGAGCACAGATTTAGCTTTTTTGAGAAAACCATATTTGTCTTAGGCTAGAATATCTTTCATAAACATCCCCTGCCTATTTATTGAGGAGAGCTTCTGTTCCTTCTCACATTTTCTCCTTCCAAATTCACTGTTGTGATAGCAACCATAGCCTCCAAACTTTAATGATTAACAATTAGTAATAGGAAGGTAGGCAAATTTATTCTCTGTTTCTCTTACCCCAAAATGAAATTGCTTTTTCTTTAAGATCTCGAGGGAACACTAGGTAGTGGGGCTGTCTTTTCTGCATCTCATTCCTGAAAAATTCCAGTGATGGAGATTAATCAGTTGGTATTGCATTGAGAATAGATTCTTTTCCTTAAAAGCTCTTGACTGACTAATGCCACAAAAATGACATTTTAGCCAGAGATCCCAAACTGAATTGAATCCTTCTTTCTCACTATTCTTAAGCCACTCACAGTTGTTTGTAGTATTTATGCATTTAAAATGACAGGCCAGACAAATGCCAGATTGATCAAATAAAGATGAAAATAGAAAATGAGGCTGTAAGAGAGACTGGGAATTAAGATGAATGCTACAGAAATATGCTGTGGTTTCAGATGAAACATCAAATTTGTTTGTGGTATAACCCCAAGTATCAATTTATGAATAATATGTTATTTGGATAATACTTACATTTGAAAATATTTGGAATTCTTAATTTGATTTTTTATAGCTTGTGATATTTTTTATTTTCAGTTTTATTACAAATTTCTTTCTCACAATCTTTCAGCTGGACTGGTAATCAACTTTCCCCAAAACTAGTGCTAACTAGCCTTTGAAAACTATTCTCACAGTTCTCATGTAAGCCTGTTGAAATTAAGCCTCTTACAATGTCCTCCCTCTTCCTACCCGTGATGCTAGCTTGAATCTACTGTTTCTTTACAAGAAATCCTTTCCACATTCCACATTCTGTGCTTGTTAATAATTTCTACTACTCTACTGGTGGGAAGACAATTTGCCCCCACTTTGCTGGGGAGAAAAGAGAGATGTACCTTTTGGGGCTGAAACATTTTGATTATATAATTTCAAGACATTGTGTTTTGTTGTGTTTTTCAATTTTCTTGAGAATGATAAAATTATCAAAATGTTAGAAAAAATGTAATTGTCTCTTCGAGAAAATACAAAGAACAGATATGAAGTATTTGGCCATTTTTCTGTATTAAATAAAGCAACAAATATATATTAGCTTTCTCATCCTAATCATGAGTAGAAGATTTATTTCTGGGATATTCAGAAATGTTACCCACTTCTACCCAGGAGATAGAAAAAAAAATTCCTATCAATTTTTTGAGGTTTAGCTGGAGCTATAGTTGTCATTTTGTTCTTGAGAGACCTATATCTTTATCACATTTGAGAAAACTAAAGAAAACAGACAATATAGATCTAAATTTTAGGCAGGTAAAGTCATTAACATGTGATGGGTTTTGAAGGATTCTAGAAGGTTCTGATTCCTGCCCTTCTCCCAAATTCTCTCTACTCCTCCCTATTCAGAAACATGTCTACATGTTGGGTTAACCCTCTATTTTCTTCACTGAAGTTACTCTTTTTAATGTATGGTTTCAAGTCCTGTTAAAATGCAAGAGCATCCTTTTCTTGTTTTGCAAAACAAAAAACACAACAATGAATGTATTTACTTTGCAGAGATAGCACCATGGTTACTGCAGAGTGTGACCATGATTAATAGCAACTTCAGGTGTTGCTTGCCTAGGAGGTAGCCTCATTAAAATGGACTGCATCCTCACCTTCTGAATGAAGAACCTGGGTGGTTTTGATAAGACAGTGAAAGGTTCAGGGAGAGAACTTAACCACTTGAAGTGCAGCTGCAGGTGATGGTGCCACAGAAGGGGCTCCAGGACACAGAAGGAGACAGACACTGAGTAGAGACAAACCTACTTGCTTTACAATTTTGCTGAAAGCAGCTTTGGCAGAAGCCTGCACTTATTGTCACCCAATTTGTTTATAGTTGCCAGCCCACATTTTCACCTCACCTCAGCCTTCAAAATCCAGCTAATAGACGTGATTATAAATGAGAACACCTGCCACTCAAGAAAAAACTATTAGGTCCCAAGAATCCACAGTGACAAAATGCAATTTCAGATAGATACAATTGTCAATTTCCTTCTTTAAAACCTTGTCTCCCATTTAAACTCTCTTCATTTCATCTTTGGTAGGCGGGCTTTTCTGCAATAGAATCTGAATATGAACAGTCAATGTGCCTAGTAAAAATAGATTTCTAAGGTAAGGAGGAGTTGTTATTTATTTTTTGCCCACACCATTAGCATATTATTAGCAGGATATGTTAAGATTACGTAAATAAAGTGTCTTTATGTCACTGAATCATACAACACATTATTATATATATAATATACACATATATAAACACACATATGTACACATATATAATATACACAAATACACACACAGAAATGTGAAACAACCTTTCACTTTTGTATTAGCCTTAATAACTAGTAATACATGACCTCCTATGGGCCTAAGATTATTAATATTGTTCTCATTTGACAGAGGAATTACCTTGGATAACCTGTTTCCACATAAAGTTTTATGGTCTGCTTTCCAAATTGTACAAATTACTCTGAAGTGAAAGTCACAATGGAAAAGTTCCAGAATCACATTCTTGGCACTGGAACACAATGCCTTGGTTGTTTGCCAACTTTCTTTGCTTCATTGTTCAGAATAGTTTGTAAAAAATGTTTATATATGTCTATATTGAGCATTAGCTCCACTGTGTTCTCCTTTAAATGTATTGCTGGCAGCTTCCAAGATAATTTGGGAAGGAAAAGATCAGTATCAATTGAATAATTCATTTGTATCTAGGAGATCTCGTAGTATCCTAAATACATGATTAATTTGTATCACAGAGACTCCATCTGAAATGTGTGGTCAGAAAGCAAAGACATGAACCAAGACTTATAGGAACTTGCTGATAGAAAAAGATGCTACTGCCAATATATGATCTTACCAGGGTAAATCTTTCAATGCCTTGAAGTTTCATTGCAAACATCATTAAAAAAAAAAATCATTTAGCATTCCATACAACATTCTGGGCATTTAAACACAGTGCTGTATAAACAATGCAAGGAGCATATATTCTAATATTAATACACCTATAGAAATTATAATACAGTATTACATTGAAATAGCATAAAATATGATTATGTAAAGTTCACTCAAGAATGCAAAAATGTTTTACTGTTAGGAAATCTGCTTATCTACTTACATAACTCATCATATTAATAGGATGAAGAAAAATATGTAACTCAATAAAGAAATTTGATAAAATTTCATAACCATTTCAGTTAAAACTTACTAAAGTGGTCATCTATTTTTCTTAATAGGATAAAACTAATAAAATTCAAGTAATGTCTTACATCACACTAGAAGGATTATTATAAAATAATGAACAAAACATGAATTTACTCTCGTCATCATGTTTTAACATCATTCTTCAAAAGCTCACCAGTCCATTAGAAAAGAATAAAAAAAGGAAGTGGCATAAGGACAGAAAAAAATAAGGCACAATTGTCAGTATTTTATTTTTTGATTCTATGTCTATAGATCCCAAGATAATCAACCAGGTGGAGGAAGGACTGTTGAAACTACTCAGAGTTCAGCAAAACTAAGCCATTTAAAAATTAATTTACAAAACTATTTTTTATTTTATTTTGACAATAATCCATTGAAATATATTGGAAACAAAGATAAAACGTTCAAAGAAGAGCAAGAAATGCATGACATCTTCATGAATAAAACTATAAATGTTTTCTTGAAGTACATAAAATAAGACTTAATATATGGACAGTTGGTTTTCCAAAGATGTCAGATTTTTTTAATGAATCTATGTTAAGTCAATCCTAGTGAAAATCTAAAGATACTTTGTTTATTTTCTAGAATGTGATCAAATGATTCTAAAGTTGATGTGGAAAGGAAAATATCTGATTATACGCAAACATCTGAAAAATATGAATGTTGAAGGAAATTTTAAAATTCATTGAAAAGCCATGGTAGTCAGAAAAGTCTGGTACTGAAATAAACATAAAGATATAGGGGAATTTAAATCTACTATTATGCTTCCTTAGTGCATGCTAAACAGAAGCATCATTTCCTGGGCATGGTTTTTAATCACTTTACTCCCATTAACCTTGGTTCCATAAGCAAACAAAATTCACTGGAAAAATTTACAGTTCTTGCTCTTGTATTCAACAATATATTTTTTTTTCATAGGGATGGACAGGTTATATGAACGCAAAAAAAATCACTTTTTAATGTCAAAGGTATTAACTCATTAGTTCTAATTTCCTATAAACATTTATAGATTTTGCTGCTATTTACGTGTTTTATAATTTTCACATATTAGAAAAGTTATATATATAACACATATTTAGAGACAAATGAGAAAATATAGATCTTTACCCACACTAGACATAATTCTTCTTTTCATCATTGGGAATCTGATGGACTAAAATTAATATCTCATCTTAAAATGTTATATTTAATTACTAGTGAGTTTGAAATTTTGTCTTGTGTTTATGGACTACTTACATTTTCCTGTGTGGATTGAATATTTATATTTGTAGGCTGTTTTCTTTCTAATCTGGGTTTATATTTTACAAATTGATTTATAAAAGTATATGTTCATACTAAAGGTATTAGGCCTTTATCTTTCAAACATGTTACAAATGATTCCCCATATTGTCATTTGACTTTATTTAAAATGCATTTCATCATAGAGAAATTGTATTTTTTATGTAGTCAAACCTGTCGATCTTCCCCTGAAAGTTGGAACAATAGAAAATGCAGTGGAGGAAATGAATGCAGAATATTTGTTGACAATTATGGAACAGTATTATTCTCCTTGAAATATGAAATATTTTAGTAGTTTGTTTGTTTGTTTGTTTTTACCATGATTAACTCCCTACATGTCTTACATTTACCACAGTATCACTAGCTTTCATTTAATTTCTTTTCTTGGTTTGCCTATTTTTGTTTGCTAAACAACAGAACTCCATGAAATGGGACCTTAACTTTACTTGAATAAAATGTTTATGTATAAGAACTTAAAACAAATCAGGCAGTTTCACTTAATTCCTGAGAGGGCCTCAGTAATAGTGATTGTTTCCCTCCTATGCTAATCATAGGCAGCATTTCCCAAAGACTATGACTTGGAGCTTCTCCAGAGGTGACTGATAGGCCTATCCCCAACAAAGTGTTCTAGGGCCAATGAATCTCTGGGAAATTCTATATTAAACAAAATTAAATATATATATATATTTTTTCTCCTCAGCATGACTTCGAGTCTTTAATATACTAGTATACACTATGACTTCCTCCCCAGTCAAGGGTATTCAAGGGTATTTTATTCAGGGTTTCTCAAACATAGTGAGCCACAACCCCTGTTTTCCTCAGAGTCGTCAGGAATACAGGCCCAGGGATCTTTGCCACATCTTAAGGAGTCTCTGCTTCAAACACCACCCTATCAGAGAGATTTTCCCCTGTTCCCACCTAACTAACTTACTGTCAAACCCACATCAATTTCTACCCTCTCATTTCACTTTTTGTTTCATCGGCGAACTCAGTACCTGGCATTCTTACTGACTGTTCCTCACTTCCCCTTGGAATTGAAGGTCTATTAGAATTGAGTGCTGCTGTCTCCTTAGTGCCTGCCACATAGTAAATACTGAAAAACTGTTTGTTGCCTGTGTTTGTTTTCTGGCTTTTGGCCCCAAGTCCACAAGATGGCTCCCCTGCTTCCAGGCATCATAACCGTATTCTAGATAAAAATGGGCAAAAGGCAAAAGCCATGTGCCTGCTGGGTCTGTCCTTTGTGTTTGGAAAACCACTGTTTTCCAAGTAGGTCTACCCTGCAGACTCCTAAATTGATCAGGAGCATGTCACATGACTGCCACAGCTGCAAGAGGGGAATATTTTAACTAAGTTGCTATGTTAAAGGAAGTAAGAGTTCTGTTAATAAAGAAGGCTATGCTGGGCATTTTGTGCACGACTCCCAGAAAGCTGTGATTGTCACACACTTGGCTTCACTCATGTCACTTGTTTGGCTCTCATAGGCATTTGAGTTTGCAAATTTGAACTAGAAATTTCTTCAAGTCATTTGTAATCTTTAAATTTAATGATTTTATGATCTATACATCTCCAGAAAATGCCCCAGATTTATCTGTATACAGATGATTTTCATGTGTTGAGTTTAAGGGGAAAAAAGCTTTCTTTTTTTCCCTCCCATTTAAAAATAAGTCAACACTTCTAGGTAATGGTCAGCTCTGCTCTGAAGTCATTCTTGGTCTTGTTCACTGAAGTAGAACAAATGCTCTGGAACAAGTAAGTGTCCCTCCCCTGGGATGGTTTGTCATGCAACCATCACGAGTCCTAATCACAGTCTCAGGACAATGATGACGCTGTCACTGGAAGGTCAGTAGAGGAAGCTGAGAAGCTCTGAAGTCTAAGCCAGAGCAAGAGTGACAAAGGACACATTTAAAAAAAATTAGACCCACACGCACAAAGAAATGAAGACACGTGAGGAAAACACTTTGTGAAATGTGTTGAAAATTGGAACATTTGGTTCCATAAAATATCCTGTCACCTTCTAACAACTTTCCATTTTGCTGCTTGATAAGTGACAAGTTTCACATTGCACAGGTGGCCAATTTCACTAAAAATAGTTTCTTGAGCCTTATCAGTATCATTTATCAGAAGCAGCAGGGAATGTTACCTTGCACTGCAGACATTCTTTCTGGGGCTATCTAAACTCCTGACTGGTCACCGGACTTCAGGATGGGCTAAGATGAGATGAGGACATTTGTCAAGTGGCTGCTAAGTGGGAGGCATTATAGGAGACATCTTCACATTTGTCATATTATTTATTTTTATTATAACCTTTTTAAACCTACTACAAAAAATGAAATGGAAGCACAGGGTTTAGATGTAGGCAAATTATTTGAATCTGCTGGTTTCTCTTTTCTCTAAGCTTATTGCGATTGGACTGGGTGACATTCTTTTCATTTATTTAAGACTAATTTTAACAAGTGTCTTAACTTCCTTAAAATTTGGTTTCCTCATTTGCAGAATGGGGATAAGAATAGCTACCATACATCCCTCGCTGGGTTTGCATAAAAATAAAATGAAATAATATGTAAAAGTGTTTTTTATTACTGTCAACAATATGTAAAATTAAGTTTGTTTTAGAATTTTCAATTTATGTTCTTATGAGGTTTTCACAAAACAATCTAGAATTGCATATTTGTTTATGATATGAGACTAGAGGGTGAAGACTTTTTTTTTCCCAGTAAGTATATCCAGTTGATGCACCATTATTTTTAAATTAATGCCAACCCCTTCCTACTGTTCTGCTGTGTCACCTTTGCAATAAGTAAGGTGACATATAGCTGCAAGTCTGTCTTAGGACTCTGTTCTGTTCCATTAGTCTGTCTAGCCTTGTTTCACTGCCACATTGTCTTAATTATTATAAATTAAGTAAATAGGCAGCTTTAAAATAATTATCGATGCCGAGTAGTGTTAGACTACTAAATGTATTCTTTTCTGGATGGCCCTAGTTATATTTGGACCTTAACAATATTGAGTTTTCCAATCCATGAACATAGAATATCACTCCACTTATATGGGACTTCATTAATTTATCACAATAATGTTTTATAATTTCCAGGGTGGGAATCCCACATACCTTTTCTTAAATTTATTTCCATTCATTTTTTAAAGTTTTTATGAATTTTTTAAATTTTAAATATCATTTTTTAGTTTTTCCGAGTGGTATATAGAGATACATTGTACTTTTTTATATTGACCTTGTATCTAGTACCTTAGTAAATTTACTTATTTATTTCAGTTGTTTGTCTGAAGATTCACTTAATCTTTTTAATTTATACATTCATGTTATACATGAATAATCATAACTTTATTTTATTTCTTCATTTCCAGTCCCTGTGACTTTGGTTTTGTATTCTTGTCTTTTTTGCACTGCCCAGAACCTGTAGCATATTTTGGAATACAAGTGGTGACAATAGGTGTCCTTGTCTCATTCTCAATATCAAGGGGAATATTTGCAATATTTTATCAATAAGTATAAAGTTTGCTTAGGTTTTAAAAATAGATATTATTAGATTTAGGATAGTCCATTAGGCTTCTAGGATGCTGAGATAGTTTTAAACCATTTAATCAAATTTTTAAAAATCTCTGCCTCTCAAATGTGACTGGATAGCTACATATCATCAAACATATGTTGGGAGTTTGTGATGTGAAAGATTCAAACAGGCAAGTAGAAACTATAAACGAGGAACATGCATTTCTGGAATGAAAAGATCCACCAATTGATTTGCACAGTGAATTTTAAAAAGCCCATTCCAGTGCACATTATTATGAGATTTTAGAATAGAGATTTTAACCATTTACAAATAAAGAAGAAAAAGACATAAATAACAAGGAAATATATAAGCTCAGAACCAGACTGTCTTTAGATTTTCTAAGAGCACCATGGGGGAAAAATAGTAAATAAATAAATAAAACAATCACTTCAAAATCTTCAAGAAAAATTATTTTCTCCTAGAATTCTGTATCTTGACAAATATCAAGACAGTAAGAGGATAGAATAGAGATATTTTCAGAACTGCAGTCCCCAAAAATTCACTTAATTTCATGGGATCTCACCTTCCATTCCTCCATCATGCTTTCTCCCTCTTTTCCACCAAAATTATGACAGCAGTGCCTCAAATATGATTCTTTTGTGAAATTCAGTAAAAAATGAATTACTGGAAAAATTAAAGTTTTATCAAGACATAAGCACACACATTAAATTACATTCCAATAAATATGATCTGAACAAACCTAACATCGGGAAAAAAGGGTCTCAGCATCTGTATGTGTTGTTCATTGAAAGTGAGTGTAAATTAATAACAGGAGGAAAATTGAAAAATTCACATATATGTGGAGATTAAACACACTCCAGAACAATCAAAAAGTAAAAGAAGAAATCAAAATGGAAATTTAAAAATATCTTGAAAGAAATGAAAATGGAAACTCAACATACTAAAAGTTGTTCAATGTAGCAATAGCAGTTACAAGAGGAAGGGTTATAACTGCAAATGCCTATATTAAGAAATAAAAAATAATCTCCAATAAACAGTCTAGCTTTATACCTCGAGGAACTAGTAAAAAAACAAACTAAGCTCAAAGGTAGCAGAAGGAAGAACAAATAAGGATTGAGTAGAAATTAATGAAATAGAAAATTAAAAGACAATAGAAAATATCAACAAAATGAAGAGTTGGTTATTTGAAAAGATAAGCAAACCTGTAGTTGGACTAACCAAGGATAAAAAGGGATAGGGCTCAAGTAAAAATAATTAAAATTGAAGAGGAGATATTACTACTGATATCCCCCAAATCCCAAGGATTGTAGGACTCAGAACAATTTTGCACCACCAAATTCGATGACCTAGAAGAAATGAAAAATTTCTAGAATCCTACTAAGTCTGAATATTGAAGAAATAGAAAATCTGAATAGTTCAGTAACAAGTAAGGGGATTAAATTGGTCATCAAAAACCTCCCAACAACAACGAAAAACCAGGACCAGATGGCTTCGCTGACGAATTGCACCAAAAATTTAAAAAAAGAATTAACACCAAATCTTTGTCCAACTCTTCCAAAAAACTGAAGAGGAGGGAACACTTCCAAACTCATTTTATGAGGCCAGCATTACACTGATACCAAGGCCAGACAAGGACACTACAAGAAAAGAAAATTACAAGCCAACATCTCTGATACATGTAGATCCAAAATTCTCAACAAAATACTAGCAAACTGCATTCAACAGCACACCAAAAGGGTCATACATCATGATCAATTTGAATTTATCTCTGGTTTGCAAAGATAATTCAACATATGCAAATCAAGAAATGTGATCTTCCATATTAACAGAATGAATTTTTAAAATCGTGTGATTATTTTAATAATTTCAGAAGCAGCATTTGACTGAATGCAACATCCTTTCATAAAAAAAGTCTCAGCGAATTGGGGATGGAAAGAATTATCACAACCTAATAAAGGCCTCATATAACAAGCTCACAACTCACATGATGCCCAATGTTGAAAAGACGAAGGCTTTTTTTCTAAGATCGGGAACAAGACAAGGATGTCTACTCTCATCACTTCTATTCAACATAGCACTGGAAGTCCTAACCAGAGTAGGCAAGAAATAAAAGGCATTGAAATCAGAAAGGATGAGGTAACATTGTCTCTGCACATGACATGGTCTTGTATATAGAAAAACTAAAGAGATTTCATTTTAAAAATGAAGTAACAAATCGAGTGAAGTTGCAGGATAGAAAAACAACGTATCAAAATCAGTTGCATTTCTATATACTAAGGGAAAATGAGATAAAAAAGAAAAAAACCTTTAACGGTAGCATTAAAAAGAGTAAAATAGTTTGGAATAAATTGAACCAAGAAGTAGAAAGATCTGTATGTACACTACAAACTAAAGCATTGATGAAAGAAATTGAAGACACAAGTAAATGGAAAGAGATCCCATGTTTACAGATTGGAAGAATTTATATTTTTAAGATGTCTATATTACATAAAACAGTCTATCAATTCAATGCAATCTCTATGAAAATCCCAATGGTGTTTTTCACAGAAATTAAAAAAAAAAATTCTAAAATTCATATGGTGGAACCACAAAAGGCCCAGAGTAGTCAAAGCTATCTTAAGGAAGAACAAAGCTGGAAATATAACACTTCCTGGTTATTACACTTGAAAATTGTAGTTGCTGCACATTTGTAACTTAAAGTTTTTACTGAAATAGTAATCCCTTATTTTAAACATCTGTATTTATAATGAAATACATACTACATATATGCATATTTAATGTTTGTCGTGCCACAGATGTGCTTGCTTTTTGCTTGTTCATTTATCCATTCTAGGTTGAACTGGTTACAACAGTGTTCTAGGGAAAAATGTATATCTAAAATGTTTCTATCTTTTAAAATTACATTCGTAATAGAAAACTAGTTTTCCAGAATATGTGACAAAACTAAGGAAGAAATTTCAAAACAGTCTCAGCATGCTCAGGATAGTCAGTTTTACTTTTATTTAAAATGAAGCAAATGATGCTGTAATTTCAACAATCATTTTCAATCTTTCACCAATAGACAGTTACAACAATCTATGCCTTAAAATATAAATTTTTTGTTTCCAGTGAAATACCAAGGTTCTAGACTCATGAATGTCCTGTTGCCTTTTTTGTGATATAAAATTCTATCAAATTTGTGAGCTGTTCAGTGTTAACTTTTTCAGATGTGTAATATCAAGATTACCTTCTACATTTCAAGATTATTGAAAATTGTGTTAAATTATGAAGTACATAGCATAACAACCTGCAAAAATTCTCTCACTGGTAAAGTTTTCCATTGCCTTTCCATCTGATTTACCACTGAAAAATATGTTGCATTCCTTCTTCACGTAGTAGTCAGATAATCAGAAATATCAGTGATATTAAACACATAAGCAAATTTGTAAAATTTGTGTTCAATTTATATCTTTAAATTTGGGGACCCAGCTAATTTCTTCTTTTTCAGGAGCACCAGAGTTGATTCCCTATTTCAATTTAGTCTAGAGTGAGTTTTTTCCCTTGACAACAATTTTACTTCAGTATACAAAAAAGCTGTTTGCAATTACTTTCCTTATTATTCCATAATTAGTAGAATAAGCGGAATGTGATACATTAACCTTACAGCTGATAGCTTTTTTTGGCAATAAGATGTTTTGAGTAAAAGATGCTATGTCATTGACAGACATATTGATACAAAATGTAATATTTTATAGTCTATATTCTAGACTGCAAACCTAGGTAAATTATTTTCTGCATTGGAAAAGCTTTCTTCAATTTTCACATATTTTTGAATAATTACTATATTAGCCATATATGACCAATTCTCAACTTGTACTAAAACGTTTTAAAAAAGAAAATACTCGCTGGGTTGATTTATTCCAAGTTAGAATTTGCTATGTGCTAATTGCGAACATGGCCCTTGATCAAATGTGTGCATGGAGTAGCACTATCAAAGTATTATAAAAGCCTTCGAATGCCTACTATTGATTTCTAGATCCCTCTCATCACACAACGATGATAGTCTGTGGACCAGAAATGGCTTGCACACTCTCTAGTCTGCACACTGTATTAGACGATGTATTCCACCAAGACAAGGAAGCAAAGGAAGAACAAGAAAGACCAGACCTAAGAGAATCCAGAGTAAGTGAAGTTAGAGAACAGCAACTGTTGAGTAGACATAGAGAGCAATTTCCAGATTGGGCAAGGACAGAGGACCAGGAAGAGCCTACAAGGAAAAAAGAAAAACAATTGAACTGTGAGCTTCTCGGATGTGCTTGGCAATGTGACAAGGTGAATTCATGGGTGTTTTTAATTCACTTGGAGAGCTTGGGAAGCATTAATTACAATGACAAAAAGTCATGAAAGCAAACAAATAGATATGATTATTAGCTGCAGAAAAAATGAAGTAAATCATGCTTCAAATGATCATCACAAAAGTATGACATAACTGCTGGAGGATGTAGAGAAAGGGATTTGAGGATGAGGGATGTAAGGATGCTTCTTGTTCTGTTTAGAAATTCAATAGATAATACCTAAAAATTATAAGTCAAGAGGTAACAGGAAAAGTGTGTTATTTAGAATTGTGGAAGCATATGCCTGACTAAAGAATTGTCAGTAGTTACTTCTGATGAGAAGCAGGCCAGATTAAAGTGAAGTCAGAGACTTCTGATTTCTAGATAAGGTTCCTAAAATAATTTGATATGGAAAAATCTGTATATGTATAAAATAACATAATGAAAATTGCTAGTCTAATTTAGTAGTTTTATTTTAACTTTATTGAAATTTTGATCTACAAAATATGTTTCACACAGGATTCTTTTGCTAAGTATATGTACCTGCCAATCTCTATAAACTCTTTAAAATTAAACTCAGTTATCATAACTACATCTAATATTCTAATGTAATTTTGAGCCATTCTTAAAACTTCTAAAATTTTATGTGAAGAATAAAATAATTCCCACACCATTCATTTTGTGTTTAAAGTTCAAGGATTTTATATTTTAAAGTTTCAATACGGGTGATTGTTTTTTGTGCTTATGACTAAAAAGTGGCTTAGAAGACTTCAAATTATCTTTTTAGACATTCATCTCACCTCTGAGCAGAGAAACCCCTGCCCCGTAGAGAGAGAAAGCATTTGTACAAATTTCAACCAAGAAGAAATGAGGTTAGAGTGGAAAGTATTTGGCAATGATAAATTTTAGATCTTGCCAGAATGATAGTTATTGTGTTTTAAGTTTGTAAAATTTCATATTGCCATGCTTAGTATAAAATACGGTGATGTTCTTTGGGTATATACGTTAAATGTTGTATTAAAACAGGTGAAAGCATAGATGAGCTTGGTTTCATCAACTGCTGACATATCCTGACAATATCTTTTTCATGATTTCTTTTTCTATTATTATTTTAATTATAAAGATAATGCCAAGATAAGGCCAAGAGCTTAAACCTAAAATGAATTTCATTCTGCTCAGTGACCTAAAACATCTCACTGGGACATTCTTACTTCAGTCATATAACCCTTGTTTGCTCTTTGGTCTTTGATGGCCCAAAATCTTTCAGTGCTTCTCATCCTTCTAAATGAAAAATCATTCTCTGACTGCAACTTAGAGTCTCTGAAATTCCCACTGGAAATGCTACCAGGGTATGTGGATCAAGAGATGCCTGGAGAAAAACACATGAGAAATTGCCTTGAGTTATTCTGGAGCAAAATGACACTTGTGTTTGAAATGGAGAAGAAGTTGCTTTCTTGCTCAATCCCTAGGCTCCAAGTAAATTATACCCTCTATCTGAAGATTCACCATAGGGTTCACACTGACCTGGAAAAGCCAGGGGGAAAGAGAAATAATGGTATAAAAGCCAACTCATGACATGAGTCTTTCATTCCCGAAATGAGTGTGCAGTTGAAATCAGGTTAATATGAATATCAGGGTCACAGCATGGCATAAGGAGGCTATGTAGAAATGCAAGGGCAGAATGACCTGCTTTGCTTTGGTGATGGCAGGTAGATTAATCTTAGGCTGCTTTGGCAATATATTGTGATTATGAGACCTTCTTCTCTACTGGCTACTTCCTCAAGGTGCTCCTTAGTCCTCTGTTTCTATGGAGTTCCCAAAGGCTCTGGGTTCAGATTCACAATCCAATCCCTATACCCTTGTTGTAAGTAGCCACAGGGAGTAGAGCAAGAGAGATTTTAAGGACTGATTAGGTCCTATTTGATTCCAAGTCTTTCAATTACTCCAACCCACAGTTGATCTCATTCCATCTCCCCCAATCCACTATTGAAGGTTCAGTTTCCAGAACCACTTCTTCGGCCCTATGGAGGGAGTTTGAACTAGCTTCAACCATGTCCAGGGTAGTTAAGCATTGCCATCCTTTTTTTCTGGGAAGCTCCTCAAGGCAGTGAATTAAATCCCAGACCTCCACAATGATTTCTAGTCATCTTTTATCTCAGGCTCTAAATTTCCATGACCTGTCCAATACACTAGGTGTACTAGCTCCAAAGGCTTTCCTAGATTTTTCCATTTAAATATTAAGAGGAATCTCAAATGTAAAATGTTCCAAACTGAAATAATGATTTATGATGCTCCAAACTCAATCTCCCTATCTGTTCACTTTCATTATCGGTGATAATTCCCCTCTCCTCAATCAACTAAACTAGAACTAGTGGTATTTTCTTTGATTCCTACTTCCAAACTTTGTCCTTTATGTGACTTAATCACCAACTCTTGGTAATTCTTACTCTATCCTGTTTCTCCCATTGATTTATGTGGTCATATCCCTCCCCTAAAACTGAAATCTGCCTTCCTACTCTGCTCATCCTGCCCCCAGCCTTGTCTCCTTCCTTATTCTGCTGGTGCAAGTCACAAATAGAATAATTAAAGTCTTTCAATGTCCCCTGATTGCCTCAGGATAAAATTCCTTTTCCTTAGCATAGCATGAAAGGCTTTTCTGATCTGATTCCTGTCTCTGTTCCACAGGATATCTCTTGTTCTACTCAACCATTCCCTTTACATTAATGCCTTGACAATGCTAAACTTCTTGTGTTGTTGAAGCAAACCAAGCTGTGTAATGCCTCTGTGCTTTGTTTGTGTTCTCCCCCGTAAAGCCTTCTCTTCAGTCCATCTAGCAGATATCTAATCCTCCCTCAA
This sequence comes from Rhinopithecus bieti, assembly GCF_001698545.2. Lineage (NCBI taxonomy): Eukaryota > Metazoa > Chordata > Mammalia > Primates > Cercopithecidae > Rhinopithecus > Rhinopithecus bieti. The sequence continues at coordinate 1,631,519 of NW_016808678.1, read as the reverse complement.
AGGCTATTCAGGCTTCATCTTCTTGTGGGTTGGTCCCACACACAGAATCCCTAAGACAGTCTAATCTTATTGTCCCACTATGTCACTTTCCTATGTCTTGTTTACTTCTCAGTCCACTGTAATTTGGCTTGTGCTTTCAGTATTCCTCTGAAACTACTCTTGCCCAAACCCAAAATGACGTTCAATTTGCCAAATCCAATGGGCCCTTTTTGGAGCTTAGCTTACTTGGCACAAGTGCTATGTTTGATACTGTGAATTCTGTCCTTATCTGGGAGATCTTTCTACACGAATTGGGTTGTTAGATCTCTCATGCTCCTGATTTCCATCTCTCTCTCTCTGACCAATCCTCTGTCTAATTTCCCTCTGTTTACTCTCTTTAATTTGTGGTGTTTCTTGGGTTACATTCGTAGCCTACCAACTTACTTACCTCTCTGATCTTAACCACTTTAATAGATCTTAGACTTATAAACCAACAGCCTATTAAACTTTTTCATACAAAAGCCCAAAAAGAACTTCCAATCCAACATGCTCAAAACTGAACTCATCTTTGCCCTCTAAGACCTGACTTGCTATTCTGTTCCTTTAGTTTGTGAAACAAAATTCTGTCTTATAATCTGAAATAGAAACTCAAGGTTTTTTTTTGATTTCTCACATTTCCAGAATCCCTAATCAATCACAAAGTCTTATGGATTTTTTCCCCAAATGTTTGTTGACTCTGTTGTGCCATTGTATTCTGTATTGCTTCTTTTTAGACTACTGTTGCAGACTTATAATTGGATATGTGCTCTTCCTACACTTATTCAATCCCTCCTCCCCATAGCTGCCACAGTAGTATCTTCCCAGCATATAATTGTCCATGTAACTCCCTTGCTGATATGGTTTGTCTCTGTGTCTCCACCCAAATCTCATCTCAAATTATAATCCCCACATGTCAGATGAGGGGCCTGGTGGGAGGTGATTGGATCATAGGGGTGAATTTCTCCCTTGCAGTTCTCATGATAGTGAGTGAGTTCTCATGAGATCTGAAGGTTTAAAAGCATGGCACTTCCCTCGCGGCTCTCTCTCCTGCCACCATGTAACATGTGCCTTGTTTCCCCTTCGTCTTCTGCCAAGATTGTAAGTTTCCTGAGGCCTCCCCAGCCATGTGGAACTGTGAGTCAACTAAACCTCTTTCTTTATAAGTTATTCAGTCTCAGATAATACCTTTATAGCAGTGTGAAAATGGACTAATTCACTTGCCAAAGCCTTTTCAATAATTTCCTCTTACCTACAGGACTAACCTCCATGCTTCCTGACAGCTCCAATATAACTTGATCCCTATCATGCTTTATGTTGTGTCTTTTTACCATCTACTTTGCACTTAATCAGCATCCACACTGACCCACTTATAATTATCATACCCAACATGATGTTCCTTGGTTTTATGTTTTTGCTAAGTATCAGTACTTCTCCCTGGAATGCTACATTCTCACATGTGTAAAATTTCTGTTTATCCTTGAAGAGTCAACGTTTCTCTTCCTCTCACTTTTACTTCAAATCCTATAACATGTAACTACAGATTGAGTTATTTTATTCTCTTCTTTGCTCCATGTTCTTTTTCTCCATAGAAGACTCATTTCAGGCCCATCTCTTCTCTCCTAAGATCTGGCTTCTGAAATTATCCCTTGCTATTGTCCACAAGCATGATCTCCAGTTCCATTGGATATTTCCCTTCAGCTTCCAAATGTGTTCTTCCTTTTCAAGTGCTTTTAAAGTCTTTCCTTGATTCTACTGTCATCTATTTTCTTTCTTTTATCATCCACAAAAGAAAGAAGAGTAGGCTACATCTGCTGCTTCAATTATGTCACCTTCTACTTATTCTTCAGTCTGTTGTAATGTCACTTCAAATAGCAGCACATAATTGAAATTGCTGTCTCTAAGTCACCAATACTCTGCTGACTTTAAAGTCAAGGATTGTATTGTCCTTATCCTATACAATCCCTCTGAAGTAATTGTGCTTAATGCACATTTCTCTTCTCTGAAAATCTTTTTAATGTGGTTAATCTACAGTGCACCATTTTACTTTTCCTCCTGTATCTACTAACACTCCTTCTACTTTTCCACTTATTCCTCTTCTGTTTTCCCCATATGCAGGAATGTCCTAAAGGAACAATACACTTTCCTTTTGTCATTTTTTTATGTTGTCACTTCAGTCATCTCTTCTTTATCGATAGAACTCAAATGCATATTTTAAAACTTATCTCTTTCCCTCTTTTGCATTTCAGATCTATCTATCTATCTATCTATCTATCTATCTATCTATCTATCCTTTTCTTTTTTTTTTTTTTTTTTTTTTTTTTGAGACAGAGTCTTGCTCTGTCACCCAGGCTGGAGTGCAGTGGCGTGAACTGAACTTACTGCAACCTCTGCCACCTTGGTTCAAGTGGTTCTCCTCCTCAGCCTCCCGAGTAGCTGGGATTACCTGCCACTCTGCCTGGCTATTTTTTGTAGTTTTTAGTACAGACGGAGTTTCACCATCTTGGCCAAGCTGATCTTGAACTCCTGACCTTGTGATCCACCTGCCTCGGCCTCCCAAAGTGCTGGGATTACAGGAGTTAGCCACTATGCCCAGACCAGATCTGTATTTCTAATGACATCTCTCGCATTGAAAAAGTATGAAAAGGACCTAATAAATCCTTATCTTGTTTCTTTCTTCAATGACCCATTCTCTGGTGTCCCCTGTATTGATCATGTTTTGGAGCCTTAAATTCATCTTTGAAATAGTCTTTTCTCCTCATCTTCCATACCCAGGTGATCTCTCAGTGCTTCCAATCCTATCTCCATACAGTCATTTCCTCTTTTTTGTTCCTGTTGCCATGGCACCGGTTCATAATCTGTCTTTTAAGGTTTTTAACTAGATGCTTCATTGGTGTCTCTTCTCTCCAATCCATTTTCTATGTTGCCATCATTACTCTTTCTAAAAGTTTAGGTCTGTTTACATCATTTTCCTACACACAAATCTGCTTTCTTTTCTGATTGCTAATAAAATAAGGTTAAAATATTTTTTTAAAATTGTAAACCCCCTCATAGTTCACACCTTAGCATCATCATAATTTGGATCAGTCTCGTTTTCCAGACTTCATTTTTCCAGTCATACTTCAAAATTATTAAAACACTAGTTGTAGAGAAATCTGCACTCCCATGTTTATTGCAGCATTATTCACAATAGCCAACATACGGAATCAACCTAAGTGCCCATTAATGGATTAATGGATAACGAAAATATGACATATACACACAATGGAATATTATTCAGCCATTAAGAAGAATGAAATCCTGTCATTTGCAGCAACACAGATGGAACTGGAGGCCATTACGTTACATGAAATAAGGCAAGCCAGAAAGACAAAGATTGTTCTCATTCATATGTGGGAGCCAAAAAGTGGATCTTATGGAGATGAAAATAGAGAATAGATTGGTGGTTACCAGTGAGTAGGGGGAAATGGGGAAAAGCCTAACTGTTCTAGAAGTTGACCTGCACAGCTCCATGTTACCTGTTAGAAATAGTAATTAAGCACTTGCTCTATGCTGGATTCTATGTTATGTACCAAAGATGTAAAGATGAATAAGACAAAAACTTCTCTTAATTTTCACAGTCCTAATGCAGAAAAATAATAAAATATAGTGTGTTAGATGCTATGTTAGAGGAAATATAGGATTCTGAAGTATATACAGTAAGGCAGCTTGCCTCATGCTTATAATAATTAAGCACTTGCTCTGTGCTGGATTCTATGCTATGTACCAAAGATATAAAGAATAATAAGACCACAACTGTGGAGGTGGCAGTGAGCTGAGACCATGAACCTGCACTCTGTCTCAAAAACAAAATAAAATAAAATCCTATTTCTATTGGGAAGAATTATTCTGGCTGCCGTGTGAAGGATAAAATGGAAAGACAGGACCAGAAGAAGTGAAAATATTTAGAAACAGTTGCTAAAATTCTTCAAAGCAGATTCTTTGTTACATGAACAGAGAAATGTGAACTGACTTAGAAAACAGGCATATAAAACAAGATTTCGTGATTGCTTTACTGTTGATGATGCAAAATTAAGTAGAATGGATGATGGCCAATACGTAGGGGTTATACTGTCTGGAGCTCAGAAAAGAGATCAGGAGTGGAGATGCAGATTTGAGCTTCATTAGCATACAGGTTTATATAGCTGTGGAAGCAGATGAGATCACTCAGAGAGGGTCTGTAGAGTGAGTACAGTACCTAAGACAGGACCTGCAGCAATGCCAATATTTTAAGCATTGTCAAAAGAAGAGGACTAGGTGGTCCTAGGAAACTCAGAGAAGCCATTGAAATTAGAAAAAGTTGGAAATGTCAAATGCAGCCAATGGTGGAAATAGGAGTTACATTTAAAAAAAATTGGAGTTAGCCTTGAGGATATCATTTGTGAGTTTGGTGAGAGCACTTTCAGTGGAAGGTTGAGATGGAAGCTTCATTGCTTTCTTCATTTACCTATTGTTAGGTCCCTCCCTTGGACAGGCCACCTTGGCAGCAGCCCTAGCCTTGCCTTTGGCACTGGAGGTAGGGAGGTACAGAGACCACGGGCCACTACACTTTACTCCTCTCTTGGAGCATTATTACAAGGCAATTTTGACATTTCTGCCTCTATTGATGGTGCCAAGTATCTTATAAAAGAAGGCAGCAGCAAGGCTTCCTTTCAAGTGCGATTGTCTTGGGCTCCCTGCCGTTGAGGGTTGGCACAGACCCTCTTCTATCTCCACTTTATTGAAATTCTATTCATTTTCAAGAGGCAGGTCAAATGTTACTTCCTCCTAAAAATGTCCTCACTTCAACAGAGAATTCTCGTTCCTCTGTGTTCTCAGAAGAACCATAAATGCTTTTATAAATTCAAATTTATTTGTATAAATTCAAAAAGCATTTAAAACTTTTTCATAGTTACATACGTAGCTCTGTCTTCCCCTGTTTGTATCCCAGATTTTATCTAGTAAGTTGAGATATTTAATCCTTGTTTATGGAATTGAAGTATTTACATGCCATGGTTTGCCTGATCACAATAAATTATTTTGAAAGTTCAGACTTAGCTTTTCATGAAGGAGGACTACATTTTCACAGGGAAAACAATCTATGAGACAATTGCAATCACTTTTGCTCTGTTTCATACTATAAATACCTCTTCAGGTATAGCTCTGAAGTTGGAGCTCTAGTCATTGTATGTGAGAAAGACCTAGTGAATACTTCCTTGAATGGGGGGAGCAAATTGGACTCAATATTTTGTGACTATCGTCTGTGGGCAGACGATCTGAAAAATGCACAGTAATCTTGGGTCTGCCTGTAAATTAGATTTGCTTTGGACAGTCAGCTATATTGATATAACAAATAAGTGACTTGCTACTGGGGTGATGGTCTACTTTGCAATCTTTACCTTCAAGGACATATTGGAGCTGAATAAGTCATACAATTTTGCTCCTAAGGAAAGAAATTCAAAGCATGTGACTAAATGAAGTTTACATTTCCTGCTGATCTTATGCCTTTTAAAAATATAATTTTATTTGTATGGTCTCAAATCTGGAAGAGTCATGTTTGGTACTTTAAGCTGATTATTGCCAATGTGATATTGAATTTGTAACATGTTTTCTCTGTAGTAGAGAAATATTTGAAATATGTATCAATTCTCAAGTCTCAAATGAATTATCAGGGTCCTTGAATGTAATAAAATCTGAATACCAATGAGAAATATGTCAGTTTACAAACTAGGCTTAGCCTTAAAGAAATCATGAATTTCTGAACTTTTTTTCTTTCTTTCCAAAATACTGCCTTTCTATGAGCAAACTGATATTTGGCAGAAGACTTGATGAAAATAAGTAATACCAGAAAGTGCTAAGAACTCTTGAATTGTGCCCATGCTTTAATTGTTATTTGACTCCATTCCTCTTCCCACCAGGCAGAGCATGTAGCAAATGAGGTATATCAAATGCATAGTTGTAATTCATCAGTTAGGTAGACTTATAATGCTGCATTTTCAAACTCAATGAAAATGCCCAAGCTGATCAATATCTCAGTCAGTAGAGTTGATGCTAATATAATAGATTTTTTTTCTTTGAGTATATTTATGGAAGCAGAGTAAAGAGCAAACTTTATTTCTTATGATAGCAGGGGTAGGATATCCTCACAGATGCGAAAGGAGACATGAACAGAATTTATATTCTGTATTTTAGAGTGTGTGGGTATGTGTGTGAGTGAGAAAGAGAGTTATTAAAATGGTTTAAATATCCTCAAGTGTTACACAAGGAGGAGAGTGTCATTGGAAAACAAATACTTGTTTTCTTGTTGGAATTATAATCATGTATTTTAATGAATGAGTTCCCTGTCATTAATGCCTTTAGGCTAATATTAAGCAACATTGTAATGAAGTGAAATCATTTTTTCAAGATAACAATGAAACTTTGCTTATATCTTTTTACAGTAGAAAATAGCAATAGATATTTTGGCATTTTAAAACAGTTCATTGAGAATTTTCCATGAATACATAACATTTTTTCCTTTGTCTAAATTCACTGCCAAAATATTTGGGGCTGGACACTTGGGGCACTTGCTTCCTCTTTGGGTGCAGGCCTCCTTCTCAATTCATGTAGTGTTGACCCAATAAATTCCGTCTGTTACAGTCAGAACCCACATCCATACAAAGTCAAAGAGAAAAACCTTGATGTTGGTGTCTACAGCTTCACTTCCTGCTTTATGGACTCCACTCTGGAGTGCCCTGTAAAGCTCCATCCTTTCATGAGGTTGAGGTATTCCTGATTTCCTGTACCACCCTTCTCTGTACTTCAGATCAATTTCAGTCAGTTAGGGCTCATTGTGATTTTTATTTACTGGTACCTTTCTAACATTTCTGCATTTTATCCAGGCTCAGATAAGTACGTGTATAGCTCTGTCCCTATTAGAGAATTTCCAGGCATCCGTGTCCAGGGGAGACAGCAACAGTCTCTTCCTGGCCCGTAGACGTCATGGGCCCACACTTTAACCACACAAGCCTGTCTTCACTCCTAGGCCTGTGATGGACATTCAAGTCCCTGTGACCTAAACCACCAGCAGCTCTTTTCTCCTTTAACTTTTGGTCCTTTCATAGTCCGTAGTTCTTCAAATAACTTTAATAGCTTCTCTGATCTGTGGTCTATACATTGCATAATCATCTTTCTGTCTCTACATGTATAGATATAAACCCTTTTAAATATTTCTTGGAAAGAGCAATTCATTTTTACTTTATTTGTTCCCATTATTCAAACTCAGACATGTTCTATGGGACAAACCAACCACTAGAGCCAATGTGGACCGAATAATAGGGTCTTTTCTCCTGTTTTAAAAAAATATGTGCACACAATTTTTATGGGCTTCACCTCTGTTACCATTGGGCACACAATTCTGCTGAAGCCACAGCTATTTTGCAAGTCAGCGAGGACTTCTCCAGCACTGGGTTGGAGTTACATTGGTAACTTTGCTCTAAATTCCCCCTTTAATGGAAAAAAATATGGATAGAAGGCGAGGAGCATAAATCTTACAAGTTGCTTTTCCGTGACCAGCCAGAACCAGCCCTAAATGAAGACACTGTATGCTGCTGGCGGCTGTACTCTCTTCATTCCGATTTCAGTAAGTATCTGGCAGCCACAGAAGCATTAGAAGGTAAAAGGGGATCAACCAGTTGTTAATCCAGTTGTGACTTTGGTTTGGGGTTCATTTCTTCAAACAGCCAAGTTGTATGTTGTTCTGTGATTGAGTGCTTTTGTCCTGACAGAACTTTTCATTTTGTACCTTTCACCATTGTTTTTGGCCACGGACCAAGCCTCACATCTTCTGGTCACAGAATTCCTTTCTGCAAACTCCAGTGTAGGCCAAGGCCTCCGGGTAACATGAGACGCCTCCATTTCCCAGTAGACAGCACATTAAAGTGAGGTCTGTTGGCCAGCTGCAGAGACAGGTGTTATTCTCTTTTAATTCACACCACCCCCATTTATTTGTCCTAAAAATTCCTCTTACAGTGTTGTTCACAAATGCTGAAGGAATTGGGCCGATTTTATAGGTGGTGGATTCTGGGATTAAAGTGCTTCACCTGCTGGGTAGTTTAGCTTCATGAATAATACTTTCAGATTTAGCACACATTCTTTTTGTTGTTGTGTTTGTTTGCCCTCTATTAATGGGCGAGAAGAGGCACAGTGCCGCTCAAAAGTCCACCACACAATGCGTTTACCGACTCAGATTCCATCTTCACTCTTTGAAGAAGGCTGACTCATGCTGCTTTCTGAGAAACTGGAGAAGAAAAGTAAATGCTATGATCATTGTCCCTTTTTCATCCATATAGCAGAGCCATGAAAACCTGCACTGGTTGAGTCCTATCAAATTTAATGTTGGAAGCCCTAATCCAGATCATTTTTTATACCTCTATTATGCAGATGGAAAAGGATCAAATATCACAGTGTTTACTACAGATTTTGCTGTTGTTTCAAATATGACTTTGAAGAGTTCTATGATTTTCATTGGAGAAGGAGCTTATAGGATGTGTGAGGGTCCAAGATGTGGTCTATCTGGTAGAAATCACCATGTTCAACTCTTACCTCTCCTAATTGGGCAACTCTGTTTCTAAGTTGCATGAGTTTGTTTGTCTTCCTGATCTGAAATTTAGCCATAAAATGCCCTCTTTGAGTGGCCTCAACAGTGTTTCAGAAGCAACCTGTCCAACCCTCTGGGTCGATTTGCACAGGCTTGGCTCGCTGCTTTTTCTGTGCCTGAATGTGCTTTCCATCTTTCCTTCTTCAAGGCCCAGCTTCTTAAATGCCTGCTCAGATGGGAGCTTCAGTGGCATGCAAAGGCATCAGTGACATCTGTTCAAGGGCTTTTCTTTTCTTTCCATTATTTTTTATTTAAATCCATTATCCTATAAACTCCAAGAGGACAGGAAAAGGTTCTTCTGATCCACCCTTGTGATGCCCCTGTCAGCAGTAACTATGTATTAAATAAATGAGAATACAATTTTCCAGCTCTGGAGACAAGTCTTGCATTTAGTTTGACAGAGTCACAAGTGCAAAAGGCTGGTTTCATTCATTTTATAGTGTCTCTCTTTCAGGATAGTTGACTGGCAGGATTTGACGTAGATAGCAATATTTATTAGACGAAAGGCTATTTAATGCAAATTTCTATGTCATTAGCACAATATATTTTTTATTTTTAATTGACTTAGGTAATGTGTAAGTAAATGCTATATATCCAGTGAAACTATGAGATGAACAAAGTGACTATAAGTTCATATAATTTCTTTGTAACATTAAGAATTGTCTCTTTTAAGATGTTTGGATATGACATAGGCCAAACAGGAGACAATATCTGGCTCCCTATCTTCCAGCATTCCCAGAAGCTGGTTTTTAAAGAAAATCAGCATGTTCTTCATTTAAATGCCCAAAGGCTGTTGCATCTGTGGACTCTTCCTCCCTTCCTTCAGGCAGGAAATCAGATAAGCCTGGATGGCAGCCAGACTTCATAAATGGCCTCCTACCTTACTGTTACTTGTGATTCTCTGAAGAGACCTGGGCCATTGCTACGTTTGCCAATCCAGTGCTGCCCAACACACACTGCATTCCAAGCATAAACATAATAAGGCATGCACTATGCATTTGATGTTCTTCCAGGCCTTGGTGTCGTTGCATGTGACATTTCCTCTGCCTGAGCTGCTTCCTGGCCTCTTCTTTTCCCTGTCGTCACCTGGTGAATCGTGACTTTTCTTGTAGCCCTGAAAATCAAGCACCTTCTTGTCTGAGATAACTTCCTACCTTTTCTAAGCAGAGCTGGCTACTTCCTTCCTACTTGGTTTCTTGCCCACACCGCATTTTATAATGCATCATGTGATCTTTCTTCTACTCTTTGTTTGCTTTGGAGTGTTTGTTTTATACGTAAGCCATGAGTTCCTTGAAGGTGAGAACTGTATCTTACTCACCCTTGTGCGTGTAAGGCTTTCTTCACACCTTTCCTTTCCAAACTTCCTCCCCTGCTCTGTCTTGCAGAGTCCAAGACTCTGTAGGTGCTCAACTAATTTTGGTTAAATGAATGATTGAATAAATATGTGAGGAGTAAAGAAAATCATACTGTTAATTGGTCTTGAAAGGTTTGGGGGGATAAAGACAGCCTCTAAACTCTGGGAGGGAGTCAACGAATGAAGGATAAGGAAAGTTCCAAACTTTACGGACTCATTCACTTGGACATAGTACAAATTGGTTACAATGGACTCATCAGACCTTTATGTAACTTTTCCCTTCCCATCTATTTATTACTACTGTTTTCAGAAGCGGCACATGATAAGTAGACAGTGTGGACAATTACTAGCATGACATCCTCCCCACTTCCCAGCAACTGGTGATCATGAACCATTTTATGCAGTGTTTTATATCTGCAAGTAAAATAAGTTTTACCTCTGCTTCAAAATAAAATCAGGCTTAATACACTTCTGCACCAAGATAAATATTAAAGAGCATTGTATTTGTTTTACTGTATGGAAAGTGGTGATTTTTGATTATGTGGTCTTTCTGGATGGATGATCTGTTTCATTCCTTCTGTTCTCAACCTCTGTGCATATCCAACTGTGGACAAACAGTCTGGTAAGATTGTGAGTACTTTTTAAAATCCTCAAAACAACCAATTAAGAAAGATGCTATTAAATCCCAGTTTTACGGGGGAAGAAACTGAGACTCAGAGAGGTTAAGTATGTTACCCAAAGGGCACACAGCTGTAAAGAGGCAAAACTGAAATTAGAACCCATTCAGTCTGGGTTGAGTCTGTGCTTTTAACTACCATGATAAACGGTCTCTTCTTCAGAAGTTGACCCTGTACTGTGTGAAGGAAAATTTATTTACAGGGATGAAAACTGGGCAGCTGGTTCAAAGGATCCCTTGGAACTACTCCATAGAAGGATAAAGAGTAGAGACAATAATAAGCTCACTTGTAGTTTTAGACCCTGGTAAACTTTTGGATGCTTCTGCAATTTCATACTTCAAATGAAATAACTGAATATTTCCTGAAGTAAGTAACCAGCTCTCTAACTTGGCAGAAATCTCTAACTCCACTTAACTCATGCAGGGGGCCATGACATACAGCCTAAGTGCCCAGGAATTTTAAGTTAAGATGTATCTATGTAGTGAAACTTTGTGTGTGTGTGTGTGTGTGTGTGTGTGTGGTTGTTTTACCCTTTTCTTCCTGCTTGGAAAAAATTTAAATATTTAAAGTTATCTACAAATTGTAATATTTCCCTAGAAAGCAAGGGTCACAAAGATAAACATTAGCTGTCAGAAAAGCTTCATATCATCTGAGATAAAGGTGGTGCTTTTTTATTACAGTATCTGAGAAAAGCTTTCAGTGAAATTCAGTAATCCCTCACTTCTGATTCCATGTCTACTGAGATGTTCACATTTGAGTGCGGCCCTTGGTAAAGCACTGATTGCTGAAAGGTAGCTCTGTCCCATGGGAGGATTTAGAATGAGATCTAGTAGAAATTTTCATTCAAGTTGAACGGAAAACAGAAAAGTGAGTGTTCTACGGAAAGCAGAAGTCTGGCAGCGATGGATTTGCCCTGTGAGTGAAAGTCTAGGAATGTGTGTCCTTCCCACAGTTGGTTTATTAAGAAAGTCCTGCAAGTTAATATCACAGTACCTGTTTGAATACAGATATAAATTCCTTGAGAGTCCACAAATTAACTATCAGTGGAAATCCTGATACCCACCAAATGATGTTTTTATATCTGTGTATTCATCAATCTAATACTTTTTTAAGAGATAGCGGTGTGTCTATTCTATTGAGTAGAATACTATTGTTTTTCTTTTCTTTTTGTCTTTTTTTTTTTTTAAGATGAAGTCTCGCTCTGTCACCCAGGCTAGAGTGCAGTAGTACAATCTCGACTCACTGCAACTTCTGCCTCCTGGGTTCAAGTGATTGTTCTACGTCAGCCTCCCAAGTAGCTGGAATTACAGGCATGCACCACTACACCCAGCTAATTTTTGTATTTTTAGCAGAGACAGGGTTTCACCATGTTGGCCAGGCTGGTCTCGAGCTCCTGACCTCAGGTGATCCACCCTCCTCTGCCTCCCAAAGTGTTGGGATTACAGGCATAAGCCACCGTGCCCAGCCTGTTTTTCTTTTATTTGTAAATTTAGATATTTCTGAAGACAATATTAATTGACAGGGAAGTCATTATCCTTCTTCTTCGAATATGCCTGCATAAATCTATGGCATGAAATGCACACATTTCCGACAGGACTCCTTTAGTAATACTCTGTCAGTTTACAAGATGCCCTGACACCATAGCATGACTGGATGAATTATTCTCCCGACATAGCCTAATTTCCAATAGTCATATTTCTTAAATATTTTGAAATTATTTTAATAGAAATTTGTAAGATTATCAAATTCAGTATTTTCTGATGGACAAAATTGTACCTGAACTGTCTTAAAAGTGCCACTTTTTATTTTTTAAAAGCAACAGAAAATGAAAGGCATTCATTTTCTAACTCCCTAGTGTGGATCCTTCCTCCTGTTAACAAACTCAAATTTTTAGGAAGCTTGAATTCTTCCAATTCCATTTTAATGCCATTTTTCTCTCATTCTGTTTTCAGAGGCAATGAAGAACAGCTGGTCACCATTCTCTGTAATAATAACCTTCATATAGTTGAAACCCAAACGGTTTTGGACATGGTACTTACAAAAACATCTCCTTGCAAATGATGTAGTCTTTTTGGTATTTCCCCTGTAAATAGCTAGATTCCTTATAGCCGACCCTTCCAGCAACTATCACATTTTAGCTCTGTTTAGTATAATGGCAAGCATTTTCTGCTTTGTCTATCAGGAATGTCTTCCTAGGAGGTTTCACAATAAAATTTATTGTGTTTAATTTATGACGTACAATGTAAGAAGAGTGGAATGCTTTTCTGTTAGGATTTGCATTGATCATGAAAGGTTACTATAGTGCTGGTCTGCTTTGCCCAAATTTGCCAAATTCTGAAGAGAATGCCAATTAGAAGCCTATAGTGCTTTTCACTGAAACAGACTGAGGCCAGTACCAGGTGATGGGGACCTGTCGCTGTTGGCCAGACTCTATTTTTAATTGGGAGAGAAGGCAAATGCTAGATCAAATACAGTGTTTACTAAGTGACACCAATAATTCCAAGTCATAGCCACACCCCAAAAGAGCTGAGGAAGTGACTAAGTCCTTCTGAGGTCGTCTTTTCTATTAGTAGCAATGTAGCCAAAAGTCTGAAAACGCTCACATTTTGCTCTCTTTAGGAAAAGACAACATTGATTTTAGAGGTTTTGTTATGGAGGCCAGGGGATTTTCCAGTGCAGCACAGAGAAAGCTGGGTTTGGATTGGGAAGCCAGACATTTCTTGGCGCACATTCCCTACTTGAATGGGATTTGTTTGCCCCCTCCTCACCTCTCCCCAACCCCCAGGCAGCTAGAAGCCCCACCTCCTCACTTGGACCATATGGGGAAGCTGGCTCAGTGGCTGTTATTCTACTGACTCCAAGTTCACGCAGCTGTTCATCCCCTGCTTAATGTACCGGTAATTACAGCAATGTGCTCTTCTCTTTCCAATCATGTAACTTTTACTAATGGAAAATGATTTGTTTTTAACAACTTCCATGCATTTCTTTCTCGTTTTAATAAGAAAGGGTGTCTTGCGGCATTGAGCGATTGAATTCTCTATAAAAAACAAAAGTCTCCATATGAGTTTCCAGCTCCATAGGAGGGCTCTGTGGGATTGGCCAAAGGTGGTGGGGAGACTTAAGTGGGTGTAACTAACTTGATATGAATAGGTCAGTTGGGAAACAAAGCAAGCTCATTGCCTTCTGCACATGGAGGTGGTGAAAGAACATTTTTTAAAAATGTGAGACTGGGAAGAATCAAAACTACGAATTGAGCTCTGCTTTCATGATCCAAACTCCATGTACTCTCAAAGAACTTTTAAGACAAATACCTGAAGAGGTTTTCACTTATTTTCATTCGATCTTTCAGAGCATGTAAATGTCCTCCTTTGATGAGAAATGCTGATGGTTGGGGTTGGGTGGAGGCTGAAATGATTACAAGTGCCTCACTTGCTGTAGCCATGCTAAGCTACCAGGCACAGATCAAACAGGCATGTGTTCACATGATTGTTTTATTTGTAGATAAAATATAGACACCTTGGACTTTCCTTCCTTATATCCCCTAAATGGCACTGGAAATCACTCTAAAAGGATTATTTTTAAAGCAAAACTTTTCCAACTCATTAGAGGATTTCAGTTTTAGACTTTTATTTTAAATAAATGGTTGAGTAGCAGTTGTAACAAAGAATGTGAAATCACACCCTTGTGTGTGGATGGAAATACTACTACACAACACACATAGCTAATTTTATCAGAAGGACGACAGCAAAAGGAATGCCTTCTTTACATGAGAACTCAAAAGTCAAGAGCATTGACAAGATGACAAACCATGATTGTGAAGTGGCTTTGCCACATCTTGACATTTTAAAGATTTATGTAATTCAAGATTTATCTAAAATTATAAAATACATATCCTGAGCTCAAAATTCTTTGATGTTAAGATGTATCCATATCTTTTAAGGACATTAATTTTATTCCTTGTGCATTTCCTTTCTTCTATTTGTGGTTAATAATGACATGGCAGCCAGAAATCATCTATCTTCTCCTTCTTATCTAGCTCCCTCCAGAAGTCATTTTTTCTTAGAGATTTCTTTGGAAATGTTATGAAGCTAGAGTGAAGTCATTTTTAAAAACACACATTGAAACTTAGAACTGAATAATTTTTAAATATTTGTAATAACTTTGGCAAAACCGTTGCTTTCCTTAAGAACCACAAGACCACACCAGCAGCAAAGAGGCATTATTGTTCCTCTGGAGTCTTGAGAAGTTCCTCGTGTGACAGACTCCAGCAAACGGGGTCTGTGCTTCGCTCCTCCATAAATGCACCACAAAAGTCTAGATCTGATTTTGCCCTCTAGGAATTCTTGTGCCTTGATTTATACAAAGCAAAAATTATGTTTAATATTTTAAAACTAGCTTCAGGAACTAGAATCTTCAGAATTAGTGGTCTGACTCTAGTCATGTGCATATCTTACATCATCTTCTATTTTTTCAGATGGTTGCATCAGTAGCTTTGGGAATATTTTATTTTTAAAGTTTTAAGTCATTCTGGCATCCACTAGACCATCAAAAATATAACTATGATCTAATGAATGCCCAAATAAGTTGTCGCATAATAACAGCTACTTATCATGTTCACTTTCCCCGTTATTCATTTATTCATTCAGTATTAATTGAGCAACTCATATGTGCCAGGCATATTCTAGGGACCCTAGTGAACTCAAAATCTTAGCTTTATAAAGGTTGCAGTTCAGTAGGAGGACATAAACAAATAAAATATATAAGTAAAAAAAGTTAAATAGCAATGAGCTCTAAGGACAAAAAGCACTGTATAGGGGACAGAATGTGAAGAGAGAGTTTCAATTTTACATGGAGTGAAAGAGAAGACCTCAATATGTGACTTTTGAGCACACAAGGGAAGGAAGTAAGATATAAGCTTTGTAGATATTTGAGGGAAAAACTGTCCAAGCAAAGAGTACAGCAAGAGCAAATGTCCTAGGGGTTATGAATGTAGAGTGTTCAAGAGTGCCGAGGAGGCCAGTGTGCCCAGAGTACAGATATTAGGAGATAAGTTTAGAGAAGTGAAGGAAGCCAGATCTTAGAAAACCGTAGTTTCTTATAAGGACTTTGGCTTTTAATTTGAGATAGGGGAAGCTGCTGGAGATTTTGAACAGAAAATGACAGAATCCCGCATAACTTTTAACAAAATAATCCTGGCAGTTATGTTGAGAGTTGATTTAAGGGCAGCAAGGGAAGCAGCAGGGAGACAGGTTAGAAGGCTATTATAATAAGCCAGGCAACAGGACAAAAAGGGTAAAGGTGGAGAAAGTAGATATAAATGGAGTTCCTACTATATAGCAGGCACTATGTTAGGCTTTGTGGATATATCAGGGGGAAAACAGTGGCTGTGTTCCCGGGGGCTTTGCATTCTACTGGGAAGAGCCAGGCAATCAACAAATGAGCCAGTGCATACATAAAATATCAGGTGATGATAAGTTATATCTAGAGAAACCCTAACATGTTCCAAAGTTCATTATGGCAAACACCTAGAAACAAACACAGTCCTGTATAGTGGGGACTGGAGAAGAAAAGTATGGCATATTCAAACAGAGACTATTATGTAGCAATGAAAACTGAGTGATTATAACTACATGCAACATTGAAGATGGATCATAGCAATATAATAGGAATACAAAATAAGCTAGTTTATATTTAAAACATTATATTTTTTATAAAGCCTAACACATACAACCCAAACTAATATTTTTAAAGAAGTACAAATAGATGTGTTAATGTATATCAAATGAAATCGAGAACATTGTTAATACAAGATTCGGGGTAGTAGTTGTCTTGAATGAGGAGTGGCAAAGAAATTATTGGGTAGTCACATGGGTTTCTGTGAGGGTTCTAGCTTCATGTTGGATGTTGGATTACTGGATTTAATTATATTATTTGCAGGGAAGGAAGAATGAAGGAAGGAAGGAAGGAGGAAGGGAGGGAGGGAGGAAGGAAGAATGGGAGGCAGGGAGAAAGGAGGGAAGGAAGGAAGGAAGGAAGGAATAAAGGAAGGAAGGGAGGGAGGGAGGGAGGGCAGACATTTTACAGGGTTAACATTGAATATATGCCGTGAACCATGGATTATAATTCATCTAAATGTGTTTCCCTGTGGTGTAGGGTGGGAAAAGTTATGGAGTATTTGCTTTTATATATGTAAATTTGCCAGGGAAATCCTCTCTAAGGAAATGACATTTGAGCAGAAGCATGAATGGATTGGAGAAGTGGTTGGAGGAACAAGGAGAAATTCCTGGCTGGAGTGGAGTGAGCGAAAAGAAAGCAGCAGGAGTCGAGGTCAGGGAGGAGCAGGAACAGGTCATCTTGGCCTTTATAAGCTGTGAGGAACTCTGACTTATACTCCAGCAGACACTGAAAACAACTGAGAGGTTCTGAGCAGAGGAGTAACATTACCTGCTGTAAATTTTAAAAGGATCATTCCTGCTGCAGTGTGGGAATACACCAGGGTTTCTCTGGACAACTGACATCTTGGACTGGATGATTCCTTGTTGTAACAGATATTCTTCTGCATTGTACGATGTTTACCATCATCCCTGGCTTCTCCCTAATGAAACTATAACGTCATTCCCTACCCCCTAGTTATGACAACCAAAATTGTCTCCAGATATTGCCAAATCAGGGGCAAAGTCGTTCTGCTTGAGCACCACTGGAATGTGTTGAAGGTGGCAAAAGACAGAATCAGTGAGAGGGGGTAGGAGGATGTTGTTGCGCCCACCAGAAACAATGGCTGGGACTAGGGCAGAAAGGCTCTCTTTTCTAAACACATGTATTCATAGTTTGGGTCTGTACCCACATGGCTGGAATCTCTACAATCTGAGGATGTTCAGAAATTCTCAAAGATGAAGTCAAAGATGAATTCCCAAGTCAAATATTCATTTGCACTCAAATATTTCCCAAGTGCTATAGAAATGGGGTAAATGTGAGCATGAAATCATCCATATGGTGATTCCTTAAGGACTAGGTCCAAACTGTCCACTTCTTTTCCTCTTGGCTTTGTCCAGTCTGGCAACTCATTCTTTGATTTGCATCCAGGTGAGTTCCTTGAAGCCCTGAACCGAGGACTTCTTGTGTACTTTAACAGTTGTTATATCCGAAGATATTCTGATTGGCAACATTTTTAACATAGAGAACTGTTTAAAGAAAATACTGCCAGCACACAACTCATCCACAAAATGCTGTTTTTGAAGAAGATAGAGGAGGCTGTGACTGAGATCATCAGAGAATCAGCCCGACACCCCAAACATAATAGGGCAAAGGAGTCAGATGAGAATTTTGTTCAGTAGGAGACACTGGACAACAAGACAGGACCCTTGACCTCAGAAAAGCAGGAATTCAGGAATATTATAGAACATGAAGTAGCAGAGCCATGGAGCAGAATTTACAGCACTAATCTTGAGCGCTTTCCCCCGAGGACTCTGTCCTGTTTTCAGAAAGGCCTCTGGGAAGGCCAGGCTGTGAAAGGTAGAAATGTAAACACGGGGACAGGAGTGGCCTTCGGTCTAAAGAGTGAGCCACGCAGGTTTCTAGTTGCCAGCCTTCCAGTAGTGGTACTGGGAAATGGTTTTATAGGACAGACAAATCACCCGAATGCAGAAAATGCAATTCCACTGAAGCAAATCTAACTTCCTTTCCTGACGGAGAATGTAATTAAATCCTGCTTCGGAGGACGGTTTGTATCCTCTGCTGCTGGGGGTCTTGGCTCATGCTCATCGCTGGTGTTTACAAGATGATATTCCCTGCCTCCTGTGACATGCTGAGGCAGCCCTGACTTTGAAGATGGGGTGGTGGTGCATGCGAGGGAAGGGGGATGAGTAAGGCTGTGTTTTATTTGCAGAGCTTGGCTGTTCATCTCTCACATTCACATCTGACACCAGAAGCCCACACCATGCTTGACTTTTCCAAAACAGTGATTCTAATGTAACACCCTAACGAGCTGTATTCACTTACCTTTCAGAAGGAGACTGGGGGGACATACATCCACAAGGTGAGAGGAAGGGGCGATTGTAACAATATTAAATGTGATTACCACCAGCAGAAGTTCTGCGAGATGAAGTGACTGAATCACAGCTCACAATGTCATCAAAATACAATTAAAAGTGCAATTTTACCTTACTTATTTAGTTATTCACTTGTATTTTAAAAGTTGAGTCATTGGCAGTAATCTTATCATGGCCTAAATGAAAAAAATCTAAGAGGTTCATGAATTTGCTGCTCACTTTTGGTCCTACAGTCACTTTGTAACACATAATCTCTATTTGGAACATAGAATGTCCTGTCCAAGATATTCATCAAAACTCAAGTTTTTTGTGATATCAAATATCACATCTTCTCCCTTCTCAGTTTGGATCTGCTTCTCGCTGGAAATCGACAAAGGGAAAGGGCTGTGGGGGTAGGGCTTGAGAGGCACCTGATTTCCTTTCTATCTTTTACACTGTGATCCTAATCCTCCCTCTAACAGCTCACCAGTGTCTGTCATTCAGATCCTAGCAGCAGGGAGACTTATTTGAGGGAGCAGGGAGCAGCAGAGGAAAAGCCTTATTTGAACTGGACCTTCCTTATCAGGCTTCACATTTTCAGGGTTCAACAGATGGCTAAGGTTGATGTTTCTGCTCAAGAGTCATTTTCATGGATTTGCAGAAGACCCCACTGCTGAAGTCCCTTTCACCTGGTCAGATAGATGTATCTAATTATGATGGTAGACTGCAAAGCTTTGCAGCTCCCGGGGACACAGTGTTCATTCCCATCTTCTTCTGGGGGGATGCCTGGCCCATCTAGTTGGATTTCTTAGAAAGACTCAAGGGCTCTATCTTGGTTCTCTCTCCCACATAAAACAAGGAAGGGAGCAAATTTGCTCCTTTATTCCAGCACTCTGAAGTGCAGACAGGCCCTCCCCAGGGCAGTGACCCCTACCCCTCTACCTGAAGCCACTGTGCTTTCTGGCAGTCATGAGTCAAGCTGAGCCCATATTTTCCACACATTCCATGGCCTTCTGAATCATTACATAGTCACTCCTCACCAGACTTGGGATAGAAGGGTTACCACTAGCTGTGGAAGAAGAATGGCACCGTGGCCAGTAACAGCTCTCTCCCAAGACATCTCTCCACTGTGTTCTCTTTCCCTCTCCTCTGTAAA
The DNA here is from genome assembly GCF_001698545.2 of Rhinopithecus bieti. Lineage (NCBI taxonomy): Eukaryota > Metazoa > Chordata > Mammalia > Primates > Cercopithecidae > Rhinopithecus > Rhinopithecus bieti. The sequence goes on along the minus strand of NW_016808678.1, from coordinate 1,611,634 downwards.
GACTCTTACAGCCTTGGAAAAAAGGAGGAGATATAGGAATTATGGAATAGTTTTTTTTTAACCTTTGTAAAATCTTTTTATAGTAAACTCTCTCATACACATCTTGTTATCTGATGTTAATTATTGGAACCTAATTCAAAGTTATGTTAGAAAGATTCCCATTTAAGCTTCTCTTAAATTTATAAGAGAAAATTGTTCATAAATTAAATTATAAGGAAAAGAGAGTTGATTTTCTATATTCTTCCATGTTTGGCCTTTCCACATGGTCATGGAAACCACCTTACCCCTCTTAATTTTTTAGTTCTTTTGACAGAAAATACAGAAACTATGGTTCCCAACACCATAGGGCAGTACTACCACTGTCTTCACCACCTCAAGCAATAGACTTTCCAACCCCTTCTCTCCATTAAATGTCTCTATTGCCAGACTCTTACTAATTTATCTTACTAAAGATAATATTTGAGTGTCTCTCTTGTGCCAAGAATTGTAGAGTTCTGGTGGCAGAAGATGACAGAGATTTTTTTTTTTGGTTTTTTTTTTTTTTTTTTTTTGGCCTAGAAAATTTATAGTTTAGTCTAGTTCTTTCCACTGGAATCTGAAACAATATATAAAAACAATGCCATAGTTTTCTTCAATACATTTTGATCAATGTAGAAATACATTTTTGTAACAGCTGAGGATTCATACTATATATTATAATGTTGGTCACAATAACTGAGTCTGATGATTGAGTTGGGAGATGTAGGGTGGGGCATGGCAGAATGTGCCCCTTTAGGTCAGAGAGAAGCTGGTGCCACCAAAAGGATCCCTGTTTATCACAATCCACTAGAACGTTTAATTTCTTTGTGTTTGTGTTTTCTTTCATAGGACAAGGTCAGGGAAATAAGCATTTCTACTCAAACTCCCAAATAGTACTGAAAGAATATCAAATGAAAAGGACTATAACGGTATATTTTAAACATTTTTTCAAAAGAATTGGCATTTACTTTTAATTCCTTCAGTGTCACCCTAAGCTCTAGTGTTAGTAACTTAGAAAAATATAACAACAACTGATCCATTCACTATTAAAGAAAATGTTATAAACTCATTTGGACTGAGGTGTTAATTGTTATTTTTAAGGTTAATGGTTATTAGTTGTTCCTGATCTTCTAGGATACCATTTGCATTTTAGGCTTTCAGGCTTTTTTAAAAAACCCAAATGTTCTTAAACCTGAAGGACTTGGTTAGATAAACATTTTGCGGAATGATGGCAAAGCCTGCTGTGACAATTTTTTGATAGGGTGACTACCAGTACTGGCTGATCCTCCCACTCAAGAAACACACTTAAATCCAGTGCTGGCTTTGGGAATGCTGAGAAAACATTGGCTTTGGGAATAGAGAAAACATCAGTGGAACAATGAAAAACAGAAGTGATTTGAAGGACAGCTTTAGGCTTCACCATACTCTGTAACCGTTAAATAACTCCCCATTTTCCCCTACTCCCAGCCCCTGACAACCACCATTTTAATTTCTATTTTCATGAATGTGACAAATCTAGATAACCTCATGTAATTAAAATCATACAACATTTACCTTTCTGTGATTGCCTTATTTTACTTAGCATAATGTCGTTAAGATATATTCATGTTTAACCCATGCCGGAATTGTCTTCCTTTTTAAGGCTTAATAGTATTTCATTGTGTGTATACGCCACATTTTGTTTATTCATTCAGCTATGGATAGAAACTTGGGTTGCTTTTATTTTTCGCTATTGTAGACAGTGCTGCCATGAACATGGATAGGCAAATATCTCTTCAAGATGCTGCTTTTGATTCTTTTGGGTAAATATAAAGAAGTGAGGTTGCTGAATCATATGACAATTCTACTTTTTATTTCTTGAGGAACTTCTGTTTTTCACAGTGGCTGCACAATTTTACATTCCCACCAACAGTGTACAAAGGTGCCAATTTCTCTGCATCCTCACCAGCACTGTTATTTTCTGTTTTTTTTTTTTTTTTTTTTTTTTTTTTTGATAGTTGCCATTTTCATGGGTGGGAATGATATCTCATTGTGGTTTTGATTTGCATTTCTCTAATGATTAATGATGTCGAGTATCTTTTCATATGTTTGTGGATCATTTGCATATCCTCTTTGGAGAAATGTTTATTCAAGTCTTTTGCCCATTTTAAAACCAAGTTTCAATGCTTCCTGCTATTTATTTTGAATGTGCTTTACAAGTTAGAATTTCTGAATTTTGACCAGCATGACATAATGCCACTCAGCATGGCTTTTCAGGCTGGTGTAGGGCTGGTAGAAGGATGAGTTAGAATGAGCAAGGCCAGAACTCAGAGTTCAGACAGGGGCAGGGAAAGATAGATAGTCCAGAGAGAACCATTCCTTTCTTCCTTCATGCAAACACACATGCAAATAGCAAGGTTTTGTTCCATGCTGCCATGTGCTAGGCACTGAGCTAGAGATATGTAAAAGGACACAGTGGGACAGGATAACTTTGGGGTTTGGAGGGTAGAATCTGCACTTAGCCTGCTTGGGTGTGAATTTTAGCTGCAGTATCTGCAGCGTGTGGACATATTTTGACTGGGTTACATCATAAAGAGCTTTTGTCTCATGCTAAGAGCTTACTTGTAAAGCAGTAAGATGGGACCCATTGAAGGGTTTTAGGTATTACAAGTTTCAAAGAAAAACAAGTGAAATAATCTAAACTTTTAAGGAAATTATCATAGAAAGACAGATTTAGAAAACAGAAAGGGGAGGAAAATCCCCCTAAAAGCAAGAGCCGTAATGGACACAATTAAATGCTAGGGTCTTTGTTCTATAATTCTATAGTTGACTAGTTATATGACCTGACAAAGTCATTTTTTTTTTATTATACTTTAAGTTCTAGGGTACATGTGCATAACGTGCAGGTTTGTTACATATGTATACTTGTGCCATGTTGGTATGCTGCACCTATCAACTCAGCAGCACCCATCAACTCATCATGTACATCAGGTATAACTCCCAGTGCAATCCCTCCCCCCTCCTCCCTCCCCTTGATAGGCCCCAGTGTGTGATGTTCCCTTTGCCGAGTCCAAGTGATCTCATTGTTGAGTTCCCACCTATGAGTGAGAACATGCGGTGTTTGGTTTTCTGTTCTTGCGATGAGAATGATGGTTTCCAGCTGCATCCATGTCCCTACAAAGGACACAAACTCATCCTTTTTTATGGCTGCATAGTATTCCATGGTGTATATGTGCCACATTTTCTTAATCCAGTCTGTCACTGATGGACATTTGGGTTGATTCCAAGTCTTTGCTATTGTGAATAGTGCCGCAATAAACATACG
>NW_016808678.1:1563534-1604668 GCF_001698545.2 Rhinopithecus bieti | reverse complement strand
CTACAGAGACAGGCAGGGTTCCTTGAGCTGCTGTGAGCTCCACCCAATTCGAGCTTCCCAGCGGCTTTGTTTACCTACTTAAGCCTCAGCAATGGCGGGCGCCCCTCCCCCAGCCTCGCTGCTGCCTTGCAGTTAGGTCGCAGACTGCTGTGCTAGCAATGAGGGAGGCTCCGTGGGCGGGCGTGGGACCCTCCCGGCCAGGTGTGGGATATAATCTCCTGGTGTGCCCGTTTGCTAAGACTGTTGGTAAAGCGCAGTATTGGGGTGGGAGTTACCCGATTTTCCAGGTGTTGTGTGTCTCAGTTCCCCTGGCTAGGAAAAGGGAATCCTTTCCCCCTTGTGCTTCCCAGGTGAGGCGATGCCTCGCCCTGCTTCCGCTCTCTCTGGTCGGGCTGCAGCAGCTGACCAGCACTGATTATCCAGCACTCCCTAGTGAGATGAACCCAGTACCTCAGTTGAAAATGCAGAAATCACCTGTCTTCTGTGTCGCTCGCGCTGGGAGCTGGAGACTGGAGCTGTTCCTATTAGGCCATCTTGCTCCTCAAAAACGACAAAGTCATTTTAACTCTCTGGCCCAAGGTTTCCTTACATATAAAACATGGATAATGCCTTATAAAACTTAAAAAAATAATTAAGAAGATGTACTCAAAAGTGTATTGCAAGGGTTTTTTTTGTTTTGTTTTTTTGTTTTTTTCCCACACAGGAGCAGTATGCTGTGTTTTAAAGGACATTCTAAAAATTGGCTTGGTTTCCTCTACTCACACCATTTTAGCCCCCACATTTGGGGCTATTTCACCCTCGTTCGCAAGCTTAGACCTGAGCCAGGGTCTGAGATTCATCAGCCTTCAACCCATGCCAGTTTAGGTTTTTTCTGGTATTTGTTTTTTTTTTTCCTTTTTCCCCCCCCAGAAACTTGGCTATTATACTTTTTTTTATAAAAGCAACTTGCTTAGACTGTTTGCCCCCCTATTTTCTTCTTTACTTTCCCCTCAACATCACGTATTTGGAAAAAAAAGGTAAAAGTCTGGATTATGAATCCAAAATTATTGTTACCTTGTATTTTTGCCTGTGTTGTTACCTGTATTTTTCTAAGGCACCATGATCACACCACAAAGAGCTGAAGACACACAACACTCCAGTGAAGGATAGAAGGATAGAATGCTAGTTCCAGTTTGATTTTCAATATTTTTCAAGATTTTCTTTGGTGCTGAGTATTCTGTTGAAATATTTTTTACACTGAAAGAATCAGGAGATAGAGTTTTGGGAGAATACACAACCAGGTGTATGCCCTGGACAGTCTATCTCGGAAACAAAAATGTTTTGTTCTTTCCCGAAGGGAAGGAAGAGAACAGCAACTGGCCACCTGGCACTCCTGCAACTCCTCTCTGATCAGGAAGGAAACTGCCTGGGCTCCTGTGGAAAATTAGTGTATTCTCATGGCTTTGGAATATGTTTCTCCATCCATTAAGAATACTTTCTATCAGAATGGGCTGGGGAGAAGCAAGAGAGAAATTTAATTTTGATCTAGAGATCAAAACTGAAAAGCCTTTGTTTGTTTTTATAAGAGAGTAGCAGAACAGAATTAGAATGTAGATTTGAGGAAACATAAGGAAAAATAAACCCGTGATTATGTGAATTGATTAATGTATCATTTGTTTCTTTGACTATTTTAATTATTAATATATAAATACAAATGACACTGCAGAAGACTAGGAGGAAGATTACGTCTTTCCTGATGAAATTATAGCCCAGCACATGGCACAGTGGCTTTAGTAGATATTCAATAAACATTTGTTAAATAAAAGAAGGTAAGGAGAAGGAAGAAAGGAATGAAATATGTAGGGAAGGTGAAAAGGAGGGAGTGATCAAAGAAGGCAAGAAGGAACATATGCAACTGATGCATGATTTCTCTGTTGAAACTGACAAGGGTACAATTGCATTATTTACCTTGTTCAATAAAATAAATCTGAAGATTTTCACAAACAATGTTATGGAGTGACCATTCCATATTTTTATCTATAATAAATAACAGAGATGAAGTGAACATTTGAGGGAGAAGCTTGATGATGAATTATTAGATAAATTATTTCAAGCAGTTTCTGTTCACTTTTCAAAAACAAAGAGATTGGATTAGAATCATCCATTCACATTGACATTCATCTATAAGTTATAGATGACTCAGTAATTCTCTAACCCAAAGCCTTAATTGAAGATGCAGCTGTCTGGAAAGATTCTCCCCCTGCTACTTCCAAAATACCTCTTTTAGATTTGAATTGTGGAACATTTCTTTATTGGAAAAATAAGAGCTAACATTTATTCAGTGCTGACAATGTGGTGTGAACACCTATTCTAATCACAAACCACACACACACACACACACACACACACACACACAAATACAAATATCCTTTAATTTTCACTAGAACCCAAGATATGATAGGTATTGTCGTACAGTCCAGTTTTACAGATGAAGAAACTGAAGAATGGAGAGGTTAAGTAACCTGCTCAGTAGAAGCAGAATTCAAGTTCAGGCCAACTGACTCCAGAGGCTGTGCTTATATCTAATATGTCTCATTGCACTTTCTGCTTACATTTTAAGTCTTTATGTGCATGGTTTGTTTTTGCTTCTAGTATGGTGGTTCTCAACTGGGGGATTGTTAGCAAATCTGGAGATATTTTTGAGGTGCAGGAAATGTGGCAGAACATTCTACAATGCACAGGACAGTGTCCCACAACAAATAATTATCTGGCCAGAGGTTGAGCAACCTTGTTGTAAAGTATTAGACACTAAAGGACAAGAATTATGCCTTACTTACATTTGTATAGCATTTGGAACAGAGTTGGCTGAAAATAAATATTTATCGATGAAAAACTTAAATTACCTAACCTGTTAAAAGGAAGGAGTTTTCCTAAATAATCAATAAGGTACCACTGAACTCGAACCCAGCAAATTACTGTCTGTGTCCTGGAAATATACGGTTTACCTATTGAGGCCAAGGCACCGGTTTTTCCTGCCTCTTAACTGTATGATGCTATGTTATGAAATTTTGGCCTTTCACAGAAAAAGAATTCAGATATACATGGGGTAGATTAAAAGCAAAAGAGTATAGGTGAGTATCATTAGAAAAAATGGTAAATAAGCATACAAAATATGGTTTTTATTTAATGAATAGGAGAAACAGATGGAAAGGTGATATTACTCACCTTAAGAATTTACCAGCTGCAAGGGAAGTATAATTTATACAAAATTTTGGAATGAATGAGTTTTATGCCTAACATCATTAGGCTAATGGCACTACAAATCATAACAAAAAGATAAAATTTTAGTTTAACAAAGCTTATTATGAATTGTTCTTGTAAAATTCTTTGTGCTTATATAGCAACAGACACAGACGATGGTTCCTTAGTCTACCTCAATCCGGGACTCAAATTTTTTGGAGTCTAACTTGTCAACAGAGAACCCTTCCCCAGCTCAAAGACAATAGTATCTCCCCTCCCCTTTGTTGACTTTCTGCAGGTAAGGTGCCCTGCTTTGTCACTCCATGAGAATATTAAAATAAAAGTGCTACATAAAGGATAATTTTGGCAAACTGATAGTGTTTCTCTTTCATGGACTTTCAGAAAACAGGAGCTAAAATACACCCTTGAGCTAGCTCCATAAGGGAGAGAAAGTAGAAAAATGCTCTGACATAACAATAAGTTACCACCCAGTTTAATAGGAGTCAGGGTTCTTGGTAGCCTTCAGTGTCCTGCCAGGACACTTCATGAAACTGAAGAGACTCTCGGGTTCAGAATGTCTTTCTTTTAAAAAATTTCATAGTAGTGTTATCTCGAATACCATTTTTATGGTATTTTGAATGGAATTCTTTCTGTTTTCCTGGAATCTGAGTATCAGGCTCAAACCTGTGGGCAAAGTGAGCTGGAAAGTCAGACATTCCACAAACAGGAAACAAACATCTCCAACCTATTATAACCCATCCCCAGTGGAGATAAGCAAAATACCAAAACATCAGCAGAGAGAAGTTTCCTATGAAGTAATAATCACCACAGACACAAAAAATGCAAAAATAAAAACCCCATATTACTAGGAATTGAAGAACTTGGGATTTTGATGTACTAAGCTAATAAAATAATGTATTATGCCCTGTCGCTGAAATTCTGAAAATGCTGAGGGCAAAGTAGTCTCTGATCCTGTGGACTGATTGATCCTTCAAAGGACCCCGTGAGGCTGTCATGGGACTTACCTGGACAGCTTTTGCAGTAACCACAAAATGACACTCACTGAAGCACCTCTCTAAGGATCTGTAACTCTCTAGTTACAAGGGAGAGTTTCACCTTCAAGTGTCACTGAAAACACAAATTAAATCCCAAGCCCAGGTGGTTGGCTTTTCTTTCAAACTCCCAACCACAGCATTTTTGTGGGAGTGTACCATTCAGAGAGATTCATTCATTATATTTCATTGTGTTCAGGTCTGACTGTGATTTTTTTTTGGAATAGTGTTTTTTTCAGATTTTTTGATGGTAGCACTTTCATGAGAATTGTTAGCTGGGCATGGTGGCTCATGCCTGTAATCCCAGCAGTTTGGGAGGCTGAGGTGTGAGAATCACTTGAGGTCAGGAGTTCGAGACCAGCCTGACCAACATGGTGAAACCCCATTTCTACTAAACAGACCAAAATTATCTGGGCCTGGTGGTGGGCACTTGTAATCCCAGCTACTCGGGAGGCTGAGGCAGGAGAATCGCTTGAACCCAGGAGGCAGAGGTTGCAATAAGGTGATATCATGCCACTGCACTCCAGTCTGGGTGACAGAGGGAGACCCCATTTGAAAAAAAAATTGTTGACTATTCCTAGGTAGGGACAAAATTAAATGAAAATGGCAATGCCAATAGACAATAATGCAGCTATGTAGGGTCACAATGTCTTTGATGTGTTTCTAATACCACTATTTTTATGACAACTTTTTTCTTTTTTTTTTTTTGAGACAGTCTCCCTCTGTCACCCATTCCGTGGCATGATCTCAGCTCACTGCAACCTCTGCCCTCAAGGTTCAAGTGATTGTCCTGCCTCAGCCTCCCAAGTATCCCAGCTAATTTTTGTATTTTTAGTAGAGACGGGGTTTCACCATGTTGTCCAGGTTGGTCTCCAACTCCTGACCTCAAGTGATCTGCCTGCCTCAGTCTCCCAAAGTGCTGGGATTACAGGTGTGAGCCACCATGCCTGGCCAATTTTTATGATAATTATTAAATTTATTACTAATGGTGCTTTTTTCCTCAAGGATTCACATGACCTATTGTCTTTAATTACGATTCATTTTATAACCAGAAAATATCTCAAATAAGTTAATGGCTCACCATCTTCACTGTCCCAGCCTTAGTACAAAATATACCATCTCCTACCCAAGCTACTGCAACAGACTCCAAAACCCTGTGTCCACACTTTCTCTTGCCAATCTATTATGCTTGAGGCAGCTATCATGTTCGATTCTCTGAGACACTTGTTTTAAACTCTTTTTTTAAAGACGTTTATTTTCCTTAAGAATAAATCTAAATTTTTAAGATATGACTGACAACGTTTATCAAGACCTGCCCTTCTCTGGTGTCATGTTCCATCAACCCCTTATACATCCCCCACCATACCTACAGACTCAACTCAGCCACCGTGGCCATCTTTCAGTTCTTACAATTCTCCAAATAGCCTTTGACATGCGTTTGCCTGTATCTAGGATTCCCTCCTCCCTGCTCTCTGGCAAACTCACACTTATCTGTCATGTTACAACTTACATGCAACTTCTTTTTTAAAAAAAAGTCTCCCTTAGCTAGGTCATCTAAACTGTCTGCACCTCATTATTATCTTCCAAAATACCTTGTATCCCAAGTGCCCCTCAGTGCTTGGCGCATTATAAATACACAGTAAATATTTGTTAAATAAGTTTAAAAAATGGTCTAATTTATAAATATGTGACATTATTTGTAATAATGCCGATGGTAGAATTAATGCATTTTTGCACCAGCAGTATAGTGAAAGGTAAAATCTTTTAAATGATTTTTCAACTACCAGGTATTTTAGTCTTTCAGCTTAAAAAATATAATCACGAATTACAAGCTATCAAAGCAATTTCAAACAATCCGTTGGGGGACTTGTCTGCACAAAGCCTAACTCTCTTATGTTTGAGGCCTAGTGCCTCTCTGGATGGAAAAGGATGGAGTGTGTTGGGAAAAGTGTCTGATACTGTAGTGTGGCCATGTGGGGCTGGTATGAGACTAGTTGGAGACTGAATGTGAGGAGGAAGAGTATGTTGAGCAGACCTGGCTGTACACAGACAGACACGGGACCTGAAACTATGTGGAAGCCCAAGATTAAACATAAATATTGTAGCAGAAAATGCCTGTGTTGAGTAAACAAAGACAGAAGGCTGAACAGTATTCAGCAGGTCTGGTTTCCAAGGGTAAAATAAAAGAAGCAGGAGCATTAGCAGGAATTTAGGTCCTCTGCTATAGTCTTGCAACTAGCAGGACCAGCATCAGACTCCAAGGAAGAAACCCTAAACTTTGGGCTATGGAGTTTTTGAGCACACACACCCTTTCCTGATGTGATCAGAAGTTGGGATCAATATTAGATCGTTTGGCAGAACTTTGGTTCCAGCCTAATTCCATTGGCTCAACATGCATGGTTGCAGCAGACCCAGCTCCTACTGTGCTATGATCAGTGGGCTGGAAATAAGCCTAGTGAATATAATTCACATGATATAGTGAATGGATAACTGAATTAATCAGCTCAGAATTCTTCCAGGATTGAGTGTCTTAAATGCTTGACTATAGATAGATGGTATCCATGGCACTTTATGAGTGGCAGGAAATCACTCTTAAACAAAGTACTCCTTCCCTAGCAAGTCTTGCCCATCAGTAGCCATGATTTTTTTCCCTTGTTCCCTGACACACAATCAGACTTTGTTTCCCAGGCTCCTTGAGGTTAGTTGTGGCCACATTATTAAGATTTGCCCAAAAGAATGTGGGTAATGGAATGTAGATACCATTTCTAGATCTGATTTCCACAAATTCCTGGGCATCCTTTCATCTTTTCCAATATCTGTTGACTGTAGGAGATCTGTGGAATATGCTAAGGCCTTAAAAGGTACAGGAGCCATACAGTTGAAGAATCCTGGCCTTGAAATGACTATACAGAGCTAAGCTCCTTGCTAATACACATTAGATTTGGTATGAGCAAGAAATAAACCTGTGATTTGTTAAATCACTGAGATTTGAGGGATTGTCTATATAGCAGCTAATGTTACATACTCCGAATAATAAGTGTGTAAAGTAAGAGGCTGGTAATTGACGAGAAGTAGACAGCTAAGTAACACATAAAATGCATGAAAGATCAAGACCTACTTGGCAGATGGACAGATTTTACTGGACAAAAAAGTGCTACGTCAATGGGTTATTTTTGAGCTTTTTTTCACTAAATTATAAAATTAGGGATATATATTTTGCCATTGAAACTCTACTTACTGTATCCTGATCTATTTAATGGAATTGCATGTTAAAACACCCCTCTCTTTTTCTTTTTCCTTTCCCCTCTACCTTGCCAAATATTTTACACATCCCAAAGTCAGTCAACATTAACATTTGCAAATGCTCCTGAGTGAGTACGTTCGACTAACATTGATGAAGCTCTTACTCTGCACTGTCACTGCTAAGTGCTGAGGTTGAAAACGCAATAAGACTTGTCTTTCTTTAAGGCATTGAGAATCTAGTGTAGGATACCGCTGTTTAAATAACACGAATACTGTGTGCTGTAATTGAGATGCATACAAAACAACAAAAAAGAACAGCCATCTAGTTAATATCAATTACATCATTAATTTTTTTAACATAGAACTTACCACTTTGTATTTATGTTTGTTTTGTTTATTTTATTTTCTCTGACCTTTTCCATTCCGTATCCTTGGTGTCTAGAGCATTGCCTGGTGATACTCAATAAATATTTGTTGAATAAATAAACGAAACTAGGTCAGTGAACTCTGTTCTTATTCATCTGACAGAGGAGCTCTAACATCAGGGTAGGAATTTGGACTTTATCCTGTAAATGGTGGACTTTCAAAAGAGTTGTAATTCAGGCAGTGACATGGTAAAAGTTGTATTTTGAAAATTTACTCTGAGATCTGAATGGAAGATAGATTGCAGGCAGCCAAACTGTAGGCATGATAATTAGTTAGAGAATGATAATGATAGATTAGAAAGAAGACTAAACAATGACAATATCAGTGAGAAGAGAGAGAAGTGTAAACTAATGAGAGTGACTGAGAAATTTTTAAAAAATGACAGGGCTAGAGGATCTGTTGGATATTGTGAATAATGTTGGGGAAAGGAGGTAAATGAACCCCAGATTTTTTGCTTGGATAATTATAGAGACAGAAATTCTGTTTAACAAATATTTTGGAGAAAACAAAATAATCAGTCCAACTTGGACAGTTTGGGCTAAATGTAATGGTAGAACATGTAGTTTGAGTCGGCAAGAGGCAGGAAAATATATGGACTTGGAACTGAGAAACTAGATAAGAACTAGAGGTAAAAATTTGTGAATCATCTAACCATAGGTGGTAGTGAAGGATGAGGCAAGGATAAGATCAGGCAGAAAGGGTAAGAATCTAGACCGGAGAAAGATAACAGGTCAAAATCACTGAGGTGCTTTTTAAAATTAGATAAAATCTCCCACTTCCAACTTAGTTTTGCAAATGTATGAGCTTCTGTTGCTGTTGCATACTGGGGCCTTCAGTGTGCCCGGCTTGAAATACACTTGAGAACCACTGGGCTGAAAATGATATGTGGAGACCAAGAAGAGAACCCTGGCAAAAAAGAAAACAATGTTAAGAGTTAGCACACAAAGAGGGGCTCAGGAAGAAGATTGGTACCACTGTGAAATGTAGGAGAATACGCACAAGCAAAACAAAAACCAGAGACATGTCCTTAAAACTGTGGATATTGAAAGTTTCAAGAAACAATAGTGATCGACAATGTTAACTACTGGTACATCAAGCAATGCAAACACTTCAAGATCCCTATTAAATTTGACAATTGGCAGGCTATTTATGATCTTAGTGACAGCATTCAGACTTTATGGTGAACTTATGAGTGAACAGAGAGTGAGGAGCTAGAAAAAACAAATGTTTTTAACTCTTTGAAAAGTTGAACTGTGGAAAATGTTAGTGATAAGGCAGTGAAGGTCCAAGCATGATGAAAGTATTGTTTTGTCCTGTTTATTTCAGGTGAGGCTGAAAGAGATGAAGTTCAGAGGAAAGAAATTATTTTTAAGATCCATAGGAAAGTGTGATCAGGGATAAGACTGGAGAGTCAAGCCACAGGATCATGGCCCCATGCACATAAAGCCTCACCAAAACACCTGGGAACACAATAAAGGATTTTAAAATAGATGTTGAAGAGATCTCATTTTTATTTAACACAAAGTACTCTGAAGTACTATGGCGATTGAATTAACTAAAGACAAATTAATGAGAGAAAACTAGCTATAACGCTGTTGTAGTAATATCAGTGAAAAGCAATGAACTACGTCAGTTGTGTTAGAGAAGAAGGATGGCAACTGAAATGAACAAATACTTGGGAATGAAAATCAAGATGAACTATTGATGGACTGGAGTTAGAAAATGATGGAGAGAGACATGGTTAGAGAGTTCCCAGGTTTCTAACTTGAGTGATAGGGTTGATATGTTACTGTTAATGAAATTAAGAAATAATGGAGGAGAAACCAAACTGGAGGAAAGATCATTGATTCAGGGTGAGCTATGTTGACATTGTGGTTCAAAACATCTTTGCAAGTGGATATTCAAGTAGATATGTCATAGGAGCTCAATAGATAGTGCTAGAAGAGTTATGTATATTGGATATTGCTTGATAAATTGTCCTGCAATAAATCAGGGCTGTAGATAAGATACATCTAGAATGAAAAGAAAAGCAGATATTGGATCACACATATGGGACATTTATTTGAAGGACAGTCAAAGGAAGAGGCATCTATAAAGAAGACTGGAATGCTATGATCAGAGAGGAAGGAAAAAAAAAAAAAAACTAGGAGATATAAGAACCACAGATTTTAAGACTCAGTGTGCCTGGCAGTCAGTTGGCAGTCAACGAGTGTTAAATTCACTTCACTTGGTAACATAAAGGGGACTGAAAAGGACCAATAAGACCAAGAAGATCAAGTTAGAGATGAGTTCAGAAATGTCCATTTGGCACAATTGATTACTGGGTATCTTACTGATCAAGTTTTTAAAGTCGTGATCCAGATGGAAATAAAATTTAGTGGGGTTAAGGTAGAAAGGATTGTGTGGAAATTTCAAGACAAAATGTGTCAGTCTTTTTGGACATTGTCTAAGGTGCTATTACTCCTGTAATATTTCAAAACACTGATAGTAAATATTTAGGACTTAGCGTGTTCTTCTTAATAATACTCATATCATGTCTTCTACATTTCTCTAAAGATTGTTTCATAAGGAGGTTAGTGGAAAGTGGAACAGATTCTAACACAAGTCTAGCATGATGGTTTCATGTCACTGTGCTTTATCACAAACTGATCATCGCCAGATCACTTTGGAGACGTGTCTGAATATATTTTATCAAATAATGATAGCTACCATTTATAGAGGACTTATACTTTGCCACACATCATAGCCAGTATTTTAAATAGATTATCTATTTCATTTAATTATCACATCACATAACCAGTGAATACTAATATTATTCTTATATTATAAATGATGAAAGTGGGTGCAGAAAAATAATTACCCACTGGGGCCCATCTAAGTAGTAAAGAGGTTTTACCAAGAAGTCTGATAATTGCTCCTGTGATCTTACTCACTGTACCTCACTTTCTTTTGCAATTTGCATATTCATTTTTTTCTTTTTCTTTTCTACAAGCAGCATGTTATAAGAGGCAGTTTTAAAATTTAGCACAAAGGAAGTGCTTTGCAATCAATATTTTTTCATGAAACAAAAAATAGTCAAGTTAGAAAGAGAAATAAAATGTGCTGCTCCTGCACCTTTAATTTTAGTACTCAATACAAGACAATCAAGAAGAATCAAGCAACTTATTTTGCAAAGACAAGGTAAGATTCCAAAAATCTTTTGTATTGTGGCTGGCAAAATTTGTTTGTGCATCCATTGTGAACATTTGTGGTCAGAATTTTTGAAAGCAGGTAATTTTATGTACCAGGGCTGATCTCTAGTTGTCTAGATTAGTAATTTTTCCAAAATAAAATTCTATCAATCTATGCAAGCAACCACAGCTTATTTGAAATGATATAGCAGTCTTTATGGCAGTTTTAGCTTAAGTTCCAAAATTCCATTCTTCCTTTTCCTAAGATGACATTGTTTAATATTTTGTCATGATTATTGAATAGGAAGGGGTTTATCAGGAGACTGTGTCTCTCAGTATTCACTGAAAAATATTTAAATAGCATCTTCTAAATATTTATCACTCAGTTGTAGTGATAACAGTCAAATAATTAGACAGGACTAGAGTAATCCCACTGATACACATTTCACAATTCCACATAGTTACCTTCAGGCATTTTATAAAATTCCACTGCTCAGTTGATTGCTAATCCTGATAAATCCTTTGATAAATCCTTTGTGGGAAACAAAAATAAATAAATAAATAAATAAATAAATAAGAAAAGAGGAAGAAGAAAAAGGGGGAATTAAAATGTCCGGGGCGGGCGGTTTGCGGCCTCAAGCCTGTTAATCCCAGCACTGGGAGGCTGAGGGCGGGCCGCGGATCACGAGGTCAGGAGATTCAAAAGACGCACCTGGGCTAAACCACGGTGAAACCCCGGTCTTCCGTACTCAAAAAAATGATACAAGAGAGAGACTAGCCGGGTGAAGGTGGCGGCGCCTGTAAGTCCCCCCGCAGCTACTGGGGAGCTGAGGCAGGAGAAAAATGGCGTGAACGCGGGAGTGAGTTCTGCAGTGAGCTTGAAGAATTCCGGGCCACTGCAACTCCAGCTGGGTGACAGGCGCAGACTCCTTTCTCAAAAAAAAAAAAAAAAAAAAAAAAAAAAAACAAAAAAAAAAAAAAAAAAAAAATGTCCTTGGAAAACATAGGTTTTTATTCTTTGTCTCCCCAGTTGCTACTTCACTCCATTTGCTTGATCTACTATCTATCTATCCATCCATCTATCCATCCATCCATCCATCCGTCCATCCATCCATCCATCTATTAATATCTATGTATCAAATGCTTCCAAATACAAATATGCATGGCACAGTCAGAGAAAGCAGAAAGTTTAAAGGTTGAGTGTGATTATAGACATATCTATCCATTCAGAAGCAAAATGGATTCAGAATCATTACAACTCTCACTGTGTAGTGGAATTGACTAGTTGCAGACGGTTTATGACAGATTCAAGTGAAGGTGGCAGGTTTCCATCAGTCACTACCGCTGTCAGCGACAGTGGACAGACTCCACTGTGTTTCCAGCAATGGAGCTGCTACTGATTGCTCACACTTCTGAATATGGAGTCACAACCATCATCTCACATCCTAGAGTCAATATTAAGAGAGTACTAGACATTCTTGTTCCTGAAAGGGCTACTAGAACTTCCAGGCCAGAGATGAAATGTGCTTACTTAATCTTTCTAGGCTTGATTAATTTATTCCTCTTCCAGAAAGCCTTTCCCTATTTCCTGTAGTAGGGACAATCCTGAGTGGTTCTTGAAGTCCTTTACATTTTCTTTCTCAGCACACAAGAGGACTATGTTCTGCAGTCTGACTGCCTTAGAGAAATTGAATTCTGGCCAATAAGATGTGTAGGGAAGGTAGATTAATTTTTTTAAAAAACAGAGTCTTACTCTGTCGCCCAGACTGGAGTGCAGTGGTATGATCTTGGCTCACTGCAACCTCTGCCTCCCGGGTTCAAGTGATTCTCCTGCCTCAGCGTCCTGAGTAGCTGGGATTACAGATGTCTGCCACCATGCCCAGCTAATTTTGTATTTTTAGTAGAGATGAGGTTTCGCCATGTTGGCCAGGCTGTTCTCAAACTCCTGACCTCAGATGACCTACCCACCTCTGCCTCCCAAAGTGCTGGGATTACAGGTGTGAGCCACCATGCCTGGCCAGTCAATTCTTTTACATCACAAAGTGTTAAATAAAATTTTCCTTTTTATCTTAAACAAAATGCTAAGATCTTTAATAAATATGAGAATATGCCGTTTCTTGGCCTATTATTATTTTAAAAGAGATAGTTGGCCCAATCGGTGAGTCAAGGTATTTTAGCCTTTTAAAATAAGGATATATTTATAGTAACTTATTTCATATTTTTTCTACTAAAATGATATTTCAAACCCAAATATACAAATTGTATTCCCAAAGCTTTTTTTTTTTTTTTTTTAAATGATGTCCTAAGGATGGCAACAAAAGAAATTGGGCACTACTAGAGAGGAGAGAGTAGGATGGGGACAAAGGTTGAAAAACTAACCATTGGGTGCTATGCTCAGAGTGATGGGATTAATCGTGCCTAAAACCTCAGCATTATGTAATATATTCAGACAACAAACCTGCACATGTACCACTTGAATCTAAAATAAAAGTAAAATTATTAAAAAAAAAAAAAAAAAAGATGCCCATGGCTGGAATAATATGAAGGATACAGAACACCGAGTTGGGACAGAAGACCAGAGCATCAATGTTACTTAAGTCCAAAATAAAGAAAACGTTCTCTTGTGTTGTTGTTTTGCTTAGACAAATAGAGCACTAGAGAAAAAAGGATCATGGCAATTAAAGAGACCCCAAAGAGGTCTCTTTCAGGTCCTTCTGGAAGCTGAATTTTACCATAAGTCAATCAGCTGGGCCTAGGTTGACCTAAGAGCTCATTAAACTCCTTTTCTGGGATCAGCTTATGGAAGGCCAATCGTGTGGCCACCATTCCCTTCGAGAACCCATCACGCAGCATTTCGTTGGCCTGGTGTTGCGTTGCAGAGGCATGTTGGAGGGTGACTGGTGGCAAAATGCAGTATGTAGATGATTAACAATTGTTTGCCATGGACTGGCCTCCTGTTGAAGGTGGTTAAGGGATAGCCATATGTGAAACATGGTCGAAAGCTTCCACCAAACTTCTTTTAGTTTGTCTTTTCTCAGCCTCACCTAATGTATAACATTTTAAAGTTTTCTTTGTGAAAAATAAAAATGAATTAGCAGTAGAAATATCATGAACAGTATTTGGTGAAAGTTCTAAATGTGGTTAGAATAATTTAATTCAAATAGTAAATTTCCTGGTCTTACATTTCTTTTTCCTTATTCTGAACAACAACAACAAAAAAAACCCTCAACTTTCTTTTGGGAACCCATTCTTCTCATATTTTTAGTCAGTTATTGGCTGGGATGGCAGTGATGACCAGGGTGGGGCATAGCACCCAGGCTTGGCCAATGAGAACTCCCAATCCCCCTTACTTATAGTAAGTGCCTCATGTCTCCCACATGGTTCCAATCATAGTGAATCTGTGTTTCTGTGCTGTATGTACTGGGAATAGATGTTCTCTTATTCTGTTGGACTTAAATTTGAGAGAATGAATATAGAAAGCTACTGCTAGCTTCTTCCCATTATGTATAGCCTAAAGAGGAAGACAACACCCAGAGATGGGTAGAGACAAGCTGGAATAAGGGAGGAGACCACCCCTCATATTGTCTGATGCCCAATTTTTGCTCCAAAGAAAGAAGAAGTAAAAAAGCAGAAATGAAATCCACAGGCAGACAGCCCGGCACCTGGTACTTAAAGATTGACCCCTGACCTAACCAGTTATGTTATCTATAGATTCCAGACGTTGTATGGAAAAGCACAGTGAAAATCCCTGTCCTGTTCTGTTCCAATCTGATTACTGGTGCATGCAGCCCCCAGTCACATACCCCCTGCTTGCTCAATTGATCGCAACCCTCTCATGTGGACCCCTTTAGAGTTGTGAGCCCTTAAAAGGGACAAGAATTGCTCATGCAGGGAGCTCAGCTCTTGAGACAGGAGTCTTGCCGATGCTCCCAGACGAATAAACCTCTTCCTTCTTTAACTGTGTGTCTGAGGCGTTTTCTCCTGCTACAAAACCAAAAGAAAGAGAGAAAACTAGTCTTAATTGGCATTATTTTAACACAGGGATTTCTCAACCATATGTGCCAATAAATTATCTTTTTCTCTCAGTTTGAGATTATTTTCTTGCAAGTGATTGAATAAATAGCTGAATAAATAGTGTATATCTCTCATTTTGAAAAAATAACTATAGTACTGTACTGAAGCTTTTCTTGACATTCTAACAGTATATATTTGGGAAATTTATCAGGAACGTTTTTATTAGGTGAGTTTGAAGGGAGAAATTAAGTAAAAGAGTAAACACTTCTTTGGAGTGCCAGTTTAGGTATATATTAAATTTTGGTATCTATTCTCACCAAGATATGTATCAACAGGTATGTCAGTACATATCCGAGGGAAAATTTCATACTTTTTCCTGTTTTAAAAATAAATATTTGGCTGGTCAAAGGGAAACTGATTAAAAGAATTAGAAGGCCCAGCACAGTGGCTCATGCCTATAATCCCAGCACTTTGGGAGGCTGAGGTGGGTGGATCACTTGAGGTCAGGAGTTCAAGACCAGGCTGGCCAACATGGTGAAAACCTGTCTCTACTAAAAATACAAAAATTAGCCAGGCGTGGTGGCTATAATCCTAGCTATATTACACCCATAATCCTAGCTATGGGGGAGGCTGAGGCATGAGAATTGCTTCAACTCGGGAGGTGGAGGTTGCAGTAAGTCGAGATGATGTCACTGCACTCCGTGCTGGGCAACAGAGGGAAACCCTATCTCAAAAAAACAAAAACAAGAATTAGAATAAATCACCATGTATTATACCAGAGAGCTGCTGAAGTCATCATTCCTAGGAGAATAGACAGACGGTATTCCACGATTGGATTCATGGCAATCATATTTAATCACAACTTAATGGTCCATAAATATATGTGCTGTTATCAGTGGAACTGTTCCAGAAAACAGACATAATCTTAAACTTTCTTTGCAAAGGATCAGCTAGTAAACATGTTAGGCTTTGCGGGAGCTACAGTCTTTGTTATAACTATTCAACTCCGCCACTGTTTTGTGGATGCAGCAATAGGCAATATGCAAATGATTGACCATGACTGTGTTCTAAAAACACTTTATTTATGGACACTGAGAGCTTAATCTCATGTTTCCTGCCTTTCATGAAGTGCTATTTTCTTTTAAATTTCTGTTGATTTTTTCAACCACATGAAAATACAGAAAACATTCTTAGCTCTCACTAAAACAGGGGGTCGGCCCTTTTGGCTGATTTGGCCCAAGGGCTATAATTTGCCCACTCCCCATATCTTAGAGACAAGTCCAGCCTTCCGTGGTCCTCAGTCTCTCAGTAAACCAAAAAGTTACTTTCCCATATCTAACTTTTACTTTTTGGTAATCAGTGAATCATTTGAAAATGGTCCATTTATAATATTAAAATTCAGCTTTAGTTTTCAATTCTACATATTTGATCACTCAAAAGAGGTGTTCTTGTTTTCTTTTAAATATTACCACAAGAAATGAGAAGTATAAATTGATACTTTTGTGTGTGTGTGAGAGACAGAGTCTCTCCCTATCGCCCAGGCTGGAGGGCAATGGTGCAATCTCAGCTCACTGCAACCTCTGCCTCCTGGGTTCAAATGATTCTCCTGCCTCTGCCTCCCAAGTAGCTTGGATTACAGGTACCTGCCACCACGCCCAGCTAATTTTTGTATTTTTAGTAGAGATGGGGTTTCACCATGTCAGTGAGACTGGTCTCGAACTCCTGACCTCAGGTGATCCATCTGCCTCAGCCTCCCAAAGTGCTGAGATTACAGGAATGAGCCACCACACCCAGCCTGATAAGTTTTTAAATTGGAAAAAAAATTATTTAATAATAGAATCATACTAGAGGATGGGTACCAAGAATTCTCTATTGTTTTTCAATGTTTTAGGAATATGCATAAGGAAAAGAATTAACCCAAATATTGAAAGATGTACAAAAATATGAGGGATGTCAAGAGGATATTAATTACTAATGTGAGTTGATATGTATTTGAGAAAGGCACAAAACAATGGATTTTTTTTTTTTTTAACGTGAATTCAAAAGTGGAGTATAATTTTGGCAAGTGTTGTCTGATTGACAAGGGAATTGTTGATGGCGGCTTATTTTATTATGATATCAAGAAAATATAGATTAGTGGCATGTTTTGAACAGCACAATCTGACTTAAATAGGATCGTTGGGAATAGGTTTACCAACAGAATTTCTCAAATAGACTTTTCTGTCTCCCGTCTTTCAGCGGGTAGAGAAGGGACTATGTTACAAACTTTAACCTCTAAAGCAATAACTGCAGTGATAAACAAGGGTAGAGTTTAAATTTCAAAAGATTTACTGCTTGGAAAAAAAAAAGAAACAAAATGAAAACAAATCACTTTTGAAGCTGACAAACAGAAATATCTCCTCCCTAAGTTAAATTTACCTTTGAGTTTAAAAACAGAAAATGTCAGGCAAAGCACAACTGAACTTCCAATCAAAGAAGCTATTGTTTTACAAGCTGGGAAGCCTGAATTCTTGACATTCCTCGCTAAAATACACAAGACCCTTGAGACACCTTTTTGCTGCTTCCAACCTTGCATGAATTTTAAATAAAACTGAAATCTCTTTAAAGCACAGGCTTAGGATATTTACATGTAAACAGATAATATTCTGAGATTTATGTCCTGTAGATGCAGGTAAGATTGGAAATAAGATTTTTATTTACATTTATGCTAGAAATGATAAGAAATGGACCATCATATTTTCCCAGACTAGAAGTTACCTACAATTCCAAAAAGATAAAGAGAAATATGATGTATTGTTAACTTCAGAAAAAGATAGATTTGTTTAAGTTCTTTATAGATTCTGGATATTAGACATTTGTCAGATGCATAGTTTGCAAATATTTTCTCCCATTCTGTAGGTTGTCTGTTTACTCTGTTGATAGTTTCTTTTGTTGTACAGAAGACCTTTCATTTAATTGGGTCCCATTTGTCTTTTGTTTGTTTGTTTGTTTCTGTTGCAATTGCTTTTGGAGACTTTCGCATGAAATCTTTGCCAAGGTCTATGTCCAGAATGGTATTTCCTAGGTTTTCCTCTAGGGTTGATATTGTTTTCGTTTTTATGTTTAAGTATTTAATACATCTTGGATTGGTTTTTGCATCTAGTGAAAGGAAGGGGTGCAGTTTTAATCTTCTGCATGTGGCTAGCCAGTTATCCAGCATTATTTATTGAATAGGGAGTCTTTTCTCTATTGCTTGCTATTGTTGACTTTGTCAAAGATCAGATGGTTGTAGGTGTGCAGTTTTATTTCTGGGTTCTCTAACCCATTTCATTGGTCTATGTGTCTGTTTCTATATTAGTACCATGCTGTTTTGGAGTAGTAGTAGTACCATACTGCAGCCTTGTATTATAGTTTAAAGTGAGGTAGTGTGATGCCTTCCGCTTTGATCTTTTTGCTTATCATTGCTTTGGCTATTCGCTCTCTTTTTAGGTTCCATATGAATTTTAGAATAGATTTTTCTAACTGTAAAAAATGATGTTAGTAGTTTGATAGGAATAACATTGAATCTGTACATCACTTTGGGCAATATGACTATTTTAACACTATTGATTCTTCCTATCCATAAGCATGGAATGTTCTTCCATCTGTTTGTGTCATCTATGATTTCTTTCAGCAGCGTTTTGTAATTCTCATTGTAGGGATCTCTTACCTTGCTGATTAGCTGAATTCCTAGGTATTTTATTCTTTTTGTAGCTATTGTGAATGGGATTACATTCTTGATTTGACTCTCAGCTTGGACATTTTTGCTGCATAGAAATATTACGATCTTTTACATTGATTTTGTGTCCTGAAACTTTACTGAAGTTTATCAGTCTGCGGGAGCCTTTGAGCAGAGACTATGGGGTTTTCTAGGTATAGAATCATATCATATGTGAAGAGAGATAGTTTGGCTTCCTCTCTTCCTATCTGGATGCCTTTTATTTATTTCTCTTTCCTGATTACCCTGACTAGGACTTTCAGTACTATGTTAAGTAGGAGTGGTGACAGTGGACATTCTTATTCTTGTTCCAGTGCTCAAGGAGAATGCTTCCAGCTTTTGCCTGTTCAGTATGATGTTGGCTGTGCATTTGTCATGGACAGCTCTTATTATTCTAAAGTATGTTCCTTCAATGCCCAGTTGGTTGAAGGTTTTTAACATGAAGGGATGTTGAATTTTATTAAAAGCCTTTTCTCAGAGAACTTAAAGTAGAATAACCATTCAATCCAGCAATCCCACTACCCAAAGGAATATAAATTGTTCTACCAAAAAGACACATGCACTCATATGTCCATCACAGCACTATTCACAGTAACAAAGACATGGAATCAACCAAGATGCCCAACAACAGTGAACTGGGTAAAGAAAATGTGGTTCACAGCCGTTAAAAAAGAGAAAAATAAGTCCTTTGCAGCAACATGGATGCAGCCAGAAGCCATTCTCCTAAGCGAATTATCGCTGGAACAGAAAACCAATGAATGTTCTCACTTATAAGTGAGAGCTAAACATTGAGTGCACATAGACACAAAGAGAGGAAAAGAGACACCAGGGTCTATTTCAGGGTAGAGGCTAAGGAGAGTGTGAGGATCAAAAAACTACCTATCAGTTACTATGTTCACAACCAGAGTGATGAAATAATTTGTACACCAAACCTCAGCTACATGCAATTTACCCATGTAACAAACCTATACACATGCCCCATGAACCAAAAAGTTGAAAAGAAAAAAATGAATTATATAAAAATGGAATATGGCCATTGTTAATAAGTGGTACTGCAAAAAGCAGTAGAAATTAGAAAGGAATCAATGTGGACTATGCATTTAGATAAAACATAGCTGAAGCAATGGGTTTGAGCCAGACCAGATGGGTAGGTAGGGTTTATATTGCAAGGGAATGAAATGAGACTTTCTGGACAAGAACAAACCTGCGAATGAACACTAGGAACTGACTGGGGATCTGGGGTAAAGTAAATTAAACACAGAAGAAGTTTTGTACAGCTGAGAAAAAAGACAAAAATTAGTATAAGATTTATTCTGAATGTATAGGATTCATGCAGTGTAACCATAATGCCACTTAATTTTGTATTCTGTCTCTTTAAAATTCACTGAAGGGATTTCTTTCTCTGCCTGAGCTGTATCTTGGGGTATGAGATGACTATGCAAATAAGTACCATGGATTCTTAAGTCACCAAACAGAATCTTCCTTCAGAAATTAGAATATCCAAATGCATTTAATATGCAAAACTCCAAACTTGATTAAAGTAAAATTTTCTCACCTCCTCCAGTTGGAGCCTGCCTCAAACAGGAAGCCAGGAATGGAGATGTGGTCCTCATTACCTCCATCTCTCTCTCCCTATCGTAATGAGACTGGGTTCTGATCCACCCTAGCAGCAGGGGTGTGGTGGGAACTAAGGGCAAAAATAAAGGTGAAAGGAAGGTATCCCTTGACCAACATTGCTGTATGATGGTATTGCACTCTCTGGGCCTGGCAAGTGTTTCAAGCTGCCTCTTGCTTTGTAAATGTCCACCTGGTTTATGCAGAGGTTTCTATGAAAAAAAAAGTGACTGTGCTGCAATGATGCAGACCACCACCTTCCATTCACCCCTCATGACTGCCCACCCCTCACAGACTGTCTCTGTTGAATCTCATTGCACATCTAGTTGTTCGTGACCTCGGATATTTATTCTGGGGTGAGCGTGTGGTGGGATTGCTGCTCCCCAGTAACTCAGAGATTACTCTAAGAGAAGTAAAATCTAGTTCTTAACCTTTCTCTCCTGAGCCAAGGTTTCTACAGACTGATAGGAGGCCTAGGAAGGGTCTTAGGTCTATTTTGAGCCTCCATCCTTGACTAAGTTATATATTGGGACATATTTGAAAACATAGTATGTCATAATATTTGGCATATTTAAAAACACATCTTAAGGCGATTTTAAATGTCATTGTTTTTAGATGCCAGTGTTGCATCTAGACTTTTGGTAATAGGAAAAACCATCTTTGAAACTGACTGGGTTCATCACAGTGATCTGAATGTGTCTGTACCTGTGTACTGAGATCACACACACCCAAACCCCGAAGGAATGACGGGAGTGCCTTTGCCTAATGAATACAGATTTAGAGTAGGGCAAACATTCTTAAGCTTTTTGTGCTATGGACTTTGCAGTATGGTAAAGCCTATAGACCTTTCTGAGAAAAAAAAAATGTTTTTTAAATGCATAAAATAAAATGCAAATGATCCCAAAGGAAATAAATTATATTGAAGTATAGTTATAAAATAATTAAAAGTGATATAGTAATGTCTGTTTCTCTTTTTTTCTTCTTTTTGTTTTGCCTTCACTTGGCATGAACAAAATGTGTTGCTATATTATATAATAAGAGTTAGTGTCAGGGCCAAGAACATTATATTTTGGAAGTATTGGTCCGTGAAAATGGTATTCCATAATATCTGCTACAATTGAAATGTGATATGTGTTATGACATACATGATTTCCATTGGTGACACAGTTAGAGGTGTTGCAAATACTGCTGCAGTTTGTTTCATGAATTCCTAGTTAAGTAAAGTGCCAAATGTTAGAGAACAGGGAAGACAAAGGTTTCTGAATTCCATCCTGGATAGAAAGCAATCTGCTTGCATATTGTCACTACCTGTTGCAGTGAAATATTGCTAGTCATTCCACCGAGAAGGTTTAGTCCATAGAATTTAATGAAAGATTTACCCTTTCCTTGAATCTTCTGTCTATTGATTCCTCCCATCCCTTCTTTTCTCCTGGTAGATTGTCACAGTCTGTTTACAATGCTCAGTTCGGCCTGACTTCCCTCATCAGCAAGGCGTGGTCCCTAGCTATTGAAAAATATTACCATTTCCCAGGCAGCAGTTTTTTGTTTTATTTCTCTTCGATCTTTCCTGTGCATTGGGCCACTTATCCACACTGGATATGACTTTTGAAAGAACAGGAAGGGACCTATCAGGACCAACAGTTTTCCTTTTGCCTAATAAGATAATGATGGCACCAAAAATAAATCCCTCCCTTCCCTCTGGAAATGCAGGCCTCCTGATGGGATTTCTACTTTGCCTCTTCAGCAGTGTGAAATGACCCAGGGAAAGACTTAATAAGTAGATGTCAACCCCAGTGTAAGCAGAAAAAAAATGATGAATGAACCACTAGGCAACCCTATCCCAGCACAGTTTGGCCGTGGACTTTGCATTAGATTCTATAGTTTTTCTGTCTTAAATATCGTCAGGGATTCTCAAGTAGTTTCAGCCTGAGGCTGTTACTCCTAATAATTGAGACTGATGAAAGGTCATGGTATTTTTACAGCTTAGCTGTGGCATGCTATATATCACTTTGCTTCTGTCAAAGAAAATATTATACACTTCGTTGGCAAAAGGTTTGATCCTGAGTTTTTCCTCTGCACATTGTCTACAAGGTATTTGCTTGGGTTTACCTATAAATTTTATATATAAAATGTTCCAGAAAATTGCCTGGTGCCAGAATGAGATCATTCAGGTAGAAAGCAAATGTTTCAGGATCATTAGGAAATAATTACATGAAGTGATTGACATGTTGCAACTAGAGAGGAAGTGTTTCATACAGCCGTGCTTGCTTGAACACAACACTACAGATCCCTTGTGAAAAGCTGCTTATTGTGCTAAAATAGGAAAAGTGACTTAGGAGGAAAATCAACCGTGTTAGGAAATTATCTAGTCAGGGAGTTTCAGCTCTGTGGTGATTAATTTTCTTTTCCTGGTTATGCCTAGTTATTGCTGGTTTCTACGTTTCTATATAAAGGCTGGCACCCCAGCCGTAAGTGCCTTGGAAGTGTTTTTTTTTTTAATCAGCAAAATGTTTTATTATTTGGTGGTGGGGGCATGAGGGGTGTACAAATTGAGGTGACTAGTAATAAAAAGAACAAGTTATTTATGATAAAAGAAATAGCACATATTAAAACCCAGAAAATCTGTCTGAAGTATTCAGGGGCAAATTCATAGTGTCAAATTCTGTGTAAGTGGAATAACCCATACAGAAAACTAGAAAACATGTAAAGTAAGCCTGTAACCAAAGAATCCTCTCAAAGTCTTAAGGAGGACAAAACAAAGCACCAATAAAAGTAAAATAAGTATAGGTTTTAAAAAAGATATACTTGGTTTAATATATCTTAAATTATTTACTTATGAAAATTTTGCAAATATTATACATTTCAGTTTGTAAGAAAGGTTATAAGTAGAAAAAAAAATCTAAATAACCGAACATAGAATGCTATAAAAGTTTCTAGTACCTGCTATAATGGTGAATTTGAATGGACCGCACACTTTATTCTTCTGAATAAATCCTAGAGAGATTACAGAAGTTCAAGGAAAGCATAGGTAAAGGAAAATAACAATAATTAAGACAATAAAACAAGTTGAGATTGAAGACTGCCAGGAAGCAGTGTCTGTGTGGAGAGGGCTGTGGTGTGTCTGCAGCAGGGGCACAGGATAGTAGGAGGTAGATAAAGGTGAGTAGTTTGGGGGAAAGCTGTTTAGTTTTGTTTTTCCCTTTCTATGTCACCTTGGCATAATCATTTTCCTTTTTTTTTTTTTTTTTTTTTTTTTTTTTGAGACAGAGTCTTGCTCTGTCGCCCAGGCTGGAGTGCAGTGGCCGGCTCTCAGCTCACTGCAAGCTCCGCCCCCCGGGTTTACGCCATTCTCCTGCCTCAGCCTCCCAAGTAGCTGGGACTACAGGTGCCCGCCACCTCGCCCGGCTAGTTTTTTGTATTTTGTAGTAGAGACGGGGTTTCACCATATTAGCGAGGATGGTCTCGATCTCCTGACCTTGTGATCCGCCCGTCTCGGCCTCCCAAAGTGCTGGGATTACAGGCTTGAGCCACCGCGCCCGGCCATAATCAGTTTCTTTGCCATGAAAAATACAGGACAGCCCAGGCCACGGAAGCTATCAAACGGTAGGTTTGCAGATGACAGTGCGTCTGGACTGCTGCTGCTCTCCGGCCTTCGTTTTTCATGTCCTCTTCCTCCAACCCCCCCAGACTGGGTTTATAAACTAAATGGGAAATTACTTATTCAAAGTAGTTTAAAAATGAATCTTTGACTAGGAGACTTATGTAGTGGTTAACATGATTCTGTGGGGCCTGGGTTTCTCTGCCCTGGGGCACGTCCCTTCCCCTCTTTATAAAGACAATGGAGAGACACAGGAAAGGGCCTAGCCTTTGGGTCTACCCCAAAACATGTTCTCAGGAATACCAAAATTAATAGACACCTGTGGAGTACAATCATTAAACAGACAAATATTCGGATGTATATACATATATAAGTGTGTGTGTGTATATATATATATATATATATATATATATACACATATAAAATAGAGCGGAATTTTGAAACAGGTAAACAAAGAAATATAACAAATATGCACAAAGAGATACGAGAAAATGGACAGATATATGTGTGTATGTGTGTGTAATCTCCCTGTGACTTTATTAGGAATAAAATATAATACTTAACACAAAGAACGCATAGAAAGGATAAACACCAGGATGGATAGAGCTAAAGAAAAAGCTGGGAATTATCCAGCTGAAAAGTCTATGGAAAAACTCCATAGGAACAGAAATTGATGAAGAAAAATAAAATAATAAGCCAGGCTAGAAGATGGAGAAAGAATCAACATATGGTAATGGGAGTCTCAGCAAAGAAGGAAAAAAACAGAAAAGAGAACATATCTTTAGAAATAATGAATATACATTTAAAAAATTTCAAGAAGATTACATACCTTGCATTAAAAAGTCTCCTAAAATTTGGAGAGAATTAAAAACCTACATCTTGACATATTGCAGCAATATTTTAAAACATTGGAGGGAAATAAATTATTCTAAAAGTCTCCATAGAGGAAGAATAAATCACGGCAAAACAATAAAGTCAGATTGATGCCAAATTTTCCAATACCAATGCTGGATATACAAGAGAAACATAGAAATATTTTAAATTATGAAGAAAAGAAATTCTCTCTCACTTTTATTTCAAGCCAAATTATTATTTAAATATGTATGTAATCTGTTATAATAGCATAAAATACCTCAGAATGTTTACTACACAGTCTAAGAGGAAATATTGAGATTTAAAAAAAAGAAATCAGTGAGTAGCGGATGCCATAACATATGGGAAATATATTTGAATAACTTACTTGGTAAAGATTACTGTGGTTTAATAATCCTATAATAGATAGCCAAAAACATTGAGATAATTTCAAAAGAACAAATCCTCCAAATAGTCCTGAGCCAGATTGAATGATGGACTTATTCACCAAATTTCTGAATAATTGGTATTTATAAATATAACATACTTTTTTCAATAACCTAGAGAAATATTTCAAGTGGACCTATCAATTTATCTTATAAATAAAAGTTTAGAATAAAACTTAATACATAGAGTAAAATAAAAGATGACAACTAATCTCTATTTTAAATATTGGTATAAATATTACATTGAAAATATTGAATATATTATTTTGAAATAGGAATAGCAAAGAGAATTTGTGACAGGAATGTAACTATAAAGCAATATTTGGTTATATAAAACTATAGTTCATTTAAATAGGCTAATTAAGGAAAAAATCTTAAGTGTCACTGGAAAGATAACTGATATAATTCTACTCATATTTGTTATTAAAAATAAAACCTTTAAAGTAACTATAAAAATAGTTAAGTATTAGTTTATTATTTGAACTAGGAGCAAGGAGACTTCTAGTTGGGATAATGTAATTTCAGATATTTAAGGACCCCATCTGCACCAGACGAATAGCATAATGGTAAAATATAAAAAGAAGAAATGACTATTCATATGAGCCACAAGTAAAAGTTAAATATTTCTGTGGATGAAAAAAGATAAAATGAACTTAAATCTTCAAGTATGCAGGGATTCTGAAATGATACATGTGGCATTACCAGAATAAATATTGTTCAGTGAGGCAGTCTCTTTACTGAAAACTGAGGGCTGAGGAAGCTCATCTCCTTGAAAAGAGGTTGAAAAAAACAAGCTAAGTCTAACTAGAGCCTGAAGCTACACTGTAGTTATAATTATAAACCAGGGACGTCAAAGGAGCAGGCATCACCTAGCAACCAAGACTTGGGTCAAGCTGCCCTCTGGTTTCATGAGTTGATCAACATTGTTCTCAGTATCACTGTGGGAAAAGTCTCAATAGCGAGCATAAGATCTAGCCCCAGACCACTATCCAACTTCAGGCAACTGTGAAAAATTGTTAAAGGGAAAAAACAAAAGGGTGGGGTGAAAGTATGGAGGAGGAAAAGGAGAACTGCAATTTCCATTTAATGTCAGCCTGCAAACTAAACTATTAAAAAACAAAAAGTGAACTAATGCTAAGACAGACAACTAACAATTTGAAGGTTAATTCACCCCAAGGAAAATGAAAACAATAGAATGTGCAAAAATAATTTTAAAATGTGTGTGCTTTAAATCCTGTAATGAATAAAGAACTTGGAATGCTGTAAATGAACAAGAATTTATGAAGCAAACATGGGTAGATATGAGATACCCGGGGGTTATTAAAATGAGAAAGACTGGAAATTTAAAAATATCTTAATTTCAAATAAAATGTCAATATATGGAATACTCTCAAGATAGCAGCAAGGATATTTGGTGAACTGAAAAATAGTAACACAAGAATTCACTAGAAGGTGGGGCACAGAAATAAAGCAGGATTTCTCATCAGAACTTTTGTCACTTAGGGCTAAGTAATTATTTGTTGTGGGGAGTGTCCTGTACATTGCAGAGTTTTAGCAGCATCTATAACCTCTACCTACTAGATGCCCGTAGCACCCCCTACCCAGTTTTGACAACCAAAACTGGATTGTCCAATCTCCAGGTGAGTAACCCTTGCCCAGTAAGAACCACCGAAATAAAGAGATAAAAGTATTCAAAAAGCAGTTAAAAGACATGAAATTGAGATGGGAAACCACAACAAAGTTTTAGAAGGTGCTCCACCAGAAGATTCTAGAAGAAATGGCAGAAGAGGAATATTGGCAGACATTTTCTGTAATTGAAGAAAACGTCAGCCCTTAGATTAAAATAGATTCCATCTAGAGAAGAATAAATACAAATAGATCTAAACTTCATACCAGACTAAACTATAGATCACTGAGTATACACAAATAATAGTAAATGTTATTAAAAAGCATAATGGATTTCCTAAAAAACTTTCAGGCATGTAAAGAGTACAATGTCACTACCTACCGGTCTTTTCTTTTTTTTCTTTTTTTTTCTGGGATGGAGTCTCGCTCTGTTGCCCAGGCTGGAATGCAATGGTGCGATCTTGGCTCACTGCAAGCTCTGTCTCCTGAGTTCACACCATTCTTCTGCCTCAGCCTCCTGAGTAGCTGGGACTACAGGCTGCCGCCACCACACCTGGCTAATTTTTCTTATTTTTAGTAGAGATGGGGTTTCATCGTGTTAGTCAGGATGGTCTTGATCTCCTGACCTTGTGAATTGCTCACCTTGGCCTCCCAAAGTGCTGGGATTACAGGCGTGAGCCACCGCACCCAGCCCCTTCTGGTCTTTTCTAACACAAATACCAAAAGAAAATCAGAGAAAAGAGGTAAGCAAGATATTGGTAAACTGTATTTATAAATATCACCAATGATATTAAAATAATTCATCTTGATCAATTTTGCATTTAGCATTCTGACAATAATAACAGAAATAAGGTTTTCAAGAGAATATGGACCGTCTGGGAAAATTTTTTTTTTTTTTTTTTTTTTTTTTGAGACGGAGTTCGCTCTGTCACTGGCTGGGTGCAGTGGCCGGATTCAGCTCACTGCAGCTCCGCTCTCGGGTTCCCGCCATTCTCCTGCCTCAGACCTCCCGAGTAGCTGGGAATCAGGCGTTTGAGAACATTTAGGAAAGAATCAATATGATAGATTTTGTTGGATAATTAGTGTGTATTTAAAAATTGATAGAGAAACGAATTACTAAAAAAATAATATTTTTTCTTGAACAAAAAGATAAAATAAATATTATTATAAAACTGATTTTAGGAAGTAGAAAGTGAAAGAGGTAGTAAAAGAAAAACAACCATAAAATGGTAAGAGTAGTTTCAAAGTACTGTATATCACTATAATATTGTCCTAAATCTATGAAGGGAAGATTATCTGGAATTAAATCATTAAACATAGGTGCAGCATTTGTACTTAATGGTCAACCACTAGCGTGTTTTCTAAAGAGAAAAGGTTATCAATAGGGCAGAGCTATTTTATATGTTTTATCATACTAGTGATGTTTTTGAGGACAAAAGGATAGCATATAGCTTAACTATTAATTTGTTTTGCAAGTTTAGATAATGCATTAAAATCTATGAGATAGTATATGTGTGCTTATAACAGTACGAACATTTATATTAGGTGATAATATTTGATTTTTTTTATAAGAATATATTTAAAATCAATAAACCCTAAACTTAGAACTACAAATTATTGAATGCCCTAAAATTTTATTATATTTATTTATTTATTATTATTTATTTATTTATTTATTTTTTTTTAGTTCATGACGTACATGTAGCACAGGTGCAGGTTTGTTACATTATGTATACATGTGCCGTGTTCGTGTGCTGCACCCCATTAACTCGTCATGTAATTTACATGAGGTATATCTCCTATTGCTATCCCTCCCCCCTCCCCCCATCCCACAACAGGCCCCATTGTGTGATGTTCCTCTTCCTGTGTCCAAGTGTTCTCATGGTTCAATTCTCACCTATGAGTGAGAACATGCGGTGTTCGGTTTTTTGTCCTTGCGATAGTTTGCTGAGAATGATGGTTTCCAGCTTCATCCATGACCCTACGAAGGACATGAATTCATCCTTTTTTATGGCTGCATAATATTCCATGGTGTATATGTGCCACATTTTCTTAATTCAGTCTATCATTGATGGACATTTGGGTTGGTTCCAAGTCTTTGCCATTGTGAATAGTGCTGCAGTAATTGTTGTTGTTGTTGTTTGTTTGTTTGTTTGTTTGATGTTTGAGACAGAATCTTGCTCTGTAACCCAGGCTGGAAAGTGCAGTGGTGCATTCTTGACTCACTGCAACCTCTGCCTTCTGGTTCAAGCGATTCTCCTACCTCAGCCTCCCAAGGAGCTGGGACTACAGGCGTGTGCCACCACGCCTGGCTAATTTTTGTATTTTTAATAGAGACGGGCTTTCACTATGTTGGCCAAGTTGGTCTCAAACTCCTGACCTCATGATCTGCCCGCCTCAGCCTCCCAAAGTGCTGGGATTACAGGTGTGAGTCACCACACCCGGCTACGAAGTTTTTAATGTATAAACCTATTCCTTATATTTGGTTTTTATCCTGAATTCCAACCTGTTACACTGTCCACACAAAAAAAGGTGGAAATAGATCCTCTCTCCCATTCTGCTAGGTTCCTTTTTACCCGTCCTGTTTCATGATGAAAATTTGCAAACATGTAGAAAAGTTGAGAGAATTTCAGAAGGGACACCCATATGCCCACTAACTAGTCTCTACAATTAACATTTTGCTATACTTGTTTTTATCACACATGTATCTCTCCTTCCTTTTCTGAAAATGTATTTGAAAATAAGTTGTGACTTTACTACATGTTATAAATACTTCATACATATCATTAGAATGCAACATTTATTTATGAGTTTTCTTCTTTTCAAGTAATATTTACATACGCTAAAGTACTCAAATCATGCGACCACTGGATTACCTGAGAAAACCAACCTACTATTAATAAACAAAACATGATGGTCACTCCAGAAAGTTCCTTCCCAATAAATCCTTACCCCCATTTCCATAGAAGCATTCATTGTTCTGATTGTTTTACACCATGAATTAATTTTGCTGATCTAGAAGTTTATACAGATAGAATCATAGTGTGTGTTAATGTGTAAGACTTCTTTCACTCTATATAAGGCTTTTGCAATTCATCCATGTTATTGTATATATCAGTAATTTATTCTTTTTATTGCTGTCTAATATCCCAGTGTAAAAATAAAGCATATTTTATTTATCCAGTCTCCTATTGCTGGGTATCTAGGCTGTTTCTTTTTGGGGGGTTATTATAAATATGGCTCCAAAAAATGATTTTGTACAAGCCTGTTTGTGGAAATATGTTTCTTTGGAATCACTAGGTCTTACATGAGAGGTTGATCCACTTTTTTAAGATGCTAAGGGAGCTTTCTCTAAAATTGCAGCATTTTCACTGCCATCAACAATATGTGAAAGTTCTGGTTGCCACAAGCCTTCATCAACATTTAACAGTATTTCTCTTTTGATTTTAGCCACTTTAGTGGACATTTGGTGTCTCATTGGGGTTTCAATCTTAATTTTCCTAATATCTAATAATATTCAGTGCTTTTTCATGTGCTTATTGGTTAATTATAAATTAGCCTTTGTTGTGCATGTTCAAATCTTTTTTCCATTTTTTTCTTTTTATGATTGCCTTATAAACTTTATTATTTTTTGTTTCTGCAAATGTATGCTAGTTACCAGTCCTAAGTTAGGTGTGTAAACTTCAAGTATGTCTCAGTCTATAGCTTGCCTGTTCATTTACTTGATGTCTTTAGATGAACCAAAGTTGTTAATTTTAAAAAATATAATTTATATGTATTTTATTTCATTGATATTGTTTTCTATGGTTTTTAAAGAAACTTTTGTCTATTTGGAATCCACAAAAATATACTATTTATTAAAGCTTATAGTTTTAGCTAATATGTTGAGATCTCAAATCCATCTCAAATTAATGTTTGTATATGGTGTGAGATAGGGGTCAAAGTTTAGTTTTTAATTTGCATAGCTAGTTGTTCCAGGATCATTTGTTTAAAAGCTTTTCCTTTTCTTGTAAGATTGTTTTGTCCCTTTGGTGAATATCAAATGATCATGTAATGTGAATGTATTTCTAGGCTCTCTATTTTATTTCATTGATTTATTTGTTGATTCTTTGCCAGTGCTACACTGTTTTTATTATGGTGGCCTTATCATAAGTCTTGAAATAAGGCTGAATAAAAGACTTTTGAGTTGTTAGTTAAAATACATACAGTATATAAAAAACATAATGAAGGAATCATGTTCATTTAATGTATTTCTTATAAATTAAAACTCATAGGGAAATAATATGAACTAAAGGCATTAACAGATAAATTAGAGAAATGGTACATCAACTAATGTCATATATCATTCTGGCATTAAAATATCAGGCTTTAGAGAAAACTTACAGAGTTAGGAAAATGAAATAAGCAGGATTAAAAATGTATGGTTGATATAATCCTAACTTTCTCAAATAAGAAAATTTATACACAGAAAATAAAAGTTACTGTAAAAGAAATTATTTCAGGAATTTAACCATTTGGCTACTTCTGGACAATAAGATGCAATATGAATTTTATCATCTACTTTATGTTTTTCTGTTTCTCTTGCATTTCATAATGAATATTTATTTTTATGATTAAAGCTAAACATTCTTTAAAAGCTTAATTGGTGGCCAAGTGCAGTGGCTCATGCCTGTAATCTCAGCACTTTGAGAGGCTGAGGTGGGTGGATCATGAGGTCAGGAGATCGAGACCATCCTGACCAACATGGTGAAACCCCCATCTCTACTAAGTATACAAAAATTATCTGGGCGTGGTGGAACATGCCTGTAATCCCAGCTACTTGGGAGGCTGAGGCAGGAGAATTGCTTGAACCAGGGAGGTTGCAGTGAGCTGAGATGATGCCAGTGTACTCCAGCCTGGGCGACAGGGTGAGACTCCGTCTCAAAAAATAAGTCTAATTGTTTAAGTACAGTAAGAACACCATCTTAGTTCAGGTTGCTATAACAAATTATCATAGACCAGATGGGTATAAATGATAGAAATTTATTTCTCACAGTTTTGCAGTGTGAAAGTCCAAGGTTATGGTACTGGCATGGTCAGGTTCTGGTAAGGGCTCTTTTTCCAAATTGGAGACTGATGAGTTATCCTAGCCTCGCGTGGTGGAAGGAACCAGCTAGCTCTCTGGCCTCTTCCTATAAAGGGACTAATGCGATTCATGAGGGCTCCAGCCTCATGTCCTGGTTATCTCCCAACAGCTCCCCATCCAAATACCATCATAATGAGATGAGGGTTTCAACATACAAATTTTGGAGGCACACTAACATTCAGTATATTGTAAACATATGTCCTCAGAAAATCTCTGAAAACAGAGCAAGTCATCACTTATGGATGAAGGAATAGAGGTGTACCAGAAAGAGAAAGGCTCTGCACTAGAAAGCTAAGCAAGGGAGAGCACAATTTGACATGCAGGATCTTGCCTCTTTATCTTGTCTATTTCTGCTGTTCAAGACTGCATCTTTGGATAACTTCCAAACAACCAGACCATTCCACTAAGCTGGATGATCCCATAAGACAACAGAGTTAGCAGTTCTTCACACTCCCTGCTATTCTATGCATCTGCACAGAAAAGCAGAAGCCAATGACATCCTGAACCTATACATTTGTTTCATCTTAATGTAATAATTTTAGTGCCCTTTGAACCAGTGGCATACAGTCAGAGTATGTATGTTTATTTAGTGCTGACTGTGTATCAGTTACATTGCAAGATCTTTGGGGGTTCACAGATGAAGGTGGCATGAGTAGAATCAGCATCCACTGTAGCTGCTTCCAGGATAACCAGGGCAAGGTGCCCCAGCAGGCCCTGGAGCTGTTTCCAGTGTGCCAGGCCTGCTCTAGGAGTATCAGTCCATTGGCTGAATCTGAAACTTTAGCAGCTTCCTAATGCCAAGAATAATGTAGCATTGTGTATGCCACTGGAGAGTGTAAGAAACAACATTTAATTCAGTTATAAATTATTCTAGCAATAAGCATTCGCTTATAATGACCTGTAAACAAAGCAAACTTTTTTTTTTCTCAACCTTGTTTTTTATTTATTTATTTTTCAGTCGTTAACATGGTACCTTGGTTAGATAACCCAGATTCAGTCAGGTTGGTGACCTGGGCATATAATTGGGAGAACTGAAGATGCATGATTGTGATGGTTAATATTGAATGTCAACTTGATTGGATTTAAGGATACAAAGTACTAATCCTGGGTGTATCTGTGAGGGTGTTGCCAAAGGAGATTAACATTTGAGTCAGTGGGCCGGGAAAGGCAGACCCACTCTTAATCTGAGTGGACATAATCTAATTGGCTGCCAGTACAACTAGAATATAAATAGGCAGAAGAATGTGAAAAGAGAGACTGGCCTAGCCTCTGAGCCTGCATCTTTCTCCCATGCTGGATGCTTCTTGCCCTCAAACATCTGACTCCAAGTTCTTCAGTTTTGGAACTTGGACTGGCTCTCTGCTTCCAGCCTGGCAGATGGCCTTATTGTGGGACCCTGTGGATCATGTGAGTTAAATATATATATATTATATTATATTTATATACACATTACATTATTCTGTCCCTGTAGAGAACTCCTAGACTAATACAATGATTAAATACATAATTGATTTCTTTTAGATGGGCTAATTTTGATCAGGTGTTTTTTTTGTGTTTTAAAAATCCGATTAACACACACTAATAGCTACTTGGGAGGCTGAAGCAGGAGGATTGTTTGAGCCAGGAGTTCAAGGCTTCAGTGAGCTATAATTTTTCCACTGTACTCCAGCTTTGGTGACAGAGCAAGACCCTTTCTCTAAATAAATAAAATAAATAAAAATATATGTGATTATTATGTATTGCATTCCTATATCAAAACATCTCAATAAATATGTACACCTACCATGTCCCAACAAAAATAAAAAATTTAAAAATTTAAGAAATTCAATTAACACATCTGTTTTATAAACATAAGCATGGACAAAAGCTATAAAAATAAGTAAACGTTCTGGAGAGTCGTGCACAGAGGTAGTCATTCACATGGGATCAGGAAAAAGATTCCAATTTATCTAACTTCCTCTCACCACGTGGAAGGTGCTAAACCATAGTCAGAACTCTGGGCTATGAAGAGAAAACTGATTTCAGTTTTCAAATTCAATAGAAGAAAAATAATTTGATCTTAATTTTAGTGACCGGATGAAAATAAGATAACACAAAATACAAAATACGAGTGAGGTCTCATTTATAATTTGACAGACAACCTGTAGGGAAACACATTGCTCCTTTTGATTCTCAAACGCAAAAAAGGATATATTGGGCGCCTTGAGTTGGTCAAATTATCTCATGCAAAGTGTCACGTATTAAGCCGCAGTGGTTTGAACTCTAAGGCTGCACTCACCATGTGAAGAACCTGGAAGTATCTTCTTTGGAATGTTCATGTGCCCACACGGTTCCGGGATACTGTCAAAATCAAAAGGAGTAACCTTCAACGCTGACATTCTTTTATATTTTCATCTTCTTTTTGCACTGGGGTGGACTTGTTCATTCCTCTTCCACCCCCAGCCAGAGTGAAGCTCTCCCAGTTTTGCAGACAGAGTCTCTCTCCCACTTGGTCATACCATCTGTTTCCACATTGCAGTTTACTCTACATGAATACCAGGTAGCAGACGGGATTTTGCCCAATAGCAAGTACAGCAAAAAGTCTTTCACAGGCTCCTCACAATCTGTGAACATATGATCAGTCTAGGATAACACATTGTACTAAAAATATACCAGAGAAGTGTTCATGTGGTAATAAACAAGGAACCTGAATCAAGGAGGAAACATGCCATGGGCTTCTGAAGTGTATATTTCTCTGTGTACCAGAATGATGATGGTCTGTCAATGGGAGATGACTGGATCAACTAATGTTTGTTTCTTTATTGCAAGTGTTAATGTACATTTAACAGTGTGGGCATAGTGTGTTTGGTCTAAAACCCAAACTGTGAGTTAAATGAGAGGGAGTCTACAAGTATTTGTCATGAGGTGGTTGATTTGATAAACAGAAATATATGTAATTTCCATGATAATTTCTGAAACTGCACAGTGACATGATAAGGAATATCTCATCAAGTCTGAGAGTGCAAATTTAAAGTTCAAAGGACTGTGTCCTATATTTTATGCTGCATCATTCATTCCTTATTAACTATATCATAATTTTAATAGAACTTGACAATACTCCCTAAATGTTATATATATATATATATAATAGAGACCTTATAAAGACTGATTGTCAGTTTATGCAGAAAAGACTTGTGCAGATTTTTAATATCTCATTTTATTGCTGAATTCTGGAACCTGATTTTCTGAGCTTCGAATTTTTAACTTGCTTTAATTTATCTGTTAGTCATAATACATTTTTATTATTTAGCTAAGTTGAACTTTATCTCACATTGTACCTGTTCCTCACCTCTCTTATTTTCATTTATATTTGCTAGGGAAGGATAGGAATGGGAAGTCAGATGTCTTCTTAGATTGGGCAAATGATTATGTCTAGAATTGAATTGCACAATATAGATGTGGGTCTAAATTCTGCATCTGCATTTGGTACAACCATTTTGATTCTCATACTAGTCATAAAGGTTTAGAACTCCAGATGGTATCTGCTTCCCTTGGTGCTTGAAAGCAATGGGATGTAGTAGCAATAACAACACACTAAACATCAGAAGGCTGGTGTTCGTACATGGGCCTTCCCTTCAGTGACTATGTGGCTTTGAATCACTGATTTAAAGTCTATATGCCTCATCTATAAAGTTTGGAAAATAGTATATAGGCCACTGTGCTATGCTCCAATAAAATGCCTGGTCCATAACATCTCTTTTCTGTATCTGTATAATCAGTCGACACAAATAGCATATTCCTCACTGTCTTCCAGTTCACTGTTTTACGTATGGATCTAAGACAGTATGATGAGTTCGTGGTTCCAGAGGCCTAATTAAATTTGGCCTCATTTAGTAGCTGGGTGATGAGAACCTATCACTTGCATTGTTGTGAGGATTAAACATATATTAAAATAGTATCTAACACATAATAAGTGGCTCATTAAGATTGTTTTTACCATGTATGAACAACGATTTGGAAGTATTGCTTCTGCAGGACTGGTCACTTTGTTTCTTCAGATCTTCCTCAAGCATTGATTGTGCAAAAAGAAACTTTTCTCTAGCTGTCATGGGTAGAGATTTCAACCAGTCCTCTATTGTCTCTGCATGCTGCTCACGTATCCATTCCATCACATTTCACTGTGAATATCAATTGTCAGGTCTGTTTTCTCCATTGGACTTTCAACTACTCAAAGACAAGGGCATACATATTCTTTTATTTCTCTCAGCGTCATTGGGTCCAAGTTTTGCTGGCAAACAAATACCTGATAAATGCTAGTTTGATATAATTGTGATTGAATGGAAGAAATTGATTTATTTATTCTTTTATGTTTCTCCTATAAAAGTATGTTCTTAATCTGTGATCCATGGATGTGCCTGGGCTGGTGGGTGTTTGTGAGCCATCTCACATTGTTTGCCAAATTTGATACCTTATACATTTGTCTAGGAAAAGGGTCCAAAGTTTCATCAGCTTCCTGGGGCAGCCTGTGGTCTTGAACAGAGTAGGAACCGTTAATAGAGAAGTTCCTTATATTCTTTCTAAGAACATCATTGTCTAAAAATCATGAAGCCTTTAGAATAATAGTTGGCTCAGATTACTTTGACATTTGCCTTAGACATTTGCCACTTTCTGTACTTTCTTCTTCAGTTTAATTCAATGTCTGCTGCCTTAAAAAATGCAAGCAGTTGCTGTGAAAATTATGTATGCAATATCTGTCCATGAGAATGCAATATGGTCAATCAGATTCCTTTAACAAGTGATTTGCTTCTCATGTCAGCATATTGCCACATCTTGAAAATTGAGTGATAATCAATCATTATTATATCTGGAAGATAAAATTGACTGCAGCCCATGAAGCACAGGTGTCACCTAAGGTTTCCCCTGTCCCCTACCCTGCCTACTGAGAAAGAAGTAGCAAAGAGAGGCAAATAACAAAGCAGAAGTTTGACTGATTTCTAGCATATGCAATATTTAAATTATGTCTTATTTAAATACAATTAGCCTTCAAAAAGCTACCCAAACTGTAGAAAAAAATGAGAAATATTTGGATCTGTTAACCATTGAGTAATTGTAAGATTTCTATCAATTATGTTGTAGCCACTAGAATGAAATCTGAGTTGATGTAACAAGGAGACCCAAAGATGATGGTTCAGCCAAACAAAAGTTTATTTTGTGTCTCCTCATGGCACAGAGCAGGAAGGTGGCTTCTATTTCAGGAAGCCATGCCTTGGACAGAAAGGCAGTTCTGTCATCTCCAGTGTAGCTTCCAAGGGAACTCTCTTGTTCTCATTCTCAGCGAGCAGAAAGACAAGTGAGGAGTGGTTTCAGAGCAAGTGTTTTCTAAGCAAGTAAGGCAGAAGCTCAACATTTTACTTCTGTTCATATCCCATTGATGAGAATTTAGTGGCATGGCCACACCTCGCTACCAAGAGGCAGGAAGAAATAGTGTACCTGAGCAACTGAGCACCCAGATATACACTATTACTCTGGAAAAAGCAGAACAGATTTTAGTTGGACAAATAAAAGTCTATGTTGAACATACAGACTTAGAATTTAGATACATGCCTCAAAAACGAGTTCTTCTTACCTCTTCCTTCTGGAAGGAGCAGTACTCATTCCATTTTGAATGCTGTGACCAAAAGTATTCATCTTTTGGTCCAAACTCAAAATGGTTTTGCTGTCCCAGAAGAATGTGAAAGACAAAAAAGGAAAAGAGCCTAGGTTTGGGCTTCAGCAGGATAGACAAAAAAGAATGGTCAGGATGCAGAGATAAGAAAGCTCCATTTGACAAGATAGAGGATCCAGAAAGATCCAGGTATGAGGTAATACAGAGGATAAGAGAGGGCTCTGATGACAGGTAGTAGAGATAAAGGCATGAAGCTTCATGTACATATCTCTGTAGTTCCTGCAAAATCTGTGAAGAGCAGGCAGGGAGCTGGTCATGGGAACCAGAGCAACAGGTAGAAAGTTCTGGAAGAAAATGCCTGTCTGCTAGAACCCTGACATGCAAGAATAAAGAAAAGATCTATTCACTGGAATCAAGACGAAAAGAATGACTTAGCTACAAAAGAGATGAATAAAGAGTGGCTCAGCCGGGCGCAGTGGCTCAAGCCTGTAATCCCAGCACTTTGGGAGGCCGAGATGGGCGGATCACAAGGTCAGGAGATCGAGACCATCCTGGCTAACATGGTGAAACCCCGTCTCTACTAAAAAATACAAAATCTAGCCGGGCGAGGTGGCGGGTGCCTGTAGTCCCAGCTACTCGGGAGGCTGAGGCAGGAGAATGGCGTAAACCCGGGAGGCGGAGCTTGCAGTGAGCTAAGATCCGGCCGCTGCACTCCAGCCTGGGCGACAGAGCCAGACTCCGTCTCAAAAAAAAAAAAAAAAAAAAAAGAGTGGCTCAGCTAAACACATAGATTGTCATTATTTATTTTTAGAAATTTAATAAGGTCCCACGGACTAGAGTAAGTTAA
Organism: Rhinopithecus bieti; assembly: GCF_001698545.2. Lineage (NCBI taxonomy): Eukaryota > Metazoa > Chordata > Mammalia > Primates > Cercopithecidae > Rhinopithecus > Rhinopithecus bieti. The sequence goes on along the minus strand of NW_016808678.1, from coordinate 1,566,056 downwards.
ACCTGTAGGTGTCGTTGAAATAAACCCAGGTGTGGTTTTGAGGTTCTAGGAGTAGCCAAGGAGTTAAACCATCTTAGTTTCTTGAATATAATGGAATGAAACTCCTAGTCATCTTATCTCCTTACATAAAACTGAATAAAACTCTAATCTCAGGATTATTTTGAAGAATGAACAGCTGCTTTTTAGATAGGAAGTCAAAGAGTATATAAATTAGAAAAGAATCAAAGTCAAAAGATTTCTAAGGAGAAAGAAGAAAATGACAGTTAAATGATTAGAACCCTGTTCTAAAAATCAGTGAGGGGTACAGAGTGTCACTTGCGGAAGATGAAAAAGTTCTGGCAATGGTTTGTAGTAATGGTTGCACAAAATATATATGTATTTAATGCCACTGAATTGTATGCCTAAAAATGGTGAAAATACCCAGGCATGGTGCCTCATACCTGTAATCCCAAAACTTTGGGAGGCCAGTGCGGGTGGGTCATCTGAGGTCAGGAGTTTGAGACCAGCCTGGTCAACATGGGTTCATGGTTCCAGAAGCCTGAATAAATCTCTACTAAAAAAATACAAAATTATCAGGGTGTGGTGGCACATGCCTGTAATAACATCTACACAGGAGGCTAAGACAGGAGAATTACTTGAACCCAGGAGGCAGTGATTGCAGTGAGCCAAGATTATGCCATTGCACTCCAGCCTGGGTGACAAGAGCAGAACTCCACCTCAAAAAAAAAAAAAAAAAAAAAAAAGTAAAGTTAAAATGGTAAATGTTGTTGTCTCTTTTACTAGAATAAAAACGTTTCAAAATTAAGAATTGAAAAAATAATGAAATGAATAGAATGTAAAGCAATTATGGTATTTTAAAAATTTGTGGAGGCATGCCCAAGATGGCCGAATAGAAACAGCTCCAGCCTCCGGCTCCCAGCGTGAGTGACACAGAAGATGGGTGAATTCAGCATTTTCAACTGAGGTACCGGGTTCATCTCACTGGGGAGTGCCAGACAATCGGTGCTGGTCAGCTGATGCAGCCCGACCAGTGAGAGCCGAAGCAGGGCGAGGCATCACCTCACCTGGGAAGTGCTAGGAGGAAGGGAATCCCTTTTCCTAGCCAAGGGAAACTGAGACACACAACACTTGGAAAATCAGGTAACTCCCACCCTAATACTGCACTTTACCAAGGGTCTTAGCAAACGGCACACCAGGAGATTATATCCCACACCTGGCCTGGAGGGCCCCATGCCCATGGAGCCTCCCTCATTGCTAGCACAGCAGTCTGAGATCTAACTGCAAGGCAGCAGTGAGGCTGGGGGAGGGGCGCCCACCATTGCTGAGGCTTAAGTGGGTAAACAAAGCCATCGGGAAGCTCAAATTGGGTGGATCCCACCACAGCTCAAGGAGGCCGGCCTGCCTCTGTAGACTCCTCCTCTGAGGACAGGGCATAGCTAAACAAAAAGCAGCAGAAACCTCGGCAGAGGTAAATGCCCCTGTCTGACAGCTTTGAAGAGAGCAGTGGATCTCCCAGCATGGAGGTTGAGATCTGAGAACTGATCTCAGAAGAACTGATAGAGATGAAAAGCATAACACGAGAAATACGTGACAAACGCACAAGCTTCAGTAATTGGCTCGATCAACTGGAAGAAAGAGTATCAGTGATTGAAGATCAAATGAATGAAATGAAGTGAGAAGAGAAGTGTGGAGAAAAAAGAGTAAAAAGAAATGAACAAAGCCTCCAAGAAGTATGGGATTATGTGAAAAACCAAATCTATGTCTGATTGGTGTGCCTGAAAGTGATGGGGAAAATGGAACCAAGTTGGAAAACACTCTTCAGGATATCACCCAGGAGAACTTCCCCAACCTAGTAAGGCAGGCCAACATCCACATTCAGGAAATACAGAGAATGCCACAAAGATACTCCTCGAGAAGGGCAACTCTAAGACACATAATTGTCAGATTCACCAAAGTTGAAATGAAGGAAAAATTGTTAAGGGCAGCCAGAGAGAAAGGTTGGGTTACACACAAAGGGAAGCCCATCAGACTAACAGCAGATCTCTCTGCAGAAACTCTCCAAGCCAGAAGAGAGTGGGGGCCAGTTTTCAACACTCTTAAAGAAAAGAATTTTCAACCCAGAATTTCATATCCAGCCAAACTAAGTTTCATAAGTGAAGGAGAAATAAAATCCTTTACAGACAAGCAAATGCTTAGAGATTTTGTCACCACCAGGCCTGTCCTACAAGAGATCCTGAAGGAAGCACTAAACATGGAAAGGAACAACCGGTACCAGCCATTGCAAAAACATGCCAAAATGTAAAGACCATCGAGGCTAGGAAGAAACTGCATCAACTAACGAGCAAAATAACCAGTTAATATCATAATGACAGGATCAAGTTCACACATAACAATATTAACCTTAAATGTAAATGGACTAAATGCTCCAATTAAAAGACACAGACTGGCAAACTGGATAAAGAGTCAAGACCCATCAGTCTGCTGTATTCAGGAGACCCATCTCACATGCAGAGACATACATC
>NW_016808678.1:1556838-1560309 GCF_001698545.2 Rhinopithecus bieti | reverse complement strand
CACAATGAGATACCATCTCACACCAGTTAGAATGGCAATCATTAAAAAATCAGGAAACAACAGGTGCTGGAGAGGATGTGGAGAAATAGGAATACTTTTACACTGTTGGTGGGACTGTTGAACCATTCTGGAAACTAGTTCAACCATTGTGGAAAACAGTGTAGTGATTCCTCAAGGATCTAAAACTAGAAATACCATTTGACTCAGCCATCCCATTACTGGGGATATACCCAAAGTATTATAAGTCATGCTGCTATAAAGACACATGCACATGTATGTTTATTGCAGCACTATTCACAATAGCAAAGACTTGGAATCAACCCAAATGTGCATCAGTGACAGACTGGATTAAGAAAATGTGGCACATATACACCATGGAATACTATGCAGCCCTAAAAAAGGATGAGTTCATGTCCTTTGTAGGGACATGCATGCAGCTGGAAACCATCATTCTCAGCAAACTATCACAAGAACAGAAAACCAAATACTGCATGTTCTCGCTCATAGGTGGGAATTGAACAATGAGATCACTTGGACACAGGAAGGGGAGCATCACACACCGGGTCCTATTGTGGAGAGGGGATAGTAGGGAAGGATAGCATTAGGAGATATACCTAATGTAAATTACAAGTTCATGGGTGTGACACACCAACATGACACATGTATACATATGTAACAAACCTTCATGTGCACATGTACCCTAGATCTTAAAGTATAAAAAAAAAAAAGGCACTAGGAAAAAAAAATTGCATATGTCAATTATTAAGTTAAAAGAATACAGTTTTCAGTGGGCCTATATGTTGAATATGAATATTTTACCATTTTCTCCTGTCTTAGACCCTTTACTGGATCTTGAAATTTTCATTGTTAAAGTTAAGGTAAAGAAAAAGAAAAAGTAATATGAAGAAAAAATACATAAATTTAATTAAGGAAAATAAACATGTGATACTGTGACATACAGGAGAGCAATAAGAAAACCCATCCTCACCCACATGTTCCAGAAGAGCCTCTGATCTGTGCAGGTGCCTGAACCGGCCGCCCTGACCACCCACTACTTTCTACCAGGCAGGCTCTTTTCTCAGCTCTATTTTGGAATAGAATTAGATGTCTAGACACCTTCTTATATTCCTGTTACCAAAACAAGTTGAGAGATGTTTATGTATTTTTAAATGCTAGAGACTACAGATGGAAAGCCTTCTCTGCCCATACCTGTGGTCAGTGGGCAACCTGGAACATGGCCCCTCATCACTGCTCCCTGCTACTCATATCCTTGTGTACTGATCTTCCTTTGAGCATGAATTGGACTTGTGACTTGCTCCAAATGAAAACAATGCAGCAGTATTGATGACATCGTCAACCTTAAATGATGAGATTTGGGAAATATGACTAAGAATAATGTTTATTTGAGTGCAGAGCGTAAGAGTAGCCATCTGGGAAACTCAGACTCCAAAAGAATGGGTCAGCGTTCCAAGGTGGGAAAAGTAAGGTTTCATTTATATAGGTGAAGACAGAGAAGGTTAGCAAGGTTGCAGCATTTTTCAAAAAAGGTTAGTATATGTGTTATAGTGATTTGATTGGTTACATCTTGCTGTAGTACATTTGGAGGAAAATTCCCTTACCTTTCTGTGGGGAGGGGTAATGGTTTTGATGGGTCTTATCTCTGGTGCCGTTCAGCCTTTCCTAATCATTTACAGGGCAAGAATGAGGAAGAGATACGATCTATAATCAGAAAAGCAGAACTTGCAGCTGCATGCTTTGTGACTTAGGCCACATAGCCACATTCCTCTCCAGGCTTAAAATAATTTAAAGTTACAACAGCTTTAAGTTTGAATTATTTAATTTCACAAGATGAAGCTAACAAGATTAGGCTACAAAATATGGTGAGTTCTACCTTGAGTTTCCTTTCTCAGTCTCTCGATGGCTCATTAGAGTGGAAGCCAGCTGCCAAGTTGTGAGTTTCCCAATGCAAAGGCCTAAGTGGTCAGGCGCCCGTATCTACCACCAAACAACTGCCAGTGAGGAAGTGAGGCCTGCAAATGGCCAGGAAAGTGAACTTGTAAGTGGATCCTCCCTGCAGTGTCTGTTGATATCTATGAAAGACCGTGAGCCACAGGTATCCAGTTGAGCCACATCAATACTCTTGACTCATAGAAAACATGAGATACAAAGCGTTTATTGTTTTAAGTCATGACATTTTGGGAAATTATTTTTCACAGCAACAAACAAAAAATAGACACCTGGGTAGTGCATAACAGTGATTCCTAAGCAGAGGAGGATGAGAAACACCTTGCTTCTCAAAAAAGTGCTAAGCAAAGATGGCTGGCAGTTCACCAAAAAATCCATGGTGACCTTCTACAGTGTAGAATTGTTGCCAGAAGCAGCTGCCAGGACAGAGACTAGGATTTCCAGCTCCACCTCCACCTCTTCATTATTATTATTTTTTAAGATGAGATCTCACTCTGTTGCTCAGGCTAGATTGCAGTGGCATGGTTATAGCTCACTGCAGCCTCAAACTCCTATGCTCAAGTGATCCTTTAGCCTAGCCTCCTGAAGAGCTGGGACTCCAGGCATGCGCCACCATGCCCAGCTAATTTTCAAAAATTGTTTTGTAGAGATGGGATCTTGCTATATTGCCCAGACTGGTCTCAAATTCCTGGCGTCAAGCCATCCTCCTGCCTCAGCCTCCCAAAGTGCTGGGATTACAGGAGTGAACCACTATGTCCGGCCCATCTATTCACTTTGAGGTGCCATGTGACTGGTTTTCACTTACAAGAACATGTGTGGGAGTGATTGTGGTATTTGCAGGCCTAGGGGTTAAGGCATGGGTGGGCCAGCCCTGCCTTCTCTCTTTCTTTCTATGCCATGCTGGGTCCTGAATGACCAGAAAGAACAGTCCTGACTCACTCATAGAGGACAGGAGCATTTGCTCTGAACTACTGTGAACAGAACATCTATTCTGGGCAAGAAATTAACTTTCCATGAGTTAAGCCAGTGAAATATTGGGGGTTGGGTGTTTAGTTACAGCAGCTCTAAATAATACAGAAATACAGGAGCATAGCTTGAAACACTGAGATGAGACACTCCTTATGGAGAGTTAGTGCACACATACTTAGTAATGTCTAGATGCCAAAGTCATAAGTTTTTATATTTCCGAGCAAAGTCTTGCAGGTAGCTGTGGTCTCTAGGGCAAGGCATAGGGAGAAGATAATATGATATGGATTAGGACTGGTCATATCCAGTATGATCACAGGAAGGAGGGAGAGGAGAAATGAAAAGCTTTGTGTCTTTCTTTTTTTGCCATGTCTATTTCCTTACTACAAAACTCTTGTTAAGTATAGTAAATTGTAGGTGGGTTAGTATTTGAAACTAACTCACAGAAGACCAAAAGGAGAGAGAGGAGAGAGAAGTGGCAGGAAAGAAAAGAGAGAGAGAGAGAGAGAGAGAGAGAGAGAGAGAGAGAGAGAGAGAGAG
>NW_016808678.1:1528785-1553499 GCF_001698545.2 Rhinopithecus bieti | reverse complement strand
TTTTTTTTTTTTTTTTGCCTCCTTAGAAGTTATTACCAAAGGAAAATTTTATAAAAGCCATATGAAGAATGTGTATTTAAAAGCAGGTTGTATGTGCTTGAACAATGCTTGTTCTGTCTGCCTCTACATTGCTTTCTTAGACTATAAACAGAAACCATGCTTTTTCCCCAGAAAAATTCCTTTATCAGAATACCTAAAACCAGGTTCCTTGCAGGATAGAGCATAATAAATGCTATTGGCTCCTGCTGATGAAGTGTCTAACCCAGTTCACTCAGAAGTCAATGAAAATACTGAAAATAAAACTTGTATTTTCTATTTCACTGCCTAGTTAATAAACGTTGACATGCATAATTATTTTAGATGTAGGAAGACAAAACAATAAATAAGAGGAAAATACTGATAAGTTGTTATTGATTTAAATAAGGGAGCTGGTCTCGTGTGATGGATGTATTGCACATAGAAGCAAGAGGCAAATGTGATGGTCCTTTTATTCTTGCATACTGTGACTTATTTAAATGGAAGTTAATGGTAGAGTATTAAGTCTTGTCTCCTGTGCATGTCATGTTTTAATGGTGCTATTTATTTCTTTTCTTTCTTTCTCTTTTTTTTATTTTTTATTTTTTTTTTTGAGACAGGGTCTTACTGAGTTACCCAGGCTGGAGTGCAGTGGGGCAATCTTGGCTCACTGCAACCTCTGCCTTTCAGGTTCAAGCTATCCTCCCATCTCAGCTTCCACGCTCAGCTAATTTTTTGATAGAGAAAGGTTTTCACCATATTGACTAGGCTAGTCTCAAACCCCTGACCTCAGGTGATCAGTCTTCCTCGGCCACCCAAAGTGCTGGGGTTACAGGCGTGAACCACTGCACCCTGCCTAATGGTGCTAATTCTTTCTTTCTTTCTTTCTTTTTTTTTTTTTTGAGACAGAGTCTCGCTCTGTCACCCAGGCTGGAGTGCAGTGGCACCATCTCGGCTCATTGCAAGCTCCGCCTCCCGGGATCACGCCATTCTCCTGCCTCTCAGCCTCTCGAGTAGCTGGGACTGCAGGCGCCCACCACATCGCCTGGCTAATTTTTTGTATTTTTGTAGTAGAGATGGGGTTTCACCGTGTTAGCTAGGATGGTCTTGATCTCCTGACCTCTTGATCCGCCCGCCTCGGCCTCCCAAAGTGCTGGGATTACAGGCGTGAGCCACTGTGCCCGGCCAAATGGTTCTGTTTCTAATCTAGGTTTTGTACCACTGACCTGGATGTCTTCTACCTTTCCCAAGTTTGCCTGAGGAGCCCCAGAACAAATAGGAGTATTGGCATTATTTCACTACTAGATAAATTAAAATGTCCTCCTGGAGATGCTCAATGAACATTTGTTGGTGATTATCAAGTAACATATATAAAATTAATGAATATTATTACTTCATGGATTTTTAAAGAATGTAACAAAAAAGGAAATATACATCCAGATGAGGATTTTAGGTAAAAACTATGAAAATAAATTAGTTACTCAGCACTTTAAATTAGCAGATTAAAAAAATGTAGCCATCCTATAAATGAAGTGGTTTATCTACTCACGTGTTTTGGTTGGAACATTTTTATGAAATCGATTGGCTTGGTGATAAGACAGCATTAGAGAGAGACCATGAAGTGCTAGATTTTGAGTTCTGATCTATCTATATCTAGAAGATGATTTCAAATGTTAGCAACAAGAAATTAGATTGAACGTGATGCCAGTAGCTCTTCAGGAATCTACCTGCAAAACTTAGCATGTAGGGGACAGAGATGGGAAGATAGAGAAATAAGGATGATGTTTCTTTTTTCCTGCCTCCTCTCAGTGACTAGGCTTGACCACTAATAGGAGCACAATAAAGAGAGAGATCTGAATTGCACAGGAAGAGAAATGCAGAGAACCAGTGGCTCAGCTCTGAGTGTAGATAGCAAAATAGAACACAATTGGAGAAAACACATCTCATTTCTGAAAAGAGCTCACCATGATTCAAGTGGTACAAAGAGGGCTGGAGAGGAGGCAGTGCCCCTTGATATCTGGCATATTTGCAGTCTGGGGATGCCCTGGAAGGCTCCATCCTTAGTAGAGTAGCAGTGGGCCCAGTGAGGTCACCTCCAGCCATGACCCCACAAGGCACAGCCCTCAAGTGGCTGGCAGACAGAAAACATCCAGAAGAATGCCAGCTGAGAAGAGAAGGAGGGGGATTTTTCCAAAGCATACATGAAACATCCCAGAGAATAGGAAAAACAGGGCAGAAAAGGATCTCAGGCGAGGTTCTGTGAGGGTCTTCAGGATGAGGACGAGGACCCTCACAGAAGGCTCCTGACACCACAGAGTTTGTGCTTATTTGCAACAAGGGAGTTGGGCTCTGAAACTGCCTCACTAATTAAAGTCAGCCATTGTCTCAAGGCCTCCGGGCATTTGGTGAGCAGGCAAAACAGCTCAGCTAGCCCAAGGATAGCCCTCTGAAAAAAATTGCAAGTGTTACACCTTAGAAACAAAGCTCTCAGAAGTTGGGGGTGGACACAGAAACAGTAAAAGAAACTTCAGGGGATCAAGATAGAACCCAACCAACATTTGCTATGCCACCTTACCCAGAAATAGCTGGGGCTAACTTTGCAGAAAATAGCATGGGTGCTGAGGGCCTGCAGTTCTGCAAATGGAGGCTAGTAAGTTTATGTAACTGCAACGTCAGCATATACATGAGCTCATTGATATTTGCAGGATGGTGAAGCCTTGGTGAGTTATATATGAATAAAAAAGTTCAGAATTGGAAGGGATCTCATGGATCATCTAGTGAGAACTCTTTCTTCTCATTCTGTAGCACAGATACTGAAGTACCAAGACAGATAAGTGATTTGCCAAAGGCAAGAGAGCTAATGTGAAAGTGAATCCAAATGAAATTACTTGTGTTAAAAACACTGACAAACAGGGCCAAGGAAGGCCGTGAAAAAGGTTTCTCATGCACGAATCCCTGATAACAAGGCTACCACAAAAGACTCTCCAAACACCACAACCTTGCACAAAGGCCATTGCAATCTTGCAAACAAACAAAACAAACTCACCAGATCATCTGCCCAACAGTTGCCTATCCAACATCAGACTGACATCACACTTGTTGCTGATCCTTGTAGCCAAGGATAATTTTCTCAAAAGAGCTGTGTAACTTTTTTTTTCTTTTATAAACTTTGTCTTTACCTCCTCGGATACATGTATAGTTTACTATGGAATGGGTTTTTCACTGCAATAACCATTACTGAATAAATATCATTCTGTTTTACAGAGTCTCTCTCTGTCTGTTATTTAGGTCAACACTAACTAGTGGCAAAGCCAGGATTAAAATCAAGTTTTCTGATCTCAAATTATATTTTCTCTAATTATCCAAGACACAACATAATGCAGGAAAATTTTGTAACTTGAGGATTTGTAATGCCTACCCTGAAAACATGTCAAGTATGTTATGCTCCTTTCCATGGCGTATGATAGAGTGTTGGCACCATGATTTTATTACATTTACATTTAATCTACTCTTGTTCATATTATTATTATTATTACTCATTTTTTTTTTTTTTTTTTTTTTTTTTTGAGATGGACCGCTCTGTCACCCAGCTGATGCAGTGGCCAGATCTAAGCTCCTGCAAGGCTCCCCCTCCTGGGTTCCACACCATTCTCCTGCTCAGCCTCCCAGTACTGAGACAGGTGCCAGCCACCTCGCCCGGCAGTTTTTTTTTTTCTTTTTTTTTTTTTGTATTTTTTAGTAGAGACGTTTCACCATGTTAGCCAGATGGTCCTCGATCTCCCTGACCTTGTGTCCGCCCGCCACCCCCCCCCCCCCCCCACGCGCCCCGCCCCCTCGGCCTCCCAAAGTGCTGGGATTACAGGCTTGAGCCACCGCGCCCGGCCAACACACACTATTTTAATATCCATCTGTATTTACTAGTGACTCTCCAGGTAAGATAATAGGAAAATGCAAAGCTCAAATTGCTGGTGCTGCTGAATGGGGGTGATAAAGAATATCATGTTTTCTTGTCTTCATAGGGCTAGATTTGTTGGAATCAATCTATTTCCTTTTTGAGAAATTGGGCAGCCAATCTCTGACTCCCTGGCCCATTGCTTTCTTTGGGCTCTGATAGAGATTATTACATAGTTTATTAAGCTTACTTCCCCCAAAAGCTGAATGTGATGTAATAGTGCCATCTGTCACCTTTTGTAGAAGGCATAGAGGAAAAGCAATGCCTTAGGAAGCCTGAGGTTGATTATAACAGGTCCTGAAGTGCAGCTGTGGCTTCAGGTATTAAGGCCAATGGGCTGCTCTGTGCAGTGCAAAACGATGACAGAGCCTGGAGTGTTCTGGGCCATGGCCAGGGAGGAAAGGCCAGCAGAATAGCAAAAATAACCCTGCTGAGTGACCCTGAAATACCTGGTGCAGAGCCACATTCCTCTCAAGGTGAGCCTGGCTTTTCCTTGCCCTGGTTATCACATGGCCAGGGAGGGTGCTCTCTGTGGTATCAAGACTATTCTTAGGCCTGATTCAAAGGGAACATATGAGGTCACAGAAAGTAGGTTTGGATACAGGACCAAATCTGCCACTGACTCTAAGATATTATCGTTTAACTATGCTATGCCTCAGCTTACCCATTTTATAATGTAGAGTACAAGAATATGATGAAAATTTATGCTAGAACATTACGCACAAACACATCTCTATATTTAGACTGCATACATGTATGACTTGCTTAAGACTGGGATCAATGAGGATATCAGAAATTTAGAAAACGTAGTCTCCTTGGGATAGGACTAATCCTTCAAATTTTTCTCCATAGATTATTTTATCATTCTTCTATTTCCTCCTTCCCTGGCCATGCTCTATTTTGGTGTGTGCTGAGTGTTGCATTCATTTTCTTATTTTATTTATCAAAATATTTTCAGTAAATACATGTAGAATTTCTGTATTAAAATATTAAGAAATAAATTCCATCTCTCATAATCATCTTGAATCAACAAAAGGTTAGATTCTTGGCATATTTTATCACGACAAGTAATTCTATAATACAGTTTATGTTTCACAGAAATGATTAAAATTAAATAAAATATTGGGGATGGAAGTGATTATGTTTGGTTATCTAAATAATCCAATTTTGTAGCACTCTGATTCTGTCCCATAACAGAGAAATGACACAACTTTGTAATTGAATCAAAATGTCTACCGTATATATTGAAATAATGGGATATTTTTTAAATAAAAAAGATATAGCTAGAAGACAATGGAGATAGATACATTTTTAAGAAGTAAAACGGAAGAGAAGATTGAGAAAGTGGCTCGAAGGATGCAACTTCCTAGCTTACAGGACTAGCCAAGAAGACTTGAGTTTGTGTATTTCAGAGACATCAGGGAGGAGACCATTCTCTGTAGTATTTTGGTGAGAATACCTTGGACAGCGAACATCAATGTAACGCAACTCATTATCAGCAAGAGAGCCAATTGGAGGGTTTTCAGAGGCCTCCTGGGAATGTCAGCATGCTTTCTGACAACTTTCAAAGAAACTGAGAGGGTCCCACTTACCTGGTATTTTTTGTGGGCCCAGCACTTAAGCTCTAATTTCTGCCATTTAAAGTAACATTTTCTAAACAAATAAACAACAAAAAATAAACAATCCTTATACACTTTTTCTTTTGATTTGGCTCTAGAAATTTACTTGATTCCTAACCTATTGTCTTTGATAGTTTTACATATTAATAATCTTTGTTACAATTAATATTAGATATATCATGATATAACAATGTAATGTGAAAAGTCAAATTAACAATATAAATAAAAATTACTAAGTAAAAATTGAGCAGATGCTATTTGCCTCTACCAAGGCCACTTTCTTCTTTAACCTAATTTTAATTTAGTTTGCACATCTACTCTTACTTCAACTGATTCACAGCCTAGCTTTTGAAGTAGGTTGTTATTGGTCTAGGACAACATTATTTCAACTATGAGTCGCAATCATTAGTAAATCCTAAAATCAAATTAGTGGATCATATTATTGTGTCTCAAATTACATAGAATAGGAAATATCAAGTTACATATAGATTAGAAACAGGGTAAGAAAAATCTCACACAAACTTAAAAAAAATTATGTATACATATGTACTTTGTGTCAATGTAAAAACAATTCTATCATGGGTCACAATCAAGGAGTTTGGAAATCTTTGGTGTGAATCAGTCATCATGGCCTTGTTTCCCTTGTGACTGGATTATTTGTAAATGTGCAACAAAATTGCGAACACTGAGCTTTGATGAGAAGTTTGCTAAGTGTCATGCAGAAAAGTTTATTTATGGATTGTAGGAATCACTGAATAAGTGATAGTCCCATTTCTTCCTCTGTACATTTTCATAAATGGATATGATAACCCAGAACTGCTGCAGAATCTTGCAAACACAAGGTGAGCTGACCTGTGGAAGGGTCACCTTCCTGATGTGATAAAACTGAGAGACAGAATTAATCTAGATTCTTAATGTTATCATTGAGAAGCCAAGTGCACTCTGGTGCATCCTTACCTCTGAACTTCTTGTTGTAAGATAATACATGTTTGGGACTATGTAAGCCACTTGGCTTTGGGTTTCAGTTTTCTGCAGCTTAAAGCATCCTAAGTGATGTAACTACTATCTTATGTGTTGGTGCAGACATGAAGACTAGGGCTAACTTATTTGATAAATTGTGTATTAAGTGATTATTAAGTGTGGGGGTTTAAGTGCTAGGCATATAGTTGTGAAGAAAATAAATAATGCCTCTGCTCTCAACAGTTTAGATTCTAGTGATGCAGACAAGTAATAGATAGTAAACAAATACATGCAGTTAGATTATAATTAATCCTCTGAAGGAAATAAATAGAATGACATGATAGAGTGATTTATTTGGTTAACAGGTGCTTCTTCAAACAGGATGATTACTAGTGACCTCTCTGAGGAGGAAGAGGCATTGGAGCTGAGACTTAAAAGAGAAGTTAGTCATGGAAAGAAACAGTGAGAAGTTCATCCCAGAAAGACGGACAACAAAAGTTATAGACTGTCTCGCAAGTATAGTGTAGTCACACACTCTTTATATTTTTAAATATTCAATTCTGGGAAGTTTGCAACCATGGTAAATGTTTTCCATTTATTTATTGGTATGAACTATAATATCACCTGGAATGTGCACTCCAGATGCTAGAACTTAATGGATTTTCTGTCAGTAGACTGATTATCCCATAGTTTATTGGATGATCCCTTAGTAGAAAGGGGTCCTGTTTTCCTGACAGTCAGCTCAGCACCTGGACATTGGAAGAGCTCACTGTGGGTTGTATAAATGGATGAGTGAATGAAAACTTGCAGGGAATTTTTGCATTTGATGACGGCTAAGAGTAATGGAAAACTTACTGTTCCTGAGAAGGTTATTCGGGTATGAGAAGGTTTACTCATACCCAAAGGTAGGCTTATGCTATTTACCTCTAATGATTCTTCTTTGAGGTGCATTATTGCATAGAAAAATAGTTTGGCAAAACCCATATCAAATGTTCAAACACTAATGAGAGTTATTGGATTAGCAGATGTCTCCAACTATTTATAGGAATTTAACATTATCTTATTTTCTGATTTTATAAAATTACAATGCATCATTATTAAAAGGTAAAGACTATTAATTCTGTGTTAGGACAGGATCTTGTGTATGGAGTAACTTGCTAATCCCTGGTAACTATTTCTGGAAAAGCTTCTGATTCTCACTTCTCCTCTTCTATGTCTGAATAGCTTTCCACTGTTTACTTAATGTCCAACTCTGAGATGACAATGGCCAAGTTTATTGTGGTCTTATATTGGCTTGTATCCCTCACTGAATTATAATCTACCTTTCAATACATGATGTAGGTCTTACTGTATTTTTACCCCAGTGTATAACATAGGGTCAAGATTTGCTGAGGTTTCAATAAATCAAAAATGAAAAGGGTGAAAATCAAATTCGCTCTAGAATCAAATTGCTTTATTTTTATACTATTGACCAAACCTCTCTATATGTTCTGTTCTTTCTCACCTCCAATACACCATTCATCACCCCTTAGCAATATTGTATAATGTAATAGAGTTTTGGAGCTGCCAGTTGGAATTTTAGCTGTAACATTTGTTAACCATGTGATCTTTAGCAATTTCCTTTACTTCTTTGAGTCATAAGATAATTTGAAGAGGTCATTTAAAAACCTAGGGTGGGAGAAGGGAGAGAATTAGACAAAGTAACATTGGGTACTAGGCTTAGTACCTGGGTGACAAAATCATCTGCACAACAAACTCCTGTGACATGAGTTTACCTGTATAGTGAAGCTGCACATATACCCTGAGCCTAAATAACGTTTTTGTTTTTTAAACCCCAAAACCGTCCAGGCACGGTGGCTCACACCTATAATCCCAACCCTTTGGGAGGCCGAGGTAGGCGGGTCACCTGAGGTCAGGAGTTTGAGACCAGCCTGGCCAACATGCTCTCTACTAAAAATATAAAAATCAGCCAGATGTGGTGGTGGGAGCCTATAATCCCAGCTGCTTGGGAGGCTGAGGCAGGAGAATCGCTTGAACCTGGGAGGGGAAGGTTGCAGAGTGGAGACCTCGCCATTGCACTCCAGCCTGGGCAATAAGAGCGAAACTCCATCTCAAAAGAAAAAAAAAAAATACTTATCAAGGTGAAAGACAAAATGGGCTACGTCATCAGATTATTACATTTCTTACTTTAAACACTTCATAATTCTCATGTATACCTAATTTTTCCTGTTCATTTTCTAAGTCAAAACTCATGATATGCTTCCAAAGTCTTCTATGCTATTTTAATCCCACCTAAATGAAAATATTCTGTATTGGAAGCTCTGCCCTAGTTCAGTTCTGCCTGAGACCAAATGGTGAATCTACCTAATTTTAGGATGTAATTAGTAGGTCCACCTTGACAATTGACCAAATCTATGTTCTCTAATCTGACCTTCATCAGTAATAAAAATGGGGTTTTGATAGTTTTTTTTTTAACCCCTTCAGATGTGAGGGGAGTAAAAGTGTTAATATGTATTAAATACTTTTTGAAGACTGTAATAATAACTGACATGTATTGAGTGTTTACTGTTTACCTGGAGTGGTGATACATGTTTTAGATACATTATATGCCCAGAGATAATAATTATTTGTAATTCCGTTAGAAGCAGAGGCTGGATGTGGTGGCTCATGCCTGTAATCCCAGCACTTTGGGAGGCTGAAGTGGGAGGATTGCTTGAATCTGGGAGTCAAGACCAGCCTGAGTAACATAACAAAAGCCCTGTCTCCGTAAGAAATAAAAAAATTAGTCAGGTGTGGTTGTGCACACTTGTAGTCCCAGCTACTCAGGAGGCTGACGTAGGAGGATTGCTTGAGCCTGAGAGTTCAATGCTGCAGTGAGCTGTGATCACACCACTGTACACTCATCCTGGGTGACAAAGCAAGACCCTGTCATAAAATAAAATAAAATAAAATACAGATTTCCATGTTCATATTTAGAAATATAAATGAGATTTTCTAGGAGATTTATCTAATAATCTGTTTATTTAGCCATATACTAGAGGAGCTTTGTCTTCAGAGAAGGTTTTGGAAGCACTGAATTATTATATTTAATATTTACACCAGGAAGGATTCCATAAAACTTCTTATAAAAAAAAATTGAAGCTGTATCAAGAACTATAAAGGGTCTGAGATTTTACTCCATCTCCAAGCTAATAATTTAGTCTTCCAGACATTCGTAGATGCTGGCAGAAAACACAGACTCCTATGTCAGAGAAAAAGGAAAGTGTATTGGTCACAGAAATAGCAGCAGCAAGAGTGTCAGAATTTTCTTCTGTGAGTTCCTTAAGCCCTCATTCACATAGAGTGAAAAGATACAATAGAGCCACGTAATGCCTACACAAGTAGTGGATTATGTGACAAAAGAACCTGAGCTTTGCTCCAGAGGAAAACAGTAGTTCCATCTTTCTAGGCTGTTTTCCCCATAAACATCTTTGGAAAGGTAGCCTGGAACAGAAGCAGTCCTTGTCTCTGCTCGTAAAGTGTGTAGGAACACAAAAGACCTTAAGCAATTGTTTCTCAATAAGCTGTACTATGATACTTCAAGCAAGAGGAATTGCTCAAATAAAGGTCCAGGGAGAGGAAAATAGAAAAACAACACAGCAAATTCTTCAGTTTTGCAGGAGGCTGGGAACAGATATGAATCATGTTTACATTCAATGAATTGAATAATTCGTGTAAAGCGATTCTGATCACTGAATTTGATTTCTACTGCTATGGCTACCAATCAAGGATAAGTTACCACAGAAGTAAGGCCAAGGCTAACTACCTTAAAAGTCTGTGACCAAAAACGGATTATCTCTATGTTCAAATTTAAGAGATATGCAGTTCTTTAGCAATTGCCTGGCAATTCCCATATACAACGTGCTCGAGCAAGTTTTATCAGGCAAGTTTCAGAAATAAAATGACTAGTGAAGGGAATCAGAAAATGATTAAGACCAATAACAAGAGAAATATGTAATTGTTAAGTTTACCACATTAAATTTATTAACTTTGGAAAATGTTTGTTTTCCAACAGCTCCACTAAAAGGGAAGAGTGGATCTTATGAAATTTCTATCTTTTTTTCCTCCAACTGGGAGACAAAATGACAGATAAATCAATTGGCCTTTTTTATATCTAATTCTCTGAAGTCTCTTACTTAGAAACTTAAATGCTTCCAGTTTTGTTTCATTGGTAACTTGCTTTTCATCTCTGTTTACTTCACTTTTCTTATCTTACCACTATCCCATGCCAAAAGTATTACAAATACACATTAATATATACCATCTGGAATATTTTTCTCAAGAAGAGAAAAGAAAAATATGAGGGCTGATGAATTTGACCCAGGGCCCCAGTCCAACATCTGTAACACCCTCTCTCTCCAACAAGGCCTGTGGGACACAGCAAGTCTCTTTTAGATCTAATCTGAACGTCAGTCACCCCCTGCCTTTCCCATAATGAAAGGGCTATTCAGACACAGAGGGCTTTCCTAGATATTTCAGGAAGTGGGGAGATTTCCACCAGAACTTTGAAGTAAAGTAACTTTGGAATTGAGGAAAAGCTTTGTCACAATCCGTGAAATGGGAAGGAGATGTAGGAAGAGTAAAGAGACACTGCTCTGCCACAAAAGAGTAACATGGGCTGCTTTCTTCTAGCACTAGCAAAGGCTTGAATATAGTTGGAGATCTTCCATGAAGGGAATTTGGGGTGCACACACACAGTTTTACCTATTTAATTATCTTTGAATCATACAGTTTTTTCAAGGTCTGTTATATATATAATTTTATTGCAAGGTACAGAGTAAGATTAAAGTTTGTGTATTCCTGAGAATGACAAAAGCAGTAGTATTGAGAGGAACTCTACAGATTAGAGTAGCCAAGAAAACATTATGTCAATAAATGAATTGGCATGATAGAGATGAAAATCTCTCTCCAAGTCTGATGATAGACTGCTAGACTAACATATGTTTTATTCCTCAAGCAAAACTATGTTATAACCAATATTTGTATGATTTTCCTTTTTTTTCATCATTTAGTGAATTGCTAAATATATTATCTTTGGTGAGTAAGCTTCAAAAATAAGATTAAATGTGATAATTTTCCTGTAAAATTAAGTCTCTATTTTTTCCCCACATGTTTACTGGAATATAGTTTCATAGAATATTTGAATACATACACAATTATAATAGAGTTAGGCTGGAAAAATTTGCACTTCTAAAGTCTGTGTTCCTCTGAACAATGGCTGACAGATAAGGAGGGACTGATTTAAAGTATGAAAAGATGGATTTATTCTGTTGAACCAGGTCCCTACCCATTTTACCTGTCTTGAATTAGGATTTTGCTTTTGGCAGAAAGACCCCCCGCCCCCTTTTATATGCTAGGATGCTTTCAAAAACAATCAAGAATTCCATTACTGAGGAAGCAAGCACTAAAGTAATTGCTGCTTCTCATTTGGGAAAAACTTAGGTTCAAGTCATACACAGTCCGTTCTTGAAAAGTTTGAGAAGTGGTTGAGTTGACAAAACAAGTCAAAGAGAGGACTCATATCAAGACAAAATAGTATTTCTTGAAAAGAAAGAGGAGGATAATGTCCTCAATTAGTTTATTTCCTGCTCTTACAATTGTGTAATTAGTCTGGTCTAGCAGTTGGCATGATTCAAAGTACTGCAGAGAAACATCAGGAAGCTTTTTTTCCATTTAAATTTTATTATGTGGCTGGCTCCTCCCTGGGAAAAACAGCCTGTTCACATGAGTTAGCCATTCCACTGACATTTGAATTCGAGAGGGGAGAGCCAAGTGTCTCTAGCATGCAGAAAAAGAAATGCACTGAGGTCATAGATATCCTCCTGCTGATGCATGATTTAGAGTTGTTTATTTAGATAGGATAGTCATTTCTCTCCTTCTATTCTTCCTTCCTCTCTTCTCTGTTCTCCTCCCTGCTCTTCCTCTTCTTTTTCTTTTTTTGTACAGAAACCTGTTGAGACAATAT
The DNA here is from genome assembly GCF_001698545.2 of Rhinopithecus bieti. Classification (NCBI taxonomy): domain Eukaryota; kingdom Metazoa; phylum Chordata; class Mammalia; order Primates; family Cercopithecidae; genus Rhinopithecus; species Rhinopithecus bieti. The sequence goes on along the minus strand of NW_016808678.1, from coordinate 1,540,949 downwards.
GGATGCAGCTGGAGGCCATTATCCTAAGCGAATGAACACAGGATCAGAAAACCAAATACCGCATGTTCTCACTTATAAGTGAAAGTCAAACATTGGGTACTCATGGTCATAAAGATGCCAACAGTAGGCACTAGTGGGGAGGGAGGACAAGGGGTAAGAATTGAGAAACTAATTATTGACTACTGTGCACACTACCCGGATGACCAGATCAGTGGTATCCCAAACCTCAGTATCACACAACATACCCATGTTACACACCTACATATGCACTCCCTGAATCTAAAATAAAAGTTGAAATTATATAGAAAAGGAACCTGCTGAGAACTAGGTAACCAAAATAATAATGACTGAGATGGTTAATACTGAGTGTCAACGTGATTGGATTGAAGGATGCAAAGTATTGATCCGGGGTGTGTTTGTGAGGGTGTTGCCAAAGGAGATTAACATTTGAATCAATAGACTGGGAAAGGCAGACCCACCCTCAATCTGGGTGGGCACTATCTAATCAGTTGCCAGTGTGGCCAGAAAAGAAAAGCAGGCAGAAGAACATGGGAAAGACTAGACTGGCTTAGCCTCCAAGCCTACATCTTTCTCCTGATCTGGATGCTTCCTGACCTCAAACATCTGACTCCAAGTTCTTCAGCTTTGAGACTTGGACTGGCTTCCTTGCTCCTCAGCTTGCAGATGGCCTATTGTGGGACTTGTGATCACATGAGTTAATACTCCTGAATAAACTCCTTTATCTATCTATCTATCTATCTATAGATATATATCCTATTAGTTCTGTCCCTCTAGAGAACCCTGATTAAAACAATGACTGAATCAGAAAATGCCAGTCTGACTTGATACTGATAGTAAGAAGCTGCACAGAGATGGTGTGAATCCTAAATCACACCAACTTCCTCCTCTTCTTTCCCTTCTACTTCTTGTCTTCACTTTCTTATTTTGCAACAGCACTGAGTGTAACATGTGCAGAGATTACTCAAAGAAGAAATAAAAAAAAATGTGTCTAAGGGAATACAATTGTTTAAATTGAATTCTGATTCTATTACTTAGTAGCAGTGTGACATGGGACAAGGCTCTTAACGTCTCAACCCTGTAGAGACTGAATACTAATCTCATCATATTGTGGAAGATTTAAATAAGGTTGTATAAATAAAGCTCTTAATATGATTCTTAGCTATAAGAATGATATTAAGCTAGAAACAGGAATTACATGTTAATTTTGTATCATTATAGCCATATCTTTTCTGTTCTATTTTGTGTTTTATCCTGTATTTTATTGTTTTATGCCATGAACTTGGACTTCTTGGTAGGTTTCTGCAATTTAATGGCTAAACATATTGTAAAGGTCAGGAAAATAGCTTTACAAATATTGTCCTATCTTTTAGAGTAAGAGGGAGGATTTATTTTGAAGTTGGCATGATGTGGTCACATTTCCTCCCTAATTTAAATTTCCGTATTATATATAAATCTGAAATCTCTTTTGTTGTCTAGCAACTATAACAATATGATAGATCAGAATATATATCAGGAAGCAGACATGCCATAAATATGTTCAATGTTTTCAAAGATGACAATTTTAAATGGGAACACTGTGGATGAGATGAAATGGAAGGAAATATGAGGCTATTAAAATGGAAGAAACCAGGAAACATTTGGATTTAATTCCATCTTGGATCCATTCCACCAAAGTTCAGCATAATGCAAGACTGAAGCAAATGATTGCTCTCCTTTGCCCTTATTCTTTTAGTCTTCTTTGTACTTTTGCACTGTAGAATTCTGTTAATGCCACATAGGTTTTAGAGGGTCATATTTCAGACCAGTTAGTAATATTACTTGTTTTTTTAAGGGTTGAAAAAAAAGAGAGAAAAATAAACCTAATTTCAGGCTCTAGATGAATCTGGAGGGGGTTGTTTAAAGTGTTAAAACACAAGACAGCATTAGAGTTGTGCGGCCAAGATGCATTTTGAGGAACTAACCCTAAACAGGAAAAATACTTTTGTAAAACACTTAATAGTGATTCTTTCATGAAAAGTCCTTTGATCCAGAATCACAAATGTGCCTACCAGGAAACCAGTGAAACCAATGAGGGGCCACTACTGGGGACGCAAATCTAGTTGATAATTGTTGCAGACAACGTATCGTCAACTTGTATTTTATTTAAAACTATTATTTTGCTTATTTAAAAAAGTTGAGAAGTGAATTTGATGATGGATAGAACAACACTGCATGTACATCCTTATCCATCAGCTGAGTCTCATAGTTTACATATGCAAAACAAATATTACTTCAAATCTGTAGCTTTTTTTTTTTTTTTTTTTTTTTTTTTTTTTTTTTTTTTTTTTTTTTTTTTTTTTTTTAGTTTTGTGGTGAGGATTAAAACCACAGCAAGAAAGAATAAACCTGCACATGGTGCAACATGAGTGGATACTATACTTGCAAAAGTTATTTAATATCCACATTTCATAAATATTCAGCAAAAGATTTCTTAACAAAATTGAATGACTTTCAAATGGACTTATTTTGAAAGTTTTAAAAACTCAATTTTACCTGAAAACAACAAATTATTAGCTGATTTTAATAACTGGTCTAGAGATTATATTTACAAAAAAAATTATTATGGAGCCATTGCATAGCATTTAAAGTCATATCACTTCACCATTAACTGAGATATAACAATTTGAGGCAAAATAACATTTAATATTCTTGAAATTACCTAAATAAGACCATTTGTAATCAATAATATATTTAACTTTTCACCCTGTTGGAGTGGTGGCCAAATATATGATGATTGGATGCAAAGTGCTGTGAGTTCCATAAGACAAGCATTTATCCAATATGATAAACATCAGTATAATAAAGATATCTAGAAATTTCTAGAAGTAATTGATGATCTGTTATATTTTGGATGAACATTGACTTGTGTTTAGGTATTAGGAATGTGTGTGTGTGTGTGTGTGCATGTACCTATATATGTGTATGTGCATTAACTCTACACAAGATAAATATTGTTGAATGCAAATATAAGGTTTAAAATGTTTAATTTGCATTGCTTTGTCTGCTATACATATATATTTTTTAGATAAGCAAAGCTTAGACAAATTGATTTTTTAAAAATAATATAGCATAAGTATACTTAATTTTCTAGTTTCATCAAAAGTTTTCAACGTAGAAACATAATTTAATAACAAAACTAAAATATTGAAACTGGACTTCAGAACAAAACCTAATCTTTTAACCAAAAGCAAATAACTAGTTTTGGCTTTAAATATAAGACATAATGTGTATTTAACCATGCCTATTTAGGTAGAATGTCTTATCTGATCCCAAGTCTACCCTAGATTTTTCTGTGAGCTCCCAAGTTCCTATTTCCATTGCAAACTCTCATTTTCTGTAAAAATGTGAACTAACCTATATGATTGATCCACAGACAAAGAACATAAAATCACAAAACACTATGCCATATAGTAATTTATAAAATTTTATTGATATAAACAATAGCAACCTTTATTACGATTTCTTTTCTCTTGAACAAAGAATTTTGAGTCCCAATCAACTGAATCTTTGTGACTTTTCCAGCCAAATACTTTTAAAAATATCAATTAGCCAATCTCAAACATTGACCTGTAGCTGCTATTAACACAGACCTTTTTGTTGTGGGATTATACAGATATAATATGACACTGAATCCCTGAATATTTGACCATTAGGAAAGCATAATATTTTCATGACGTTTTTATCCACCTATTTGTCAACTAAACTAATTGATTATTCTCCTGTAGCATTTTATCCTGTTTATGAAACTCTTTCCTTAGCCACCTTTATTTTGCAAGTGCATATCATAAATTATAAAATCAATGGCATAGTTTGTCTGGCACACATAAAACTGATAGCTTCCCTTTCTTTTATTAGCATAATCTGCCAATTTATTATGAAAGAGTGAATGACACGCTTGTGATTAGAACTGGTCATGACGGGTCACTTGAAAACTTATTGGTGGTGTGTGAGACATGCTTTTTAATTAAAATGTAGGTCTGAGCTGGCTAGGCAAACACCAGTTTCTCCTTACTCATCACATTTATTGAATCATGTATTTGCTTATTTATAATATTTTAAATTAACAATAATGAGTCAGATTAGCATACAGAAGACATGCCCCAGAGGAAAACACAGAAAAAAAGCATGCTATTTTACTTAGGGCAAGCAAAAGCATACTGCCTGTAAAAATACTGTAAGAAGGTGTGAACATTAAAAATGATAACTCGAGAAGTATAAAGTTTTACCAGATTTACCAGTCACTTTTAAACTTACCCCTGTGTATTTGCTTAATATCCACTCAATTGTCTTAAGCAACATCAGCTCCCCCACTTTCACCCGCTTTCTTTCACAAAGTTATAACTTAGGCAAGACAGTCCCAACTCCAATTGCACAATATCCTCAGGGTTACGGTGAGCTCAAAGGATGTTGTGAAATCCTCGAGGCAAAATTAATCGTGATGTGACTTAATTTTTTAAAGTGAAATGTGTACAATAAAGTGCACCTAAGAGGAGGCTTAGTGGATGATGAGGGAGGTAATGAATACAGCAAACAATTACAGGGTGTCAGAACAGCAGGACTGGGGTGGCTGGCAGTGACTACTACTTTCATCCCACAGACATCTGCGGGTGAGGGCAGGAGATGAAAAGCCATGCATCTTCTCTGTAATTTGTATTGCCACAGCATTCCATCTTGGCCACACGACTCAGTCACACGTACTTTTGTTGATTCAGAAGAATTTCCAAAGGACAGGCTTGCACTCTTCTTGCTATGAAAGAGAGTTCTGCTACATTTTGATGAAATTGTGAGTTAGGGTCTGGCTTTATGTTTGTTTGTTTTTGCTTGTTTGTTTTGGAATACAATCTATGATTTCTAAGCACCCCCTTTTACTTTCATCAACAGGACAGAAAATGGATCCAGTCATAAATAAGACAAATGAGAAGCAAGGGGCATGTGTGTTTTGCCCCTAGTCATCTCTCTGACTCTTTTAGATTTTGTGAAGTGATTGTAACATAAAAAGAATTCAAAACAATGTTTTTAAATAGAGTAGAATGCACTCAAAGTCCAGGTGTGATAGGGTAAGCATGCTATTACTTTTTGGAGATATTTTTTGAAATGACAAATAATCAATCATAACTATTTAATGGAGGTAATAAGTGGATCAGGTTGCCACCTTAAGCTGACATATTCATCTTTTTCAAAATCCTTCTGTGTCTCATAAGTGTTATTGCCCTCAGCTCAATGTACTCTACACAGTCCAATTATAAGACATTCTGATACAATGGAATCTGATAGTATACAAAGCTCAATTCAGGAAGAACAGATAAGATGTGCTTGTGCCAGTCTATTCCATCCCTCCTGCAGCGTTGCTACTTAACTTCTCCAGGCCCAGTGAATTCCCAGCTTGATTGTAGAATTCCATAGGTAGCTTTACATTGTTTCCAACAGTTGTCCAGGCTGCTTATTTTCTCTCACTTTCCAAATTCATCTGATCTGAGCATATATGGCTTATGCATTATGGTTTACATACCATGGCTTATGACTAAGGATGTAATGATTTTTGACTTTGTTTTATTGCACTTGAGCTATATTAAATTAAACTGGCCTTCTCGTTAATTTATCATTGGTAAAATATTTCAAATGCATTTTTTGTTAATCCTGTACTTCAAACCTATGAATAGCTTGCTTAATTGTGTTTTATGAACCAAACTACAATGACCTCATACTTAGGCTTTACTTTTGTAATAAATTGACATAAGTAAAAAAAAAATGTTAGTAAGTAATGTGAAATATTGCTAATATCATTGGGGTTGACATTTGCCTGGAAGGAAAACTAGGAGACACATCTTTTGAAAGCCAAATCTTTATACAATACATCCTGTAATATTTTTCTCATACCTCTATAAATTTCCCTTGTGGATTTTAGTCTTCCCTACCTGATATCAGCCAACACACTCTCTTGATGTAAGACCGTGTAGCGTGGAAGAAAATGAACTTTGACATCAAAAGGACCTGTTTTTGATTGTAGGTTCTGTCCAAACTTTTGATAAGTTATTTAAGTTCTTCAAACTTCAGCTGCCTCACCTGTGAGGTGGAGATTTGAGATTTACATTTTAAGGCTGTTTTAATGTCAAATGAAATAATATTTGTGCAGCAACATGGAAGGTACACAGAATCAGTAGTAGCACTAGCCCTACTATTCTCTTGAAGAATCTATAGAATCATGACAAATGATCTTGATGGATCTTTTTACCATTTATGGGCCTTAAAACTTTAATACATTCATTCATTCAATAATAATTTATTTAACAACTCAACTTGGAAACATAACTACAGAAAATGAGAAGATGAGAATCAATAACTAAGACTGATATGTTCTACTTTCTATGAGTAAGACTAGTAGGAAAGGAAAATTTTAATTTTTTATTCATTTTATAAATAGTTGCATAATATTATATACACTGAGCATTGTTCCAAGTAGTTCACAAATATTACCTAATTTAAATCTTATAATAACTCTATAGATAATACATTATACTTATTTTACATTCAAGGAATTGACACATAGAAGTTTAGTCACATATCCAAAGCTATACATTGCTAGTAGGTGATGGGAGCAGAAATGCAAGAATGAGCCCTGCTAGACTGGCTTCTGAGTTCATCCTCTTAGCCACTTAACCATGGTGCTTCTCCAGAAGTAATTGAATAGGATTAATTCTAATTGTAATAAGTGATATAAAGGAGATACACAGAATGCTATAAAATGAGAATAACAATATCTGCCAACAAATGACTTTTTGAGAGCTCATTGTGTTCCATGCCCTGTGGAGTCCACAATGCCTGTAATTTCCTTTACTGAGCTCCTCTCACCACTAAAATACAGTATGATTTGGAAATTTAACAAATGGTTTTCTAAGAGTGACCTGCTAATTCTTCTGCAAAAAATAAAAAAAGAAAGTGGCCCAAGCAATTACTTTAAAATATTATTATGCAAATGTTACATTAATTTAGAAAAAATACGGCTGAATTCCATTGCCATTCTTCCAAAGTAAAATCTCATTTGATAAAAACAGTTTCTTTGTGAGTGAATGGTACAACACCTTTAAATACAGTTAACAACAACAACAAAAAGTATTCAGGCGTGCTGTGACCATTGCTAACAATGAATGCAGTAGCAAGTCCTTACACCAGCCTGATGAAGTAAGTCCCAAGAGAGAAATGTTCTAGATTAAATCACAAAAAGAGTAGCCAAGACTGTCCTTTTTATTACCTGTTTAAGGCTTATCTTGCTGTTGATATGCTACAAATGGCCTCTAGCAGGAAAAAATATATATATCTTTGCCAGAAAGTAAAGTTCTTGATAAAAAAAAAAAAACTGCCTGATTCACTGTTGTATATCCTACTCTTAAAACAGGACCAGACACATAGTAAGTTCTCAATAACTACCATTAGAATATTGAATTTTGAGTAGATGTCTTTTTGGTTACATCAATACTAGTCAACCAAGGAAGTCTAAATGGGATGGACATAATGTGGGTGAAAGTTACCCCTTATGTCTGGATTCTAGTCCAACCTTTGCCACCAATTTAGCTTGTGATCTGAGGTGAACTACTTTATCTCCCTATTTCTGTCCTTCCTCAGCTATGGAAGACCTAATACACTTCTAAAAGTGAACAGGCACATATCCCTTTGATAACTTGTTCTCAGTTTTAGCTTGCCAGACGTTTATAACTTTATTTTTGACTACAATTAATATCTTTCTCTTGTGGTAGTGGGAGGAGAAACATGATGATACACAAGCAAAACCAAATATGCCAAAAGAATGCTTATATATTCCCTCTGGAAGGAGTGCATGAAAGTTAGGCATGGTGAGTGAGTAACCCCAACTGATTAACTCTACCCCTGATTAGAACACTGACTCACCATATGACTAACCACACATCAGATATTTATCTTGGGCCAACTCTGGTTGACTCATAATCTATGGTTTAAGATGAAGATCAGAGCTACCTTTGATCTTCTTCTCGCAAGAATTACAAAGAAGATAATACCCTGTGTACTAGCAAAGCCAACTTTACTGCCACAGAGGATGTACCCAACTCCCATTATTCTGATTCACTGGAGAGCAGGTTATAGCAATAGCAACAGGGTCTGAAATAATCACTTTCAAATTTGTACTTGGGGCTGCAGAAGCTGATAGAAGTTATACCCCATTGTGTAGCTTTGAAAAGATATGTATCTGAAAGCATGTGTAGACTTTTAAAAATAATCAACATCCCTGTAACATTAGACATAGAACACCAGTATGAAAAATAAGCCACATGTTTTCCCACTTTATAAACATTTTTCACTTCTGATTTCTGTGTGGTTACAGATTGTAATCTTTAAAGGCAGAGACTGAGCACAGTTTGATATGAAGGATATTGATCAGGGACCAACACCTGGGGAAGGGAGAGGCCAGCAGTAAGAGCAGGCAGAGAGAAGTCAAACATTGAGGCAAGCCCGACAAAGCCTTGGCTGAATGTGCAGCGAGCTTTGGCGTGCATATGGCTTATCAGGCTTTTTCCCTGGGAGTCAGAATGACTGCACTTTGGCACCCGCCAGAGGTCAGTCACTGGATGTGGGCTACTATGGAAAGGACGTGACCTCAGCCAGATCTGCCACTGAGGAGGCACCTAAAGGAGCCGATAGCTAGACCAGGCGTGTGATCAGCATCAGCAGCAGCAATAGATGCAACAGTCCCTTTCTGAAGAGGATCTGGGTGACAAAACTCCTTGTCTACCAGGCATATCACATAGTAATTTTAAGGAGAAAACACAGAATATGGCCAAATTTCTATGAAACAAACATAATTGCTTGAGAATAAAACTGCTATTCTATGATTTAGTATGATTGTCCCTCTGGGATGCTAGTATAAAGCTTACTTTCTGCAACATACAAATATCTTGAGGCCATTGACTATATCGCTGAACTGTCTGGTTTTTTTTCAAAACTATATTAAGAAATCATTTAACACATCTAGTAATTGGCTGGCTCTTGTGATTCAGTTTTTTTCAGAATAAAGATATGGTCATATGCCTCGGATGGTCAGAATTTACTATAGAGGGAAAGCTTCTTAATGTGTCTATGTAATATTTATAAATATAAATATAACCATATGTACATGTATATATGTATTCACATACATGCATATATATCTCTCTTACAAATTATAAGCTGTAAGTCACAAAGGATGCATGATGGTTAATTTTATGTGTCAATTTGACTGAACCATGAGCTGCTCAGATATTTGGTCAAACATTACTCTGTATGTGACTGTACCATAAATCTCTAGAACTTACTCATACTACATAAATAAAACTTTGCATCCTTTAACTAGTATCTTCCCATTTCCCCTTCTTCCCAGTCACTGGCAACCACCATTCTTCTCTCAGCAGCTATGAGTTTGACTATTTTAGATTTCTCATGTAAATGTATCATGTGGTTTTCATCCTTCTGTGTCTTGCTTATTTCATTTAGTATAATCTCCATCAATTTCATCCATATTGCAAATGGCAGGATTTCCTTCTTTTTGTGGCTTCATATTTTATTGTAGGTATATGTCACATTTTCTGAAATGTATCACGTACTATTCGTCCTTCTGTGTCTTGCTTATTTCGCTTAGCATAATCTCCACCAGGTTTATTCATATTTCAAATGACAGGATTTCCTTCCTTTTGTGGCTTAATATTTTATTCTAGGTATATGTTAAATTTTCTCTATTCATTCACCCATCAATGGACGTTTAAGTTGCTTCCATATTTTGGCTATAGCAAATACTGCTGCAGTGGATGTAGAAGTGCACATATCTGACTTCATTTTCTTTGGATATATACACAGAGGTGGGATTGCTACAAATATGGTAGTTCTATTTTTAGTTTTTTGAGGAACCTCCATACTGTTTTCTATAGTAGCCACACCAGTTAATATTCTCACCAAGAGTGTACATGGGTTCCCTTTTCTCCAGACTCCTGACAATACTTGCTATCTCTTTGCAGATGACATGGTCTTATTCGTAGAAAACCCTTAAAACTGCACAAAAAAATCCCTGATAGAGCTAATAAAGAAATTTAACAAAATTGCAGAATAAAAAAAATCAATATACAAAATCAGTTGTATTTCTATACAATACCAATTAACTATCTGAAAAAGAAATTAAGAACACAATCTATTTATAATAATACTAACAATAAATAAGTAAATAAATAAATAAATAACTCAGGAATAAACTTAACCAAGGAGGTGAGAGACTAGTACATTGAAAGCTATAAAAAAAACTGACAAAATAAATTAAATTTGTGAAGACACAAATAAGTGGAAAGACATTTGTGTTCATTGATTGGAAGAATTAATATTGCTTAAATGTCCATACTACCCAAAGAGAGTTAAATATTTAATACAATTCCTACCATAATCCCAATGGCATTTTTACAGAAAAAAAATCCTAAAATTTATATGAAGCCAGGAAAGACCACAAACAGCCCAATAAATGAGCAAGAAAAAGAAAGCTGGTGGCATCACCTTTCTTAATTTCAAAATATATTACAAAACTGCAGTAATCAAAACAGTATGGCACTGGCATAAAATCAAACATCTAGATCAATGGAATAACATAGAGAGCCCTATAACAACCCAAGCATAGACTGTTCACTGAGTTTTAAAAAGGATACCAAGACTACTCAATGGGAAAAAGATAGTCTCCTTAATGAATGGTGCTGAAAAAACTGGATAGTCACATGCCAAAAAAGTAAGAAAAGAAATTGGGCCCTTATCTTACAACATACACAAAAACCAACTCAAAATAGGTGAAAGACCTAATCATAAAATCTGAAGAGATAAAACTCCTAGGAAAAAACAAAGGAAAAGAGCATACTGACATTGACTTTTGCAATAATTTTTACCAAAAGCAAAAGCAAGAAAAGCAGAAACAAACAAACAGGATTCTATAAAAATCAAAAGCTCAGAATAACAAAAGAAATAACAAAATGAAAAGGCAATCTATAAAATATGAGATAATATTTGCAAACCATGTATTTGATAAAGGGTTAATATCCAAAGAGTATAAGGAACTCCTATAACTCAGTAGTAATAAAACTAAATAACCCAATTTCAAAAAAACGGGCAAAGGGAATGAAAAGACATTTTACCAAGTACAACATACAAATGGCCAACAGATACATAAAAATGATGCTCAACAATACTACTTATCCATGAAATGCAAATCAAAACCACAATGAGATATTTTCATTTCACACCTGTTAGGATGGCTATTATATAAAATATATATATATATATACACATATATATCAAAAGTTCCAGATAAAATTAATGCAGAATAAATAAGAATTTTTTTATATAGCAGAAATACATTTTGAGTAAATATGTGCAAAACTCAGAAATACACAATTATGGCTCATTTCTATAAATACTAAAACTATTTACATTGCATAGATTATCCTTCTTTTTCAGGTGTTTTGACAAGTAAAAGATTTATGATACATAAAGTCTAAATTAGAGAAAGCTAAATGAATCTCATACTGATACCCAGAATTAAGTGTATGTGTCTAGTCTGCCACTGCAGCACTGGACTAAGTATAGGCAAATCTGTAAGTTTGCTCAGATAAGACATATATCCTGGAAGAAGAGGGGAGAATGCATGCCACTTTCAGGTAGGTATTTTGTGCTCAAAGGAATAAGGATCTTGCCCAGTTCCTCTCTCAAATTCATCTGTCAGGTAATTCATTGGCTTTCTTTAAGATCTTGTAAAAACATAATTTAAAAGTTGATTATCTGAATGAATAAAATGAAGTAGACATAAGTATTTTCTAGATCAGCACTTTCTAATAAAATGTTATACATGATGCATATTTAAATTTAAAATTTTAGTAGGCAAATTAAAAAGAAAACTAAAAAGAAACATGAAATTGATATAATAATGTATTTTACTTAACCCAATATATCAAAAAAATCCCTTCTATTCATAAGTATTCAAGTATATCTAAAATATTCATTTCAACATGCAATCAATATGAAAAATTTATTAACAGGCTACTTTGTATTCTTTTTTTTTTTTTTTTTTTTTTTTT